>NC_134688.1:152037594-152345649 GCF_050947455.1 Rhinoderma darwinii | reverse complement strand
TTTTTCTAATTCGTCGGTATTGGCCGAACGGTATGTTTCTAAGCCACGGGGGGTAGTGTGCACTTTTAAAATCGAGATAGCTATTTACATCGACCATTTTAAAATGGGTCCTAGTCGTAAAATGACCATTGTCTTTTCCTATTGTTAAATCTAAAAAATCTATGTTTGTATCCGAGAAGTTGTGGGTAAAAGTGAGGCCAAAGTTGTTATTATTTAAAACCCCTATAAAATCACTGGCAGTCTTGGAGTCACCCTTCCATATAAAAAACAGATCATCGATAAAACGTTTGTAAAGCAGAATTTTATCACTAAAACCATGTTTACTGAGGATGAGGGCTTCTTCAAAAGCCCCCATATAGAGCTCAAATTCAATCCCATCTCTGAATTCATAATAGAATATAAATCCTTGATAGAAACTGCCTTTACTAATAATCTTCTATGCAAAAAAGAAAAAACTTTTTTGAATGTCCCATTTCCAAGCATCCCATTTATGTATCACCTCCCCAAAATACACAAAACCCTTCTCAATCCACCAGGCCGACCGATAATTTCCGGAATAGGCTCCCTGACGAGCAACCTATCTCACTTTGTAGACATTCATCTTCAACCCTTAGTTACTAAATTACCTGCCTTCCTCAAAGACTCCACTCAACTCATAAACGATCTCTTTCAATTACAATCAACCTGTGATATATCTATTATTAGTTTCATCACAGCGGACGTATCCTCACTTTACACTAACATCCCCCATACGCAGGGTATACAAGCTATTTTAGACTACCTCACAACAGACTCACGTTACTCAAACTTACAACTGAATTTTATTATAGATTGTGTAGATTTTATTCTAACACACAATGTTTTTAACTCCGACGGTAAATTCTACAAACAAATAAAGGGATGCGCAATGGGAACACGGTTTGCCCCCTCGTATGCAAACCTCTATATGGGGGCTTTTGAAGAAGCCCTCATCCTCAGTAAACATGGTTTTAGTGATAAAATTCTGCTTTACAAACGTTTTATCGATGATCTGTTTTTTATATGGAAGGGTGACTCCAAGACTGCCAGTGATTTTATAGGGGTTTTAAATAATAACAACTTTGGCCTCACTTTTACCCACAACTTCTCGGATACAAACATAGATTTTTTAGATTTAACAATAGGAAAAGACAATGGTCATTTTACGACTAGGACCCATTTTAAAATGGTCGATGTAAATAGCTATCTCGATTTTAAAAGTGCACACTACCCCCCGTGGCTTAGAAACATACCGTTCGGCCAATACCGACGAATTAGAAAAAATTGTTCAGATGATGTATCCTTTGACCAAGAATGTAAGATTCTGCACCAGAGATTTTTGGAGAAAGGTTTCCCCAAGAGTCTCATTAAAGGTGCTGAATCCAAAGCCAGGAGTCTTACGCAAAAAGAATGCATTCAAGTAAAACACACAAACACTAAGAATGAATCAAGCCAAAAAATGGTTAAAACAAATTTCATTACTACATTCACAAAAGGGAGCAATACCATCAATACCATTCTCCAAAAACATTGGCATATATTGACCAATGACCCCTTTTTAAAACCACTAATACCAGCTAAACCCAATATCACATATAGACGAGCAAAAACTATTCAAAATATATTAGCCCCTAGTAAACTACGGAAAATAAACACATCTAACCCAAGTTTAATGAGAGATATAAAAGGCTCCTATCGATGTGGCCAAAATAGATGCCTTTGTTGCAATAACATTACAAATAAATGCAAAGAATACTCCTCAACAACGACCGGGGAAAAATTTATAATAAAAGACTTTCTAAATTGCGGGAGCACTTATATCGTTTACTTGCTGGAATGCGCTTGTAATCTCCAGTATGTAGGTCGTACCACACAAACTCTGAGAAACCGTATAAACAAACATAGGTTCAATGTCACTAAAGGTTTTTTAAAACAAAGCGTGTCCCGCCATTGCACGTATAAGCATAAATGTAATTTTTCAAATATCAAGGTCACACCTATTGAACAGATACCATTGGACATACCCGACAGATTCACCCGACTAAAGCAAAGAGAGAACTTTTGGATTTACAAATTAGAAACCCTACATCCGAAAGGTTTGAATGACCTCACGGAGTCCGCATTAGAATAATATAAAATAGGTTCTAACATATACATTTGTGTAAAAATATATATGGGTAAAAAATTAAAACCAATTACAAATCGTACACACAAAAAACCATGTGACAAAATACCATGTCAAAAAATTAAAACATAAAACATACTCCGAAATACTGCGGAATAAGCAGAACCCAAGTTATCCGTTCTTACGGAATATTGTTGTCCTCCTTGTATATTTGTATCACCCTGTCCTTGTATAAAACAAGATTCTTTCACAAAGATTAATACCAACCAATTCTATCCAGAAATGTAATCCACTATCTGGATATATTCTATTATATTCCAATTGGTATAAACTCAGGGTTTTATTATATTATATTGTTGCATAATATTATGGGATCCTACCTAAACCTAACAACATTGTGTCCTCCAATTTTTATAAACAAACGTTATTCTGATCACGGCATACAATTACATCATCATTTTTTAGCTAACTATTTATTTTCGACACAAACTAGACTTACAGTTGAACCAGTATCGTTTCTTATAATATTTATTTCTAAACAAGGGCGCTTATTGAGCCCTAATTAATTATCTATCTAATCATTTAATTCCCTCCCTATCATTACTAGTACGGGTCATTGTCACTCACCATTCCTGGCACCTCGCTCCCCTTCTGATTCTTCTGTATCGAGGATCGTAACTTCATGCGTTCCAACTGTGCGGTTCACTACAAGTTTTTGACCCGTCCCGGCTTCCGTACTTCTTGCGGTCCGTGGTAACCAAGGACGCTCCCGATTCAATAAACCCTGTTAGTGGTACATCGCTACACTATTAAATGGTCAAAGTTTCATTTTTCTCCGAACCTGATGAAGGTTATTTAACCATAACTAAATATACAAATAAAAGTTAGCATTTTGACCCGAGAAGTCCCTCTCTTGTATAACCCCGCTAATGACGTGTCAGTCTGTCTGCTGACATATACATTCTATGGTTGGAAAACATATAACCCCAAAAAAATTTTTTTTTACGAAAAGTTTTTAAAAAAATGCATTTCTTTCATTTAATATACACTTAATCGTTGTACAAATGTGTTGTTTAAATGTATTATGCAGATGTTCTTTCCTGTTATCTTCTTGTTTTCTTGTTTCTGTTTTATGACCTTTGACCCTTTTGCATTCTGGCGGTCTTTTTTCCTTACCATAGTGTATAAATAAGGTTGAAACCGCACAGTCTGCATTGGCCTGAGGAAGATGCCGGTGCGGCATCGAAACGCGTAGCCTATTACCAATAAATCCTTTTTATTCTTTACCCACTGGAATGGTTGTGGATTTACTATTACAAAAACTAAGCAGCGCCGTTGGTCCCGTTTTTCTCAAACCTCATCGCACTATCAATGCAAGCTAATCTCTGCCATTGTATTGGTACTAACCTTTCGGAGAAAGCTTTTATTCATAAAGCATCAATCAACTAGCCAAACTGCCCAATGGGAGCCCCATTAAAGTTTTATAAATGTCTTCTAAACAATCCAGTCTAAGAATTCTAATGGCAAACACACACACAGGGAAATACAAAATAGCATGTGAATTACATTTTGTTCTCTATATTCTAGACCAGACAATGGATTTGTTCCATTAGAATGTCAGTGCTATTTTTATATTATAGTTCTTTCATTTTATTTTGCGATCCTAAATTGATAATAGCATTAAAAGTGTATCCAGTTGTTGGTTTAATAAAGCTTTCCTCTGCTCTATGTACTGGAGGACTCAATCAGCTATTGCAAATAATAAACAGCATGAAATTCATTTGATTAAGTGGGGATTCACACGAACGTGTATTGGGTCCGTGCGGGCCGCGTGGTTTTCACGCGCCACGCACAGACCAATACAAGTCTATGGGGCAGTACAGACAGTCCGTGCTTTTTGCGCAGCGTTTGTCCGCTGCGCAAAAAGCGCGACATGCTCAATATCTCCGCGTATTTCGCGCATCACGCACCCATTGAATGGGTGCGTGAAAACTACGCAGGTCGCACGGAACCACTTCCGTGCGAACCGACTGAAACAGCGCACCAGCTGTCAAAAGGATGAATGTAAACAGAAAAGCACCACGTGCTTTTCTGTTTCCAAACATCCAAACGGAGTGTCTTTGAGATGAGCGAACCCGGACAACCGAACCGAACTTCACCGGGTTCGGCCGAACTAGTTTTGGCCGAACCCGGCAAAAAAATCTCCGGTACGCGACGTCAGGAGATAGTCACTGTCCAGGGTGCTGAAAGAGTTAAACTGTTTCAGCACCCTGGACAGTGACTTCCGATCCCAATATACATGAACGTGTAAAAAAAAAAAGAAGTTCTGACTTACCGATAACTCCCGGCTTCTTCCTCCAGTCTGACCTCCCGGGATGACAATTCAGTCCAAGTGACAGCTCCAGCCAATCACAGGCCAAGCACAGGCTGCAGCGGTCACATGGACTGTGGCGTCATCCAGGGAGGTGGGGCCCGATGTCAAGAGAGGCGTGTCACCAAGGACGCGTCACCAAGGCAACGGCCGGGAGGGAAGTTCTCGGTAAGTACGAACTTTTTCTTTTTTTTTAACAGGTTTCTCGATATTGTGATCGGCATTCACTGTCGAGGGTGCTGAAAGAGTTACTGCCGATCAGTTAACTCTTTCAGCACCCTGGACAGTGACTGACGTCGACTAGACTCATCTCTATGATGGCGGCTGCGCGAAAATCACGCAGCCGCGCATCATACACGGATGACACACGCAGCTGTCAAGTGGTTTTTGCGCGCGCAAAACGCTGCGTTTTTTGCGCGCGCAAAAACGCAACGTTCGTCTGAATCAGCCCTAAAGTTGGGATGTGGCGCTTTCAGCAGTAAGACGCCCGAGAACCTCTTGACCATGGGAGTAACTAGGAATGTAGTGGTTATGAGGTCCAGAATGTATGGGGCACCCTTTCAGATGCAGGATAGCTTTTTCTTTTAGGCAGAGAAAAAATAAGTGGTGGCTTTGTACTATCTAGAACTAGTTTGTGGGTTCTCCTTTGTGTAGTTTAACTTACTGTCATGCCTGAGTTTTTAATGGGGCTATTTCATTTCTTGTTACGGCCGTGCAAATAAGCATATCTGACATAAATTGAAGGACAAAGATGATAATTCAAAACAAACACAAGAAAACAATATATAGCATATATGTGCGTGTGTGTGTGTGTGTGTGTGTGTGTGTGTGCGTGTGTGTGTGTGTGTGTGTGTGTGTGTGTGTGTGTGTATGGACAAAATTGTCTTAACCCCTTCCTGCTGCAGCCATTTTTCAGATTTTATTTATTTTTAGTTTTTTTAATCTTTTATTGTATTTTCAACATTGTGACAACAATCTTTGTTTCGGTACAGTTGCAGTTTCATTTTACAGACAAATAATCTAGTTAGTTATGACAGAGCATAAAATGGAACATGTAATTGTGAGATCGCTTAGATGTTTGTCTTCGTATGAATTTGCTTGAATCAGAAAGAAATAGGATTATGACCGTAACAATATCTGTTGAAACTGAGAAGTAGAGATGAGCGAACCGGGACAACCGAACCCGGTTTCGGTCCGAACTTCCGGAAAAGTTCGGTTCGCAGCGAATCCGAACTTCACCGTGTTCGGCCGAACCCGTTTTGACCGAACCCGGCTACATTTTGGCGCCTGCCACATGTTACATCTAAAATGGAGGATTTCACAAGATCACCTGACATCAGGCTGCCCCATAATGCCTTGCAAACGGCTCTCCCAGCCAATCGGGAGGCAGCATAGGGGCGGGCTCAAGCCTGCAATAACAGTCTATGCACGGAGCTCAGCGGCCATTTTACAGACAGGAGCTGTAGGGATAGCATCTCTGTGCAGTAAGGGAAAGCTTTAGGAATCTAAAAGGCAGGAATCCAGGGGCTCATCCACTACTCACTACTCAGCCAGTGTGTGAATACGCTTTTATAAGGGGCTCATCCCCGTTGCATCCAACTTGCAATACAGGCAGGCTTTGTAGTACTATAACGCCCAGCATTCCCTGAGTCAGTGCACAGTGGCTGATAGAAATTCTCATTCATTGCCATTTGGCAAGCCAGTGTCAGTGTGTGAATACGCTTTTAGAAGGGGCTCATCCCCGGCCGTTAACATAACAAACAAATAACAATACAAAGTGCAATACAGGCAGCCTTTATAGTAGTAGTACTATAAGGCCCAGCATTCCCTGAGTGCACTGCGGCGTGGCTGATAGAAATTCTCATTCATTGCCATTTGCCAAGCCAGTGTCAGTGTGTGAATACAGGCAGCCTTTGTAGTAGTGGTAGTAGTACTACAAGGTCCAGCACTCCCTGAGTGCACCGCAGCATGGCTGATAGAAATTCTCATTCATTGCCATACGCTTTAAGAAGGGGCTCATCCCCGGCCATTAACATAACAAACAAATAACAATACAACTTGCAATACAGGCAGCCTTTGTAGTAGACGTAGTAGTACTACAAGGCCCAGCATTCCCTGAGTGCACCGCCGCGTGGCTGATAGAAATTCTCATTCATTGCCATTTGCCAAGCCAGTGTCAGTGTGAATACGCTTTTAGAAGGGGCTCATCCCCCAGGTTTTGATTCAACTTGCTGCACTCCAACAGTGAAATGTCTGGTAAAAAAAAGGTTGTGAAAGGACGGGGTAGAGGAAAAAACACCCATGCCGTCTCCTCTTCCAGTCCAAATGTTGGATCTGTTGGTGCCAGACCCAGTACCAGCATTTGTGGCACAAGACATGTGCCCAGTTCCACTAGTAGCAGCAGCCATGTGCCTGCTGGTAGTAGTAGCAGTATCAGCAAGCCAGACTTGTCCATCTCCTCCGGTGGGCGGGTTACTTTAGACAATACGGCCATTGTGGACTGGTTGGTTTGCTCGTGGTCATCTCAGCAGGAAGACTCTGACGATCTGGCTTCAAGCCAGGTTTCGTTGGATTCCAGATCCTCTACAGTTCCTTGGCACAGTGACAGTAGTAATATAGGTATGTCTAGCGTTTCCATTCCATCATCTATGTCTTCGCTCCCCCTTCCTAGCGGGAAGCCATCTTTCCTGAGAGTCCTAAGAGACATCTCCTCGGGTGCCAAGGAAGATACTGAACAACATAGTGATAATGATGATTTGTTTTCCGCGAGTCAGCCAACGGAGTGTGTTGCGGCGGTGGTGGAGGTGGAAGCAGTGTCCGAGACGCATAGCTGCGGTAGTGGCGGTGTTGGTGGTGGTAGCCGTGGTGGCAGACGCAGTAATGAGGGGGGCATGGAGCCCGCCATGATGTCACATCACATTCACAACACAGTGACAGAAGTGGCGGGGATGATGAGGAAGGCTATGATGATGATGTTGTTTTAGACAGGACGTGGGAACCAGGTGACGAGGTGATGACAGCGTCAGAGGAGGAGGGTAGTAGTGGCGGCACTGGCCGTGATAAACAGCCAAGCCGAGGTAGGGGCAGAAGTCAATCTGCAAAACGTTGCAGCGGTAGGGTCAGCTCAGGAGCCGGTGACGGCGACACTGATGCTGGTGTAGGCTCCCGAAAAAAGCCTGCCAGACAAGGGGCAAGCTCGGGTGGTGGTGGTGGACGTGGTACTACCTCTTTACGGTACTCTGCCGTGTGGCAATTTTTCTGTACCTTCCCGGAGAACGAAAACATGGCACAGTGCCGTATCTGCAAGCAGAAAGCAAGGCGTGGGCAGGGCAGCAATGTAGGAACTACCGCTCTACGTAAACACATGGAGCGGCATCACAAGGCCATGTGGGACAATCGACATGCCCCACCATCATCATGTACATCTAATGAAGACCCCTCTGCAGCTGCTGCTGCTGCTGCTCCGAGTCCCTGTCATCTAAGTAGTAGCCAGGCCTAACCCACCATGTCGTTGTCATCATCATCATCACTGTCATCTAGTGCTCCTCCTACGTCCCGTCAGTTATCCATTACGGAATCGTTGTCCAATAAGCAACAATATATACCCAGTCATCCACTTGTCGTGCGGCTTAATTCACACCTGGCTAAGTTGTTGGTGGTGCAGTCGCTGCCGTACCACTTGGTCGACTCAGTCAGCTTCAAGCAATTAATGGCGTGCGCTCAGCCTAGGTGGCGAATACCTAGCCGACATTACTTCTCCAAAACAGCTGTCCCTGCCTTGCACAAGCATGTGGAGGAAAAGGTGTGCCAGTCCTTGCAATTATCCGTGTGCAGCAGGGTACATGCCACCGTCGACACGTGGAGCAGCAACTATGGGCAGGGACAGTATATGTCTTTCACGGCCCACTGGGTCAATATTTTGCAGTCCGATGCACCACCGCAGCAATGCCAGGCATTACCACCTCCACGCTTGTATCTTTCTGGTTCAACTCCGGACACCAGGCGCCTACCATCCTCCTCCTCCTACTTGCCTTCCTCCTTGGAGGTCTTCCCGTCCCCGACAGGACCCAGCGTATCTTCCACTCCTCCTCCCTCCTCTTTTCATAGGTGCAAGGTGAAGCGCCACAACGCTGTCTTACACCTGCTGAGCCTGGGCGGGAAAAGCCACACAGGGCAGGAGCTGCTGCTGTGCATCAAGGAGGAAATCGCACGCTGGCTGTCTCCTCTGAAACTCACACTGGGCAATGTTGTCTCTGATAATGGCAAGAACGTTGTGGCTGCACTGCGTCTAGGTCACCTGACACACGCTCCTTGCATGGCACATGTGATCAATCTGGTCATAACACGCTTCTTAAAGTCATATGTTGGTTTGAAGGGTGTGCTGGCCATGTCCAGGAGGGTTTGCGTTCGCTTTAGACGTTCATATGCATTTAAGCACGCCCTCCTGGACTTGCAGCGTCAAAACAATCTCCCAGAACACAGCCTGATTTGCGACGTTCCAACACGCTGGAATTCCACCCCGCACATGTTGGATCGTCTGTACGAACAGCGGAAAGCCGGGAATGAATTCCTGATGCAGCAGACGGGCAGCGTTTGGTGCCAGTGTAATTTCGAGCTCAGGCACTGGCAGCTGGTTAGAGACGCATGTCGCGTTTTGAGGCCCTTTGAAGAGGCCACACGATTTGTGAGCCGTGACGCTAGCGGAATGAACGATGTTATGCCGCTGATATTCATTATGGAGCAAACGCTCACAGCGATGATTCAGCAAAGGATGGAGGAAGGATCACATCTGGCTATGGATGTTGAGGAGGAGGAGGAGGATGAGGATGAGGAAACAGGACCTGAAGAGGAGCTGGATTTGGAGATGGAATCACAGGAAGGGATAGGGGACGAGGCAGCCGCACAACATGACAGTGATGGTGGTGATGACGAGTCTGACGACGACCTTGATGATGGACAACCATGGCAGCATGGGGCGGAGATGGAACCAACCGGGCCCTCTGAAACGCTGGCCAGGATGGCGAGCTGTATGCTTCGTTACTTGCGCGCTGACTGTCGTATTGTTAGCATAAAGCAAAGAGATGAGTACTGGATAGCCACACTTTTAGACCCTCGGTATAAAGCCAGAATGGGGGAGTTTTTTGCGCCTTCCGAGAGGGAGGCAAAATTGGCTTATTATCGAGAGAAGCTATGCAGCCAGCTTGTCACGGCTTTCAAACGCCAAACACCTGCTGCAAGCATGTCTGACCGGGGGGCCACTCTCCGCTCCCCACTGTCTCATCGTTCAACCGCCTCTGGCAGAGCTACCTCTGCAATAGGCGGCGGCAGCAGCAGCAGCCAATTCAGTTTGGAAAATATGATGACAACATTTTTACATCCAATACCCCGACCTGACACACATCGTAGTCACCAAAGGGATGTTCACCATCACCAGGTGCAGCACCTAAACAACCAGGTTCACTCGTACCTGGACTGTGCCCTTTCTCCGTCAGAAATGCTGATCCCAGACCCCATGGACTTCTGGGTCAGCAGATTGGATCATTGGCAAGAACGGGCCCAGTTTGCCATGGGTGTACTGTCTTGTCCACCCTCCAGTGTAGCGTCAGAGAGGGTATTCAGCGCGGCAGGGGGCTTCATCACCCCTAAGCGAACAAGATTGTCCGCCAACAGCTTGGAAAATCTCACGTTTGTGAAAATGAGGTGAGGATTTTAAAATCCCTGTGCCTGATGCCACTGATTAGATCTGACATTGCTGCTGCTGCTGCCGCTACCGCCTGCTACTGCCGCCTGCTACTACGGGATTCTGTCCTGTCCACTCTTTTTTTAATGTGCCGTTGTTGGTGCTGCTACTACTTCTACCACCAATCCACCCCCAGTGCCGTCTGCTACAAGCAGGCCTGCCCCACCACAGGGCTTTGTCCTGTGACTGTCCAGTCTCTTTTTTTAATGTACTGCTACTACTACTACTACCACCCTTGCTATCTGTGTTGGCTACCTCTACTACCACCAATACACCTCCACTGCCGTCTGCTACAAGCAGGCCTGAGGCCTGTCCCACCACAGGGCTTTGTCCTGTGACTGTCGTCCAGTCTCTTTTTTTAATGTGCTGCTACTACTACTACCACCCTTGCTGTCTGTGTTGGCTACCTCTACTACCACCAATACACCTCCACTGCCGCCCGTCTGCTACAAGCAGGCCTGCCCCACCACAGGGCTTTGTCCTGTGACTGTCGTCCAGGCTCTTTTTTTAATGTGCTGCTGCTACTACTACTAGCACCCTTGCTGTCTGTGTTGGCTACCTCTACTACCACCAATACACCTCCACGGCCGCCCGTCTGCTACTAGCAGGCCTGCCCCACCACAGGGCTTTGTCCTGTGACTGTCGTCCAGTCTCTTTTTTTAATGTGCTGCTACTACCAGTCTACCACCCTTGCTGTCTGTGTTGGCTACCTCTACTACCACCAATACACCTCCACTGCCGTCTGCTACAAGCAGGCCTGCCCCACCACAGGGCTTTGTCCTGTGACTGTCGTCCAGTCTCTTTTTTTAATGTGCTGCTAATACTACTACCACCCTTGCTGTCTGTGTTGGCTACCTCTACTACCACCAATACACCTCCACTGCCGTCTGCTACAAGCAGGCCTGCCCCACCACAGGGCTTTGTCCTGTGACTGTCGTCCAGTCTCTTTTTTTAATGTGCTGCTACTACCAGTCTACGACCCTTGCTGTCTGTGTTGGCTACCTCTACTACCACCAATACACCTCCACTGCCGTCTGCTACAAGCAGGCCTGCCCCACCACAGGGCTTTGTCCTGTGACTGTCGTCCAGTCTCTTTTTTTAATGTGCTGCTACTACCAGTCTACGACCCTTGCTGTCTGTGTTGGCTACCTCTACTACCACCAATACACCTCCACTGCCGTCTGCTACAAGCAGGCCTGAGGCCTGCCCCACCACAAGGCTTTGTCCTGTGACTGTCCAGTCTCCTTTTTTTAATGTGCTGCTGCTACTACTACTACCACCCTTGCTGTCTGTGTTGGCTACCTCTACTACCACTAATACACCTCCACTGCCGTCTGCTACAAGCAGGCCTTCCCCACCACAGGGCTTTGTCCTGTGACTGTCGTCCAGTCTCTTTTTTTAATGTGCTGCTACTACCCGTCTACCACCCTTGCTGTCTGTGTTGGCTACCTCTACTACCACCAATACACCTCCACTGCCGTCTGCTACAAGCAGGTCTGCCCCACCACAGGGCTTTGTCCTGTGACTGTCGTCCAGTCTCTTTTTTTAATGTGCTGCTACTACTACTACCACCCTTGCTGTCTGTGTTGGCTATCTCTACTACCACCAATACACCTCCACTGCCGTCTGCTACAAGCATGCCTGCCCCACCACAGGGCTTTGTCCTGTGACTGTCGTCCAGTCTCTTTTTTTAATGTGCTGCTACTACCAGTCTACGACCCTTGCTGTCTGTGTTGGCTACCTCTACTACCACCAATACACCTCCACTGCCGTCTGCTACAAGCAGGCCTGAGGCCTGCCCCACCACAAGGCTTTGTCCTGTGACTGTCCAGTCTCCTTTTTTAATGTGCTGCTGCTACTACTACTACCACCCTTGCTGTCTGTGTTGGCTACCTCTACTACCACTAATACACCTCCACTGCCGTCTGCTACAAGCAGGCCTTCCCCACCACAGGGCTTTGTCCTGTGACTGTCGTCCAGTCTCTTTTTTTAATGTGCTGCTACTACCCGTCTACCACCCTTGCTGTCTGTGTTGGCTACCTCTACTACCACCAATACACCTCCACTGCCGTCTGCTACAAGCAGGTCTGCCCCACCACAGGGCTTTGTCCTGTGACTGTCGTCCAGTCTCTTTTTTTAATGTGCTGCTACTACTACTACCACCCTTGCTGTCTGTGTTGGCTATCTCTACTACCACCAATACACCTCCACTGCCGTCTGCTACAAGCATGCCTGCCCCACCACAGGGCTTTGTCCTGTGACTGTCGTCCTGTCTCTTTTTTTAATGTGCTGCTACTACCAGTCTACGACCCTTGCTGTCTGTGTTGGCTACCTCTACTACCACCAATACACCTCCACTGCCGTCTGCTACAAGCAGGCCTGCCCTACCACAGGGCTTTGTCCTGTGACTGTCATCCAGTCTCTTCTTTTAATGTGCTGCTACTACTACTACCACCCTTGCTGTCTGTGTTGGCTACCTCTACTACCACCAATACACCTCTACTGCCGTCTGCTACAAGAAGGCCTGCCCCACCACAGGGCTTTGTCCTGTGACTGTCGTCCAGTCTCTTTTTTTAATGTGCTGCTACTACTACTACCACCCTTGCTGTCTGTGTTGGCTACCTCTACTACCACCAATACACCTCCAGTGCCGTCTGCTACAAGCAGGCCTGCCCTACCACAGGGCTTTGTCCTGTGACTGTTGTCCAGTCTCTTTTTTTAATGTGCTGCTACTACTACTACTACTACTACTACTACCACCCTTGCTGTTTGTGTTGGCTTCCTCTACTACCACCAATACACCTCCACTGCCGTCTGCTACAAGGAGGCCTGCCCCACCACAGGGCTTTGTCCTGTGACTGTCGTCCAGTCTCTTTTTTTAATGTGCTGCTACTACCAGTCTACCACCCTTGCTGTCTGTGTTGGCTACCTCTACTACCACCAATACACCTCCACTGCCGTCTGCTACAAGCAGGCCTGGAGGGCTTGTGAAAAGCCATTGCTTGTTGTTTTTACATCCATGTATGGAAGAACCCCCGGCAGGCATCTGCCAATAAAAAGGGTCAATTTTTGGAGGGCTTGTCAAAAGCCATTGCTTGTTGCTTTTACATCCATGTATGGATGAACCCCCGGCAGGCATCTGCTAATAAAAAGGGTCAATTTTTGGAGGGCTTGTCAAAAGCCATTGCTTGTTGCTTTTACATAAATGCATGGATGAACCCCGGCAGGCATCTGCCAATAAAAAGGGTCAATTTTTGGAGGGCTTGTGAAAAGCCATTGCTTGTTGCTTTTACATCCATGTATGGAAGAACCCCGGCAGGCATCTGCCAATAAAAAGGGTCAATTTTTGGAGGGCTTGTCAAAAGCCATTGCTTGTTGCTTTTACATCCATGTATGGAAGAACCGCGGCAGGCATCTGCCAATAAAAAGGGTAAATTTTTTGAGGGCTTGTGAAAAGCCATTGCTTGTTGCTTTTACATCCATGTATGGAAGAACCCCGGCAGGCATCTGCCACCATAAAGGGTAAATTTTTTGAGGGCTTGTCAAAAGCCATTGCTTCTTCTTTTACCACCTTATATGTATAAACCCTGGCAGGCATCAGCCGCCTAAAATGGTTAATTTTTGTACCTTTTTTAACAATGCATTAAGCATACAACATGCACAAGTGCAGTGGTTTCTGTTAGTTATCACCGTGTCCCATCCGTTTTCCTATAGCCATACATGTTGGCGTAACTTTGACACTAACTTTGCCTTAAAGACAGCTCAAAAGTACTTGGATACACTCATGAGTGACCTAAGAGTGTTATACAGGGCTTCTAGGGCTTTTAAACAGTGTTATACACGATTTTTAAGGGCTTTCTTGTATTACAGGTTCGGTCAGAACAAGTTAGGTCCGAATCGAACTTTTTCACGAAATTCGGCGAACCTGCCGAACCAAACTTTTCATAAGTTCGCTCATCTCTACTGAGAAGTAAACAAAACAAGCCAAGGGAGGGAGGGGAAGGAAGGAAGGGATGGTAGGGACAGTAAGATGCAACAAGCCACTTGAGAGTTTCAAGTGTAATTATAAAAATCTGATAATATATCGGATTGTAGAAAAAAAGGAGGAGAACCTCCAGCTCACCTTGTAAGTACAAATGGGTGTACTATGATCTTCGCACGGATCCTCGCGTCGGCACGCATCGTGTGGGATACAAGAGAAAACAGATAGTTTGGATCCAGCGTAGCTGCAACTAAAAAGAACTTGTTCCAAGTTTAATGAATAGTATTAAAAGAGGTCAATCGGCATGATGTTTTCAAGTGCTGGGAGAGAAGTGAGAGGATGAATGAAGCCTACGCGTTTCAAACGCTAGCTGCGTTCTTAGTCATGGCTGTGATAAAATGACTGACACGTATGGTGTGTTTATATGTAACATGTCTTGATTGTATTCCAGGTGTTGGCACTTTCCCTGTACGAGGACCGGAAGCACTGTGGCTACACGCTCCACCCGCTCCGATGCACGGTGAGTGTGATTATTGTGGACGTTTAATGTTGAATCGTCAGTATGAGATAGTTTTAACTAGAGGTTCATTGTCATATGTCCATATTAAAAGTGTAAGACAGGAGGAGCTGCGTAGCGGTGTCACAGTTTGTAATTTTTGTTTCCTTGGAGACGGGAGGACACTTCCGGTTAACTTTGCATAGTGTTGTTTTGCGTTTCAGGGTCATGTGAGTCTGCTGGAACGCAGACCGGAAACGTTGCCACTCGCAGACGCCAAGGCACAGACACCATTCTAAGTGACATCCCGATTGTAAGTATGTTATTCTTGTTTTGATGTGTGTTCCTAAAGAATGTATACAAGGAAATGCCTATCCGATAGATAATTTTGGGAATACAGTTTATTTATAGATGTAAATAAAGATAAACACAGGTTCTAATGTGTTATGTTTGCCCCTATAATGGAAAAATAGAGATATATTTGTTTTCTTAAAATGTGGGTTATATTTTTGTTCATTTTGTGAGTATCGTTTGCTATTTTCTGGGCTAAATGTATGTTTATAGTGATTTGTCAGTTAGAGATTATTTTTTGGGTGATTGAGCCATATAGAAATAAGATAAAAATAAGATAAAAAAGCATTAGGATAGGTATGCAGTATAGGAAAATAGGGGGGTTGTGAGCTAAAACCTTAAATTCTAAGCAACAAAATGTTGCTTTATATCCTCGCGATCGAGGAAAAATACTGAAAAAATAAATAAATTTTATTTGTTAATTGTTACTATAGTAAGGGTAAAAATTGTAACCGAAGACAATAAAAAAACAACAAACAGAGCAAGAACTGGAGATCAGTTGGTTGAACTAGATTAGTAATGTCTTTATCAGTGGTTTGTATATGTAAATGCCTATTGATATAGTTTGAGGAAAAGGACTATAGCAGAGCATATATTTATGTACCAAGTGTAGAGTTTGGGGGAGTACAAATTGGATAATATTGACTTTAGACGCAAACTACTCACTGCGAGTGGATGATGGTATACTGAATTATGGTTGGTTTGAGCTGATCGGTTGACCAGTGATAAGATAAAATACATTTTGTGACTGTCTATCATCTGTAACCAGATTTAAATTTAGGCTGGTGATGGTCAGAGACTATCTATAGTACACCTACCTAGTTTAACGGATGTTATATTGGGTTATTCTAAGCGTAGTGTTTTTTTGTTTATTAATAGTGGAACATGAGTTCCTTTTTTAAATTCAGGCCATTAGGGACTCTGGTGTTAAGTCTATATATCCAGAAAGCCTCTCTCTGGTGGACTTTGTGTTGTAGGTCACCACCTCTTTTCGGAGAATGTACTTTTTCTATGGCATAACAAGTTAGTGATTTTATTGTTCTGTTGTGACATAGTATAAAGTGTTTAGCCACGTTTGATATGTTGCAAATATTGGGGTTTCGTATGTAGCCTAGATGTTCTAGGATACGAGTTTTAAATTTTCTGCTGGTGCAGCCTATGTACTTCAAGCTGCATATAGTACATTCGATTGCATAAACTACCGAGGTAGTATTACAGTTGATGTAATTTTGTATTTTAAACGTTTCAGAGTTATTAAAATTTGAAAAAGATTTGGTGGGTTGGACTAGAGTACATGTTTTACATGGGTGTTGGCCACATCTGTAAAAACCCTTGCTTTCTAGCCAGGTTGTTGTGTTTTCTTCTGACACAAAAAGAGAAGGAGAAAGGATGTTGCCCAATGTGGGTGCTTTTCGTGCCACTATTTTGCAACCTCCTTGTAAAATGGAGGTTGCAAAATAGTGGCACGAAAAGCACCCACATTGGGCAACATCCTTTCTCCTTCTCTTTTTGTGTCAGAAGAAAACACAACAACCTGGCTAGAAAGCAAGGGTTTTTACAGATGTGGCCAACACCCATGTAAAACATGTACTCTAGTCCAACCCACCAAATCTTTTTCAAATTTTAATAACTCTGAAACGTTTAAAATACAAAATTACATCAACTGTAATACTACCTCGGTAGTTTATGCAATCGAATGTACTATATGCAGCTTGAAGTACATAGGCTGCACCAGCAGAAAATTTAAAACTCGTATCCTAGAACATCTAGGCTACATACGAAACCCCAATATTTGCAACATATCAAACGTGGCTAAACACTTTATACTATGTCACAACAGAACAATAAAATCACTAACTTGTTATGCCATAGAAAAAGTACATTCTCCGAAAAGAGGTGGTGACCTACAACACAAAGTCCACCAGAGAGAGGCTTTCTGGATATATAGACTTAACACCAGAGTCCCTAATGGCCTGAATTTAAAAAAGGAACTCATGTTCCACTATTAATAAACAAAAAAACACTACGCTTAGAATAACCCAATATAACATCCGTTAAACTAGGTAGGTGTACTATAGATAGTCTCTGACCATCACCAGCCTAAATTTAAATCTGGTTACAGATGATAGACAGTCACAACATTTATTTTATCTTATCACTGGTCAACCGATCAGCTCAAACCAACCATAATTCAGTATACCATCATCCACTCGCAGTGAGTAGTTTGCGTCTAAAGTCAATATTATCCAATTTGTACTCCCCCAAACTCTACACTTGGTACATAAATATATGCTCTGCTATAGTCCTTTTCCTCAAACTATATCAATAGGCATTTACATATACAAACCACTGATAAAGACATTACTAATCTAGTTCAACCAACTGATCTCCAGTTCTTGCTCTGTTTGTTGTTTTTTTGTTGTCTTCGGTTACAATTTTTACCCTTACTATAGTAACAATTAACAAATAAAATTTATTTATTTTTTCAGTATTTTTCCTCGATCGCGAGGATATAAAGCAACATTTTGTTGCTTAGAATTTAAGGTTTTAGCTCACAACCCCCCTATTTTCCTATACTGCATACCTATCCTAATGCTTTTTTATCTTATTTTTCTCTTATTTCTATATGGCTCAATCACCCAAAAAATAATCTCTAACTGACAAATCACTATAAACATACATTTAGCCCAGAAAATAGCAAACGATACTCACAAAATGAACAAAAATATAACCCACATTTTAAGAAAACAAATATATCTCTATTTTTCCATTATAGGGGCAAACATAACACATTAGAACCCGTGTTTATCTTTATTTACATCTATAAACAAACTGTATTCCCAAAATTATCTATCGGATAGGCATTTCCTTGTATACATTCTTTAGGAACACACATCAAAACAAGAATAACATACTTACAATCGGGATGTCACTTAGAATGGTGTCTGTGCCTTGGCGTCTGCGAGTGGCGACGTTTCCGGTCTGCGTTCCAGCAGACTCACATGACCCTGAAACGCAAAACAACACTATGCAAAGTTAACCGGAAGTGTCCTCCCGTCTCCAAGGAAACAAAAATTACAAACTGTGACACCGCTACGCAGCTCCTCCTGTCTTACACTTTTAATATGGACATATGACAATGAACCTCTAGTTAAAACTATCTCATACTGACGATTCAACATTAAACGTCCACAATAATCACACTCACCGTGCATCGGAGCGGGTGGAGCGTGTAGCCACAGTGCTTCCGGTCCTCGTACAGGGAAAGTGCCAACACCTGGAATACAATCAAGACATGTTACATATAAACACACCATACGTGTCAGTCATTTTATCACAGCCATGACTAAGAACGCAGCTAGCGTTTGAAACGCGTAGGCTTCATTAATCCTCTCACTTCTCTCCCAGCACTTGAGGACATCATGCCGATTGACCTCTTTTAATACTATTCATTAAACTTGGAACAAGTTCTTTTTAATATATCGGATTGGTAATGGCTGTCTGTCTGAGTGAATAGTTCACGTAATGCGAGGACTTTAAATAAAATATAAGTTAGATTACCTATGAGATAGGATTGTAGGATCTACTACCCTGTATGTCAGTTACCCAGAAATCTGTATACATGAGGCTTATGAGTTATCAAATACTTCCACACATGGGTAAAGGTGTAATGCGTTCGTAGTTCCCAATGCGACAGTTTTCCAACCTAGTGATTTGTTAAACTTTAGATACCCAGTGTAATAGTTATGGAATTTCTGTCGATTTCCAATGTAATGGTATCAGTCACCGTGCAGCAGCTATCAACATCAGGAGAAGTCTTACAGATTTTATTGGAGTGTTTCTAGGAAATAAGGCTAAAACAGCGGTTTCTGGTGACGCTTGAAGTTTGGTGCCACAGATAGCGTTAATGTGTTGGAAGATTTGTTGCCAGAATTTCTAAATTTTTGGACATTCCCACCAGATATATTAATGAAGGTGCCCAAGTTATTATTGCATCTCCAACATACATCTTGTGTTGAGCCATACGTATCTTTTAGTCTCACAGGAGTTAGATACCATCTAGAGAGAACTGTTTATAAGCGTTTTCTTGGATTTTGACGCAGCAAGAAACTGCTTTCAGGGTCTTTAGTATTGTGGCTATCTCTGTAGTAGTAAATTTCAGCTGTAAGTCTCTTTCCCAATCTCTTATAAAATACGGTACAGTTAAGATTTCAGATGATACAACCTGTTTGCTTATCACGGATAAAAGTTTTTTAGGTGTATGAGGCATTGCCCAAAGCATTTCATACCGCAATAGTTCCCTATACTGTCCTGTTAGGGGGAAGAAATTTGTGAATGTGCTTGCATTAAGGCTACATATATTGCAAGAAAGATAGATTCTGAAGTTCAAAAATGTCTATTGTTTTTTCAAGGGATGGAAGTGAACTGTCTTGTTCTAAAACATCAGCGGGTGCCAGTGTATTGCGACTGACAGATAAGGATCCAGTGCAGGAACACAATCTCTTATTAGCGATAGAGGTGAAAGATAGGGTGAGCATAGTGTGATATTCTGGGCTTGGAGTGTCCCAAAATATAGTCTGAGCAGATCTAACGATATAGATAGAAGAATCTATTTGGTAATGGTACAGGTAGAGTTTGTAGTAAGTAGGTTACTTTTGTGGAAATTAGAGAGTTTAACATGTTTTTTCTTCCAAACCTTGATAGGAAAGCTGAAGACCAGGATTTCAGTATTGTGGATATAGAGGTTAGTAGATATTTTTAATTAAGCACGTATAGCTGCTTTGAGTTAGGAGTGATATTAATCCCTAAGAATTTAATGGACTCATTTGGCCATGGGAAAGGAAACTTCTGCTTTAGCGGTGCTAATTGAGCTGAAGATGTTGAGATATTTAGTGCTGGTGATTTTGAGATATTCATTTTGAAGCTGGACACAAGCCCAAAGCTATCTAAAACATTTTGGAGTGTGGGGAAAGCAGTTGTGGGATTTGAGACCATGAGCAGTAGGTCGTCTGCATAAGCGGCTAATTTGTAGTCACGTCGCCTGCAAGTCAGTCCATGTATAGAGGTATTTTTTTCGTATTGTTTGGAGAAGTGTTTCCATTACTAAAACGATTAACAATGGAGAGAGTGGGCAACAATGGCGGGTAGCACTGTTGATCTCTACACCCCTTGAGAGAGTGTAATTAACTACATAGGTGTACATAGTGTACATAGTTAAAATCCCGGTAATTATTTTTTATGTAATCCGAATGTACATTTCATAAAAGGCCATGCTACTATCGAACGCCTTTTCGGCGTCTGTACTAAGAAGGATAAGTGGAGATTTAAAGGGAATGTGTTGCCAGCAAAACATGATTTTTTTTTTTTTTTGTTAAACAATTAGTGTATAGGTGATTAAACATTGTTCTAATTTTTTATTTTTTTTTCACGAGTCAGGAAATATTATAAATTGGATTCAATTGGATTCTAATTTATAATATTTCCCATTGCTGGTCACTAGATGGAGCCATTCCCAAAATTGCAGCATTGAATGTGGTAAAGCAACCACATTGCTTTATGCTGCAAAATTGGGTAAAAAGCCCTCGCTCTAGTGAGCTCTCAGCATCCCCCCCCCTCCGTTATCCTGGCTAGTGCCGGGATAAACGAGGGGATTGAACGGTCTAACCTCCTACACTGTGTGTCGCCATTTTTTGAGCTAACACACAGTGTAGTAGGTTTACATACAGTAGTAAACACACACAAACACGAACATACATAGAAATCTCTTACCTGCTCCTGCCGCCGCGGCTCCCTCCGGCCCGTCCGCTCCCTTTGCTGCCGCTGTTCCATGTGCACAAGTCCGGAAGCCGCGACCGGAAGTAGTAATCTTACTGTCCGGCCGCGACTTCCGGTCCACAGGAAAATGGCGCCGGACGGCGCGCATTTCAAATTGGACTGTGTGGGAGCGGCGCATGCGCCGTTCCCACACAGACGGCGTACATTGAAGTGGATGGAACGGGCCCCGTTCGCAGTCCCAATGGGACTGGAGCTGCCGTATTCCATGTCTGTATGTGTCGTTAATCGACACATACAGAAATGGAAAAAAAAATAGCAGCCCCCATAGGGAAGAAAAAGTGTAAAAATAAGAAAAAGTAACACACAAACACACAAATTAATCCAAACGTTTTTAATAAAGCACTAACATCTTTAACATATTTAAAAAAAAAATTGTGGTAACACTGTTCCTTTAAATTTTTGGGTGTAAGCAATAGAATTTGGAACTTTATAAGTGTTATCCTTCCCCTCCCTTCCTGGCACAAAACCAGTCTGATCTGGGTGTATGAGATATGGTAGTGTAGTTTGGATTCTAGCAGACAATATCTTTGCATATAATTTTAAGTCTACATTTAGCAGGGTTGTAGGACGATAATTGGAGCAATCGGACGGATTTTTACCCAGTTTATGAATCAACATGATACAGGCTTCTAATCTTTGTGGCTTTAAAGGCGAGCCTTCCAGTGCTAGAGTTAAACGACTTCAGGAAGAATGGCGAAAAGTACCTCACTGAAATAAGAATAATATTTAGGGGGGAATCAATCAGGTCCTGGTGCTTTTCCTTTAGAGCTAGACTTTAGAGCAGTTATGAACTCTTCCATTGTAATGGGATCATATGTGAAGCATGAGCCTCAGACACAGTGGGGAGATCAATACCTTCTAAGAAAGCATCTGATGCGGTTTTCCTCCGTTTTATGAGATCATCAGTCTCCTGTGAGTTGATGTATATTTCAGTATAGTACTCTCGGAAAGTTTTTGCAATTTGATCTGTGTCCGCTCTTATTCTTAAAGAGGCTCTGTCACCACATTATAAATGCCCTATCTCCCACATAATGTGATCGGCGCTGTAATGTAGATAACAGCAGTAGTTTTTATTTTGAAAACGATCAATTTTGACCAAGTTATGACCTATTTTAGATTTATGCTAATGACTTTCTTAACCCCTTAAGGACGCAGCCTAGTTTGGACCTTAAGGCTCAGAGCCCATTTTTCAAATCTGACATATTTCACTTTATGTGGTAATAACTGGGAATGCTTAAATCTATCCAAGTGATTCTGTGATTGTTTTCTTGTGACACATTGGGCTTTATGTTCGTGGTAAAATTTGGTTGATATATTCAGTGTTTATTTGTGCAATATTGCAAAATTTTGAGAAAATTTAGAAAAAATATAATTTTTCTGAATTTGAATGCATCTCTTTGTTAAACAGATGGTTATACCACCAAAAATAGTTACTAGTTCACATTTCCCATATGTCTACTTTAGATTTGCATTGTTTTTTCAACATTCTTTTATTTTTCTTGGATGTTAAAAGGCTTAGAACATAAACAGCAATTTCTCATATTTTTAAGAAAATTTCAAAAGCCTTTTTTTTAAGGTACCTGTTCAGTTCTGAAGTGGCTTTGAGGGGCCTATGTATTAGAACCCCCTATAAACACCTCATTTTAAAAACTAGACCCCTCAAAGTATTCAAAACAGCTTTTCAGAAAGTATTTTTTAACCCTTTAGGCATTTCACAGGAATTAAAGCAAAGTGGAGGTGAAATTAGCAAATTTAATTTTTCTTGCTGAATTTCAATTTTATTCCATTTTTTTTCTGTAACACAGAAGATTTTACCAGAGAAACACTACTAAATATGTAATGTCCAGATTCTGCAGTTTTTAGAAATGTCCTACATGTGGCTCTAGTGTGCTCGTGGACTAAAACACAGGCCTCAGAAGCAAAGAAGCACTTAGTGCATTTTGGGGCCACTTTTTTTTATTAGACTATATTTTAGGCAGCATGCCAGGTTTGGAGAGATGTTGAGGTGCCAAAATAGTAGGAATACCCCAAAAATGACCCCATTTTGGAAACTACACCCCTCAGGGAATTCATTTATGGTTGTTGTTACCATTTTGACCCCAGAGTTTTTTAACAGCACGTATTTGAATTGGGCTGTGAAATTAAAAAAATGCATTTTTTTTTCATTAAGATGTAATTTTTGATCAAAATTTTTTATTTTCACAGGGAACAAAATACCCCATTTTGTTGCCAAATTTCTAAGTAGAGGTGCTATTTTTGCCAAATCACAAGGATTTAAAAACCTTTATATACTCAATGTTACTTGAACGTTCTAACAAATAAATTTAAATATAAAAAAAAAACTAACTTGAAATGTTACATTTTGTGCTCAACCGGTTCCCCACTGCTGGCTTTGTATTTACGGCCGGCGGTTGGGTTCCTTAAAACCTGTGCCATAGACTATTTACGGCGCAGGTTTTAGCTTCCCGAGCGATCAGGCAGCGGAATGTTGAGTCTCACTGCTTCTATCTTCTCTGATCTCTTCTACACGGCGCTCAACGAGCACTGTGTATTTGAATAGTGGCAGCGCCAGCACCGCTATCTCTATTGGTCCCGGGGATCATGTGACTGGTTGTGATGTGATGCCGTTAGTGGCAGACTGCTGCTGGGTCTTACTAGACCCAGCACAGCCCTATTCGTGACAATAGTCACTATAAGATCTCTCATTTCCCCTGTAATTGGGGCTGCGGTGCAGCCCCAGTAAGGGTATGTTCACACGGCCTATTTTCGGCCGTTTTTCAGGCCGTAAACGCCCGAAAAACGGCCAAAAAATTGGAAGCAGGGCCGCATAATAAAAAAAGCCATAAAAAAGAAGTGCAGGTCATGGGATGTTTTTGGAGCCGTTTTTCATAGACTCTATTAAAACAACTCCAAAAACGGTCATAAAAAACGCAGCGAAAAACGCGAATGGCTTAAAAAACTTCTGAAAATCAGGAACTGTTTTCCCTTGAAAACAGCTGTGTATTTTCAGAAGTTTTTGAGTTTGCGTGTGAACATACCCCTACAGTGGAAAAACAAGGTGTAAAAGAATAAAGTAAAAAAAAAATAAAGTCCTCCAAAGGTCTTTTCTGACCTTTGAGGGACAGACCATAATAAAAAAATAAAAGTAAAATAAACTGCAAAAAAAATTAAAATAAATACACATAAAATACCCACGCCAAAAAAAACTTTCCCCCGCCAATGATTGTTGTAACGCTAGCCCTGACCCAATTACCCTAATATAAACATGTAATATATTAAAATTTATGGTAGACAAGGACGATCACAAATAAAAGGTCTATTTTACGCTAGAACTATGTTATTACTAGAAAAAAATAGCTAAAATGTAAAAAGCTTATTTTTTTTACTATTATTTTCAAACCTCAAGCCTAAAAATCCTAAAATAGCAAAAAGGGTGTGTATAAAAATGAAAAGAAAAAAAAAAGAAACATACATTGTCTACAGAAAAAACATTGCAAAAATCACGTCGCTAGCCCAACACATAAAAGTTATAGCCGTTTAACTAACAGCTATTAAAGAAAGCTAAACACTGTCTAGTCCTGAAGGCTCAATATAGCCCGAACCTGAACCGGTTAAGTTTGATCTTAAGAAAATGTTTTTGTTAGTACACATTTGTATAGAGCACTAAAGCAAAAAATAAAAAAATCCCAAAGAGGCTATAATCCCATTGTGAAGAAATGGTGAAAGACTTCCATTTGAGGTTACATTTTATTTTACCATTATAAATCAGAATAAACAGTTAAACAATTATTTAAGACTGATAAGTGTATACTTTCATCACAATTCATAGCACAAAGCTGACACATTGGTTCAGTAAGTGAACAACATCAGCAAATTGTTCTCCGATTTTA
Organism: Rhinoderma darwinii; assembly: GCF_050947455.1. Lineage (NCBI taxonomy): Eukaryota > Metazoa > Chordata > Amphibia > Anura > Rhinodermatidae > Rhinoderma > Rhinoderma darwinii. Next base: position 152,320,841 of record NC_134688.1, on the reverse strand, counting down.
TTGATTCATCCTTCTTTTCATTTACAGAATACTTCCGAAACAGAGCTGTTGTTTTCTGAATTGATTTTGCTGTGTCAGCCTCATTGAGGCCTAGATGCTTTTTTGGCTTTCATGTGAATGAGCAATTTCCTAGTTAGACACACTGGATTTAGATTTGGGTCAATGAAAGCTTTACTGTGTCCTTTCTCTCTCTTCACATTGCTCACAAAGGATAACTAAATTCCATTCAACCTTTTACTGGCCACTGTGGAATCTTTAGTAATGCAATTCTATCTTGGTTGAGGAGACAGCAAGCCATTGGCCAGAGCACAAATAAGAATTCACTATTTCCCATGCATAAAACTTTCTCGTTTTAACGCCAATGGGGTTGCATATAAATTTCTTTCACTATTCATTCTTTCCCCCAAATGACACAAGAATATTTAGCCTAATCCTATTGAGTTATACATAGTTACTTCATTTCAGCTGGTAATACAATTAATTAGTGTTATAAAAATGACAAAGAACATTAAAAAAACTAAATTACCTAGAAGTCCTTCAATTGTCCTCTGTCACATTGTTAAATTTCTATTTATCCAATAACAATATCATATGACAGAACGTCAATATTACAAGACCAAAAAGTTAGAACCACAATATTACATATACAAGACCAAGGGGTGATTAGCAGAAAATGTTTCTTTTGCTTACATATAGCCAAAACGGTCAACCTTAATGGCATGTTCACACGTGGCGGAATTGCTGTGGAATTCCGCTGCGGACAGTCCGCACTGGAAATCCGCAGCAGACAGTCTGTCCATTGGTTTCCACAGCTTTTTAGTTATCTTCGTGCAGACGTTGCAGACAACTCCGCTGCGGACCATAGGCTGCGGTGCGGAATTTTTTGTCCGCAGCATACACTGGCTGTTGCGGACTTGATGTGTACTTGTGGCGGAATTTCTCCATTGACTTCAATGGAGTTGCAAAATTACGCAATGAAATCTGCAGATGTTATGTGTGTTGCGTTGCGGATTGCTTTTACGAACAGGATATTTCATCATTCTGGCTGGACCTATGTGTTTCGAGGACTATAGCCAGACTGAGATGGAATGTTTTAAAAGAGAGCAGGCTGTACTCTTCACCTGAATCTGCAACGACTAATCCACAGCAATTTACTGAACATTTTAGGCAAAGGCGCAACGGAATCTGCAACGTAGATTATGTGCGGCATTGATGCGGACAGTGTCTGCAGAAATACGCCACGTGTGACCGTGCCCTAAAACTCCCATATTGGTTGTGATCCAGATTTCCAATACTCCTCACTGGTATATTTTCCTAGTTCTACAATAATGTATTCTTCACTCAGGCACTTATCTTTACGGGTGATTATTATTCAGCGTGAAACATTCTTCCTTTTTGGTAAAACTTTAAAATTCATATATTTATCTCTTAAATAAGAATTGTAAATTAAAATTACAAAATGGAAAAATCATCCATCACATTACTTATCAGTCTACTTCTTAGGGCACAGTCATAATAAATGATTGAGGCATAATGCCTATGGGAAGTCTGGCATTATGGTGCCCTCACAAAGGTGGGACCAGCTGACAATCTAATGTGTATGGGAGTCACCCAACTGTCCATGACAGAGGAAGGAAGAACTGGGCATATTGGATTTCAACATATTGGATCCTATGTTTTTGCGAGCGATAAACCGCTGCCAGAGGTGTCTGCCAGCAGTTTATTCACTTCTCTCAATTAAAATAAACATGCACACTAGGCCAAGCGTGCATGTTAATTCTGGAATCTCGAGTTTTTGGCCAACAGTTATCTAAAGTGTATGGTCACCTTTAGGCCAGGATCACTCACACAGTTTTGATGCCGTTTTTGTGTCAGTTTTTAGTCCGTTTTTATGAGACAAACCCAGAAGTACACACAAAAGAAAGAAGATTGCATCAGCCTTTTCTTTATACTGTTCCTTCTTTTTGGATCCAATTGTGACTTAGTCTCAAAAAACTGAGCCAAAAGCTATGACAAAAGCTGCATTAAATCTGTGTGTGTGATCCTGGCCCTAGTCTAAGATAAACAACATGTTTCATCAGAAGTTCAGACTACTCTATCCCTCCTACAAGAGCACATGCTTCATTGGTGCAGGGGCAGAAGGAGTCAGGAAGAGAAGGAGGGAATGTTCTCGTCATGATTCATAAATGAAGCAAGTTCATAACTATGAGTGCGCATGAAAACTTTTTGTGAGCATGAAAACTTTCCACATTCTACTTATATTTTCCCTATTAAATTCAGGATTTGTGCGGTTTTTACATTTTTAAACTATTTGGCTAATACTAACCTATAAAAATATCAAATCCATGTACTTTTTTTTACATTATTGAACTATGCTACTTATGTTTAAAATACACTGCAGCAAAACATTAAAACATAGCGACTTTTTATATAAAGAAAGCTCACGGGCTCTCAATATGAAACAGCAAATGATAATTTGAGACTGTCCTAGAGGGTATTGGAATAAGAAAAGAGAAAAATAAAGAAATGCTTCTAGAACCCTATGACTCCTCCACTTGAATCAGGGGTAAAATGCATGTGAAGAAAGATAAATGAACATAAAACAGGGGATAAAAAAGTCAAAGAAGTATAAGTTAACCTCTTAAGGACGCAGCCTAGTTTTGGCCTTAAGGCTCAGAGCCCATTTTTCAAATCTGACATATTTCACTTTATGTGGTAATAACATCGGAATGCTTAAACCTACCCAAGCGACTCTGAGATTGTTTTCTCGTGACACATTGGGCTTCATGTTCGTGGTAAAATTTGGTCGATATATTCAGTGTTTATTGGTGAAAAATTGCAAAATTTAGAGAAAATGTTGAAAAAATTGCAATTTTCAGAATTTAAATGCATCTGCTTGTAAAACAGACGGTTATACCACCCAAAATAGTTACTAGTTCACATTTCCCATATGTCTACTTTAGATTGGCATCGTTTTTTGAACATTCTTTTATTTTTCTTGGACGTTACAAGGCTTAGAACATAAACAGCAATTTCTCATATTTTTAAGAAAATTTCAAAAGCCTTTTTTTTAAGGTACCTCTTGAGTTCTGAAGTGGCTTTGTGGGGCCTATGTATTAGAAACCCTGATAAAACACCCCATTTTAAAAACTAGACCCCTCAAAGTATTCAAAACAGCATTTAGAAAGTTTTTTAACCCTTCAGGCATTTCACAGGAATTAAAGCAAAGTGGAGGTAAAATTTGCAAATTTCATTTTTCTTGCTGAATTTCAATTTTATTCATTTTTCTTTCTGTAACACAGAAGGTTTTACCAGAGAAACACTACTAAATATGTATTGTCCAGATTCTGCAGTTTTTAGAAATGTCCCACATGTGGCCCTACTGCGCTCGTGGACTAAAACACAAGCCCTAGAAGCAAAGAAGCACCTAGTGCATTTTAAATCCTCTTTTTTTTTTTATTAGAATATATTTTGAAGAGGTGTTGAGGTGCCAAAACAGTAGGAATCCCCCAATAGTGACCCCATTTTGGAAACTACACCCCTCAAGGAATTCATTTAGGGTTGTTGTTACCATTTTGACCGCACAGTTTTTTCACAGCACGTATTTGAATTGGGCTGTGAAATGAAAAAAATGTCATTTTTTCCAATAAAATGTCATTTGTGATCAAAATTTTCACAGGGAACAAAATACCCCATTTTGTTGCCCAATTTGTCCTTAGTGTGGCAATACCCCATTTGTGGTGATAAACTGCCGTTTGGGCCCATGGGAAGGCTCAGAAGGAAAGGAGCGCTATATGTTTGTTGGAGTCCAGATTTTGTTGGATTGGTTTTTGGGTGCCATGTCGCATTTGCAGAGCCTCAGAGGTATCAAAGCAATGGAAACCCACCAAAAGTGACCCCATTTTTGAAACTACACCCCTCAAGGAATTCATTTATGGTTGTTGTTAGCATTTTGACGACACAGTTTTTTCACAGCACCTATTTCAATTGGGCTGTGAACTTAAAATAATGACATTTTTTCCAATAAGATGTAATTTTTTACCAAAATTTTTTATTTTCACAGGGAACAAAATACTCAATTTTGTTGCCCAATTTCTCCTGAGTGCATCAATACCCCATTTGTGGCAATAAACTGCCGTTTGGGCCCATGGGAGGCCTCAGAAGGGAAGGAGCGCTGTGTGTTCTTTGGAGTACAGATTTTGCTGGTTTGGTTTTCGGGTGCCATGTCGCATTTGCAGAGTCCCAGAGGTATCAAAGCAATGGAAACCCACCAGAAGTGACCCCATTTTGGAAACTACACCCCTCAAGGAATTCATTTATGGGTAATGTGACAATTTAGACCCCATAGTTTCTTCACAGAACTTATTTGAATTGGGCTGGGAATTAAAAAAATATATATTTTTTCCAATAATATGTCATTTTAGCTCAAAAATTCTTATTTTCACAAGAAATAAAAGACTCCATTTTGTTGCCCAATTTGTTCTGAGTGCGGCAATACCCCATTTGTGGCAATAAACTGCCGTTTGGGCCCATGGGAGGCCTCAGAAGGAAAGGAGCGCTGTGTGTTCTTTGGAGTCCAGATTTTGCTGGATTGGTTTTCGGGTGCCATGTCGCATTTGCAGAGCCCCAGAGGTATCAAAGCAATAGAAACCAACCACAAATGACCCCATTTTGGAAACTACACCCCTCAAGGAATTCATTTATGGGTGTTGTGACCATTTTGACCCCATAGTTTTTTCACAGAACTTATTTGAATTGGGCTGGGAATGAAAACAAAATTATTTTTTTCAAATAATATGTAGTTTTGGCTGAAAATTTCTTATTTTCACAAGAAACAAAATACCCCATTCTGTTGCGCAATTTGTTCTGAGTGCCGCAATACTCCATTTGTTGTCATAAACTGCCGTTTGGGCCCATGGGAGGGCTCAGAAGGAAAGGACCACCATTTGGCCTACTGGGGATTTTCTAGTGCGAAGTCATGTATGCAGAAGCCCCTGAGGTACCAGTACAGTTGAAACCCGCAAGAAGTGACCCCGTTTTAAAAACTACACCCTTAAGGCATTCATCTAGAGGTGTAGTGAGCATTTTGACCGGAGACCTACACCCATAAACTGTAATGTGGGTTCTCCCGGGTATGGCAATACCCTACATGTGGCTGTTATCAGCTGCCTGGACACACAGCAGGGCTCAGAGGGGAAAGACGAGGGTGATAAGCTGTGCGGAGTGCATCAGGGTAAGTAAAATTGGGGTAAATTATAAACCAAGGGATGTATGATAAATTTTAAAACTGACTTTCATACAGAGCTCTGGTTATTCGGGACACGTGTCACATTGATATATTGTGTCATCCCTTATAGCAGACTTTGCACCTCTTTTGACTTTTTCCCTTCTTGCCAGTTTGGGGAACTTCTCCTGGAAAGTGTTGCCCTGGTACGATGCGTGTGGCCTCGCTTCCAGAAGTACTGGGTGCCCCCTCTTCTTGGTCCCTAAAGATTAGGTTCTTGATAATCACCTCTTGAAATTCCAGGAAAGTTCCCGTCTGGCCTGCACATCGACGTAGCACGTACGCATTGTACAAAGCCATCTGTATGATGTGCCCGGCCAGCTTCTTATACCACACCGCATGGCGCTGTAGGGCTTCAGGATTTGATCTGACAAGACCATCCCTCCCATGTACCTATTGTAGTCCAGGATGCAGTCTGGTTTGGGGGTGGCCTTTCCTTCATATATCCTAAACCTGTAGGTATACCCGGATGCACTCTCGCAGCTTATACATCTTCACGCCATACCTTGCCCTCTTATCCGGCAGGTACTCGCGGAATTGAACCCTCCCTTTAAAATGTACCAGGGACTCATCAATAGAAATACACTTCTCGGGGGTGAATGCTTGGGAAAACCGGGCACTGGAACGGTCTAATAGGGGTCTCCGTTTATACAAACGGTCAAAACTGGGGTCATCTCGGGGTGGGCACGGCTCATTATCAATATAATGTAAGAAGCGAAGTATTGCCTCATTTATTTATTTTTTTAGGTTCCAGTTCAGTTCTGAAGTTGCTTTGAGGGGCCCATATATTAGAAACCCCTATGAAATACCCCATTTTAGAAACTAGACCCCTCAAAGTATTCACAACAGCATTTAGAAAGTTTATGAACCCTTTAGGTGTTTCACAAAAATTTAGAGCAAAGTAGAGGTGAAATTTACATATTTTTTTTTGTCAGAAAATCCTCTTTAAACCATTTTTTTTATAACACAAAAGGATTTATCAGAGAAACGCAAATTAATACGTATTGCCCAGATTCTGCAGTTTTGAGAAATATCCCACATGTGGCCCTCGGGCGGTAATGGACTGAAGCACCGGCCTCCGAAGCAAAGGAGCACCTAGTGGATTTTGAGGCCTCTTTTTTATTAGGCACCATGTCCGGTTTGAAGAGGTCTTGTGGTGCCAAAACATTGGGAACCCCCCAAAAGTGACCCCAATTTGGAAACTAGACCCCTTGAGGAATGCATTGTAGTTTTCTTGGGGTGCATGCGGCTTTTTGATCAGTTTTTATTCTATTTTTAGGTGGCGTGGTGACTAAAAAACAGCAATTCTACTATTGGTTTTTTTTTCGTTTTTTTTTACAGCGTTTACCGTGCGCTATAAATGACATATTCACTTTATTCTGCGGGGCGATACGATTACGGCGATACCAGATGTTTATAGTTTTTTTTTTATGTCTTATGGCGTTTGCACAATAAAATACGTTTTGTAAACAATCATTCACTTTCTGTGTTACCTTATTCTAAGAGCCATAACGTTTTTATTTTTCAATCAATAAAGCCGTGCGAGGACTTATTTTTTGCGTAACGAACTGTAGTTTCGATCAGTACCATTTTTAGGTACATGCGACTTTTTGATCTCTTTTTATTCCATTTTTTGCAAGGTGAAGTGACCAAAGAATTGTGATTGTGGTACGGTTTATTATTATTTTATTTTACGGCGTTCACCGTGAGGGATAAATAATGAAATAATTTTGTAGGTCAGGCCGTTACGGACGCGGCGATACCAATTATGTATAGTTTATTTGTTTGTTTATATATTCTTATTAATAATAAATGACTGATAAGGGAAAAGGGGGGATTTTTACTTTTATTACTTTTAAATCTTTTATTTTCTTATTTTTACACATCTTTTTTTAACTTTTTTTTTACTTTATTACTTTGTCCCACTAGGGGACTTGAGGGCAGGAGGCCCTGATCGCTATTCTAATACACTGCACTACATGCGTAGTGCAGTGTATCAGAACTGTCAGCTACTCACTGACAGCAAGCATAGTGGGTCCTGACGTTGTCAGGACCCACTAGGCTTCCGTCTATGGCATAGCCGGACGCCATTGTTTGGTGTCCGGTTGCCATAGTCACCATCGCCGGCCGCTATTGCGTAGCTGGCCGGCGATGGCAGCTTAACCCCTAAAAAGCCGCGATCTCTATAGAACGCGGCTTTTAAGGGGTTAATCAGCGGGGACACAGCGATCGGTCCCCGCTGTAGGAGCTGTGACAGCTGCTGAACAAGACAGCAGCGTCACAGCTCCTGTACGTGTCGGGAGGATGGCCGAAACGGCCGTTACTCCCGAGACGTACTATTACGTCATGGAGCGCGAACGATACAGCTGCCATGACGTAATAGTATGTCAAGGAGCGGGAAGGGGTTAAGCTAGGTTAATACATAAATGCATAAAAACACAGTACTCAATGATACTATAACACACAAATTTAATAACCCTATAGTGTGAAAAATGTAAAAATGTAGGAGCTCAAAAGCTATTCATGTGTGGACAGGTACCCAGGCGCCCATTTTAGTCCACACTACATACAGTACATATATACTAATATGTACCTTTTATAAATAAAATACCCAATATTTCAAAGAAGACCCAAAATCCAGATTACGTTGTATATGCAAACATGCACAAACCTATTTAGTATTGTCATAAATAGTACATATATATATATATATATATATATATATATATATATATATATATATATATATATATCCAAAAAAGAGAACGTGAAGCAGCACTCAAATTAAGTGAATTTATTTATCCAACATGGAACCACAACGTTTCACCTCCTCTATGAAGGCATTTTCGACTTGAAAATGCCTTCATAGAGGAGGTGAAACGTTGTGGTTCCATGTTGGATGAATAAATTAAATTCACTTTATTTGAGTGCTGCTTCACGTTCTCTTTTTTGGATATCTAACACATAAGGAGAGGTCACTCCTTTATTTTTGAAGCTTTGCACCAGCCTAGTCAGGCATTTGTTCACAGTGCTGCTCCAATCCTCTGCTTTTTCCTATATATATATATATATATATATATATATATATATATATATAGCAGATTAAAAAAATGGCGACAGCACCCTGCAACACTAATGCCACCTAAACCACTAAATATAAATAGATATGCACCAAAGCTAAATCTACCTACAAATAGGGAGGTTCTTAGTGCACATTTTGATCAAAAAGTGTTAGCCCACCTGCCACGACAAGGCGACCTCTGTAAGGTGGGAACCTACGCTGCACATACACCCAGAACTGGGACTAAGCCTACATATATACCTGGGGATGGTAGGATCCAGCATTGAACTGATTAAAATCACCCAGGGCAGAGTGGGAGGAGTGCAAGAACAACAAGTGGAGGCAGTCACTAACCCCACATATATGGATACCATAAACACAACAAAAATTGAACAGCACATTCCAACTAAATGATACAAAATACGCAGGTGCAAGAACACCTGCGTATATATTGAAGAAAGTCCCACAGCACTCCGTATTAGTGAAAAAAATATATAGATGCATTTCCACAAATAGAAAATCAAATGTGATAATGTCACGGTTTGGTTGATATCATGTTTATATTCCTTTTATAACACATCATCACACTCACACACCTCCTAGAAATGAATGAATAAATTGACAACTGCGTGTTGCCGTTCCCCTTGCAGGTAGAATAGGGTAATGTGGGTTACCATAGACTGTTGAGTGAAAAACAGAGATGAAGATGCAACACTGCATAGAGCAGTGTGTACAATTTATGTATTTAATTTATAACTTAATTTTTTCATACATATCGCTTTATATGTAATATATATTTGACAATACATTTCCATGTAAGGATGTGATATTAATTTCTGGAATGACCGTAAATAGCTTGGACTGAACCGCAATACAATTACATAGTTGTAGGTATTTTGACACTCATTAATTTTCCATTGTTTGGAATCACCTCTCATACTATTTGGCTTTTTTGTTCATACAGCTTTTAACACATTTTTATTTGTATAATACCTCTGAGATTAAATACAAATCTACATTCTAATTTTAGTAGCATGAATTTGTCAGTTCACACTGTGGTGTAATGAATGATTTTTCTATTTTGCCTATACAATAATAAATGTCATAGAATGTCAATGTGTGAATTATATGATTTAATAAATATTTTATGTTAATATTTATTTTTCTTTAAAAGAAACCCGCTAGAAATATTATCTCTTTTAAATGTATAATCTAAACTCAGGGTGACCACAGTGTGGGAGCATTTGCGAGCATTTCATGTGGGTCTTGCCTGCCCCACCCCATGGCAGATACTGTAAGTGTCCAGGATTAGTGAGACAGTCTTGGATTTCTTTTAGAAAGATGATATCTAGAGATAGATCTTGAAGAAAATACAAGTTTCTATTGGTGTTGTCGCTAGTATCCAAGGGAGATAGCCACATCGTATATTAAATATGACACATGACACTGTATGTTTATTCGTGATGTAGAGCAGGGGTGGGGAAAGTCCGGCCTGCGCGATCATTTGGTCCACCCCAACCTCACTTAGACCGCACTGCCACCGCGTCATTCGCTGCTTGGCTTTGTCCGGCCTACCCACTCACATTTAGGACCAGGAGACGGGCGGACGGAGCCAAGTATGGCTGCGGCGGTCTAAGTGAGGTCGGTGCGTGCCGGCCCAAGAGTGAACCAGTCAGGTCACCTGACATGAGTCAGTGACGTGAGGTCAGGTGACTCAGGTCAGGAGACTGGACTGTTCCACTCCTGTCACGCATCGACATCACTGACCGCTGCTGCCACCATGTCATTCCCTCCTTGGCCTTGTCCGCCCGCCCTACTCACTCGAAGTGAGGTCAGGTGACTTAAAGGTTTTTTTTTTTCATCAAGGACATTTAGGATCTATCCACAGGATATGTCATAAATGTCAGATAGATGCGGGTCCCACCTCTGGGTCCCAGATCTCTCTCTAGCACAGGGCCCCATAAAACCCTGTTCTACCTCTTTGTGTTGTGGCTGAAGCTTGTGATCTCCGACCATGAGGAAGAAAACAGCGTAGCTTGCTGAGCTACTCTGTTTCCGTAAGCCCCATAAAACTGAATAGTAGTTACGGCAATAGCGCAACCCACATGCTTCGCTGCTTCCGTAACTGGCAATCACTACTATGGTAGTTACGGAAACAGAGTAGCTCAGCGAGCTACGCTGTTTTCTTCTTCATGGTCGGAAGTCAGCCGGAACACAGAGGTAGAACGGGTCCCAGAGGTGGGACCAGCATTTATCTGACATTTACGACATATCCTTTGGATATGTCGTAAATGTCCCTGATGGGAAAACCCCTTTAAGTAAGTCGGAATAACTTTCTGCTGCGAATAGTTCTTTTCAAAACTTACCAAAGAATTGATCGCTCCAGACTGACCGACGCAGTAGCAACATCATCAATACCGGCTAACATCACACGCCTCACAAAAGAGAGGCAGTTCCAGACATCACATTAGGGAGTTAATTAAATGTTTGACCAAATATAGCAGGGTAATTTTTAAGTTGAGAATTTTGTATGGCCCACAAATGATGTAATAAATATCCAAATGGCCCTTGGCAGAAAAAAGGTTCCCCGTCCCTGATGTAGAGGCTTGCTCAGACCCAAAACATTTAGTTTGTCACAACAGAGATCTGTCAAATGATCTATTTATACCCAGATGTGTAACTATATAAAAGGGGTATCCTCTGCGTCTAATGGAAAGCCAATGTCATCATCATCAGAGAAAATGTCATCATCATCAAAAATGTTTCTTTACTGTAAGAGAAGTAAGACTATGGAACTCTCCGCCAGAGGAAGTGGTCGTAAGGAATTCCCCAAAAGAGTTTAAAAGTGGTGTGTATGTCTTTCTTGAAAGTAATAATAATATACTGGAGATGTGTTGTTGATCAAGGAATCTGTTCTGATTGTCATAATTGTTACTATATTGCTATACATCACATCTATTATCCTTGGATACCACCTGGAATGCCAAAACAAGCTTGCATATTCTTTGTAAACCTATATGATCTCATCTTATTAAAAGATTTGTTAAATCTGGGAGGCAAGCAAGGAAGCAACGACTGTCAACTCTACACATAGATGAGCATACTGTATATCTCCACTGAAACTACTCCGTATCCTATACATTTAAGTGGGTGTGCATTATTGGAGTGCCGGAATGCGTGCTTTTGTTTTTCTGCATATCTTGTCCTGGATTCCTGCAACACATCCATGAACTTTTTTGCTTGACTTGTCTTCTCTAGTGCAGAGCGAATATTAATACAATAAGAAATAGCTACCTATAAATGCCTGTTGATTGGCTGATGCATTTAAGGTCCGATTGGGGGAGTGAGGAGCAGTGAAGTGACATGGAGGAGAAAAGTGTGTTGTATTCTAGGGGCACTGTGGCTAGTATATTATTATAGGCACTGCTGGAATTATTTTACAAACATTGCTATATGGCTGGCACAATATTATGTGTAACTGTGTACTGGGCCAAATAATATAAACTGTGGGAGTGTTTTTTTTGTGTTCATACCACTGTTTGGTCAACACTTCTTAATGAGCACAACAGTGACAAATAGCTGCAAGGTGGCATCATTATGTGTCTCTAGTGTCAGGGAAGTTTGATATGAGCACAACTAGCTGGAAAAATACAAGGGGCATTATTTGGGTTACTATCTCTGGACACATAGACTTAACCCATTCACTGAAACGTGCGCACCATTACACCTTTATTACAGTTTATTAACTGCAAAAGGGCATAATGTTACACCCATTGGATGGCACGGTACAGGACTTGCGCCCGCACCATCCGCAGCGGGTGCCGGCTGCATTATATATCCAACATCCCACTGTAATGGCCATGATCAGAATTACCTCCAATCCCACCCATTAAACCCTTGTCAAAGCCAATGGCGACTGCGGCATCTAAGTGGCTACAGAGGGACAGGGCACCGATGGGCACCTGATCACTGGGCACCGATGGTTTTCTATGGCTATAAGGCCTAAGGCATAGCTTAATGAATTGCCTGTCAGTTTTACACTGACAGACAATAATGCTTTGGTATACTGAGTAAAAAAAAGTGTTCACAGTAAAAATAGAATAAAATAAAATGGTTCTAATAAAATGGTTTTATTTAGCAAAAGTATTTAAAAAAAATAAAATAATACCGATATGTGGTATTGCTGCGATCATAACGATACATATAAGTCAACAAAAAAATGTAAACATTTTTTAAACACACGATGAATGCAGTAAAAAAACGTAATCAATAAAATATATGTCCCCAAAGAAATTATGTTAAAAATGTGACTCGTCCCACAAAAAAACATGTCCTCATGGAGCTACAAAAAGTTGTGAGTCTTGGAATGTGATAACAAAAAATGTTTTTCCATGAAATGTGCTATTAGTGTGCAAAATATGCACATTTGGTGTCACTGTAATTGTACGAACCTATAAAATAAAGTTAAAATGTTTTTTATGCTGCACGGTGAAAGGCGTAAATTAAAGATGCAAAAAACATATGGTGGAATAGCTGTTTTTTTTTTAATCCCTCCACATAAAAAGTTATTCAATAATTTATATTACAATTACGGATCCATAATTTTGGATAAAACACTGACACATTTATTTCTGCCACGGAAACCTTCCTGTATATTTACGGTTGTGTGTCCGGGCCTTAGAAATGAGCTGCAAAAAATAGGACATATCATATTTTTCGCATTTACGGACCGTGCTCCTATGCTTAATACTGTGAGCACGGTCCGCAAATGCAGATGACACTCTGTGGCCCGTACGTGCAGTATTTACTGACCATAAATACTGCACAATCATGTGCATGAGGCCTAATAATGTGGTGGCACAAAGATAAATGAATTAAAAAAAAGTGTTTTTAATGTGCAAAAGTAGTAAAACATACTAAAACTATACAAATGTAGTATCACTGTAATCCTAACGACCCGCAGAATGAAGTTAACATGTTATTTTTACCACATGGTGAATGCCATTACAACAAAACAAAAAAAAGCTAATAAGTGTTTTTAATACCATTAATAAATACAACTCATTCCGCAAAAATCAACTCCTCATACAGCTACATTGATGGAAAAATGGAAAAGTCATGGCCCTCGGAACGCAGTGATGAGAAACCCCCAAAAATTGCTGCGTCCTCAATTCCCAAAATAGATGTGTCCTTAAGGGGTTCAAATTTTCAGTCTTTGCAGAGCTTTTCAACATTGCAGACTTCTTTATGACTGTAGTCCAATATACTTATTTTAGGTTTGTTTAAGATTTTTATCTATATATATCCAATGGGTGAAACTACCATAACGTACTACAAATATTGAACCCCACAAAATGTGTAAAATTCTGTATTGTGAACCTAGCTTTTCACTGGCTCTTAGGCCAGATTTACACGAGCGTGTGCGTTTTGCGCGCGCAAAAAACGCTGCGTTTTGCGCGCGCAAAAGGCATATGACAGCTCCGTGTGTCATCCGTGTATGATGCGCGGCTGCGTGATTTTCACGCAGCCGCCATCATAGAGATGAGGTAGTCGACGCCCGTCACTGTCCAAGGTGCTGAAAGAGCTAACTGATCGGCAATAACTCTTTCAGCACCCTCGACAGTGAATGCCGATCACAATATACACCAACCTGTGAATAAAAAAAGACGTTCAAACTTACCATGAACTGCCTGCTTCCTCCAGTCCGGTCTCCCGGCCGTTGCCTTGGTGACGCGTCCCTCTCTTGTCATCCGGCCCCACCTCCCAGGATGACGCGGCAGGCCATGAGACCGCTGCAGCCTGTGATTGGCTGCAGCCTGTGCTTGGCCTGTGATTGGCTGCAGCTGTCACTTGGTCTGAATTGTCATCCCGGGAGGTCGGACTGGAGGAAGGAGCCGGGACTTATCGGTAAGTCCGAACTTCTGTTTTTTTTTACACGTATATGTATATTGTGATCGAAAGTCACTGTCCATGGTGCTGAAACTGTTTAAGTCTTTGAGCACCGTGGGCAGTGACTGTCTCCTGACGTCGCGTACCCGAACATTTTTTGCCGGGTTCGGTCAAAACGAGTTCGGCCGAACCCGGTGAAGTTCGGGGCGCTCATCTCTAATTTGACACTCCGTTTGGATGTTTGTAAACAGAAAAGCACGTGGTGCTTTTCTGTTTACATTCATCCTTTTGACAGCTCTTGCGTGATTTTCGCGCATGCAACGCAGGACCGTCCGTGTGGCATGCGTTGTTTTCACGCACCCATTGAAGTCAATGGGTGCGTGTTGCGTGAAAAACGCAAGAATATAGAACATGTCGTGAGTTTTACGCAACGCACTCACGCAGCGCAAAATTCACGCATCGTCTAAACAGCCCCATAGAGTAATATAGGTGCGTACGACACGCGTGAAAAGCACGCGCGTCGCACGCGCGTATATTACGCTCGTGTAAATGAGGCCTTACATTGCAATACCTTTTTAATTTAAATTATTGAGGAAAGTCCTAAACCGTATTCTGCAAATTAAGGACAAAAAAACGAACAAATTTTATGGAAATGTATATTGATAAAAACCTCCAAATAAACATTAAGCCACTTATTATGCATGTGGAGAAGGATTTTCTCAGATTACCTTGAGGTCATTTGTAGTCAATTGGTGCATTCACATGATTTTTTTTTTGGTTTTTTTTTTGGTTTTTTTTTTTTTGCATATAAGAGAATATTTGAATATTTCTGCCATTCTCTCGATTTCACTCTTAAAATTTTAATAATAAAAACACATGAATACTAAATTTAAATTTCTGGTACATCTGGACTATTCTGTTAGAATTGGTATAAAAATAATAAGCTTTCTCTGTGAAAAGTTTCTAAAAGTGAAGTACGTAAGATGGATTGCATTATAAATTTTATAACCTTCCACAGCTGTTCAATAAGTTATTTGAGGTCAATAGCACTGCCAATAGCACAGGAACAATTCATGGCTGCTTAGTGCCTACATATCAAGGGACTGTTATTCCAGATGGGTTCATTATTAGAATTTAGAAAGTGTTGAGGAATAAATGCATATTCCAGCCATATCCCTATGACTTTTTGTTGAAAGTAAAAAGCATATGTGCACAATACATGTGCAAAGTTCAACTCGATTTCCCAAATAGATGTACAGATTTCAATTAAATTGAAACCATCTGTAAAAAGAATAATTCAATGGAATACAATGAAACTGACGGTAGACACTACATAGAACAAACTCTGTATTTATTTTAAAATAGATTTTTTTTTTATTGCCAAAATTTAAATTACTATTTTTATGGATTCATTATTTATATCTGAAAATATTATGAATATTGTATATGTTTTGGGTCAAATAAATGTTGATTAAAAACTGAGGGAAAAAGTGATAGGATTAGTAGCCAATGCCTAAAACACAAAGTAAAGTCACTTAACCGAAAATAGATTGTGTAATGTTTCAGCCAATTCACAGGGAAAGTACAGATGTAGCCATCTATATCTTGACTTTTTGACGCATTAAATAAACAGTGGCAAAATCCTTCATCTTGAATTTTTCAATGATTTTTCAATGTTTTTTTGTGTGATATGACGCTGCAGCAAGTTATCAGAGTCAAGATAAAGATGGCTACATCCGTAACATTAATATGATTTTTTTTTATATAGTAAGGTCCCCAGATTTTTTTTTTTAAATTAAGGTACAAGTACAGAAAGGGCAAGCAAGTGGGCCTGAGCTGCTTAAACTTACAGTGGTTGTTCTTAAGTTGTAACCTAAAGTAACACTCCGGGGCAAAAAATAATACTGTGTTATGCCTAGTGAAGTGTCTGAGGGGCGGTGAGCAGCACAGGGATTCAAAAACACCAATAAGAGAATCTCTGTGTCGTGATCCCATCCTCAAGTTATTAACTAAACATAACACAGCGTATCAGCGTAGCCTAGATTATATTAGTGTCCTGTTAGTGCATATTTAGATGTGCCAGAAATTTCCCGCTGCGGATTTTGCCACAAATGTGCGGCAATTACGCAACGAATCTGTTGTAAAATTTGAATATGGTTCATCGAGACATGGGGGATTTCGCAGCGGACTTGCCACAGGTTTGAGCCTTTGCGGTTTAAAGACTGAAACCCACAGTAAAAATCTACTGCTTCTCCGCAACAGACTGAGCATGCTGTGGAATGTGAATTCCACACTGCAAGTTAGTCTCTGCACTGTTGTTTTATGCAATGTCTGCACTAAGTAAACCAAAAAGCTATAGAAACCAAAAAAAGAAAAGTCTGCTGCGGATTTCCACTTTAGCCAATCCGCAGGGGAATTCCTCTGCAAATTCGCCACGTCTGAGCATGCACTAAATGTTTTGATGTGTTTTATTAGATTTGCCCCACTATCCTGGGGCATACACCAAAAGTAGACTGCAGTGTGAATGGAGCCTAACTGTACACAAAAATGAAAACAGTTTAGAATTACACTTTGTGTGATATAATAACTTTCCTAAAATACACTTCTTTTCATTGAGAATAGTGATAGCAAAAATAACATTTAAAAGTATAATCATTTTGAGATTTAATATAAACCAATATTTCAGTGAAATCAAAATTATTTTAGAAGTGACAAAGTTATTAACTTAAAGAGGCTCTGTCACCAGATTTTGCAACCCCTATCTGCTATTGCAGCAGATAGGCGCTGCAATGTAGATTACAGTAACGTTTTTATTTTAAAAAAACGAGCATTTTTGGCCAAGTTATGACCATTTTTGTAGTTATGCAAATGAGGCTTGCAAAAGTCCAAGTGGGTGTGTTTAAAAGTAAAAGTCCAAGTGGGCGTGTATTATGTGCGTACATCGGGGCGTTTTTAATACTTTCACTAGCTGGGCGCTCTGATGAGAAGTAACATCCTCTTCTCTTCAGAACGCCCAGCTTGTGACAGTGCAGATCTGTGACGTCACTCACAGGTCCTGCATCGTGACGGCCACATCGGCACCAGAGGCTACAGTTGATTCTGCAGCAGCAACAGCGTTTGCAGGTAAGTCGATCTTACCTGCAAACGCTGATGCTGCTGCAGAATCAACTGTAGCCTCTGCTGCCGATGTGGCCGTCACGATGCAGGACCTGTGAGTGACGTCACAGATCTGCACTGTCAGAAGCTGGGCGTTCTGAAGAGAAGAGGATGTTACTTCTCTTCATAGCGCCCAGCTAGTAAAAGTAGTAAACACGCCCCGATGTACGCACATAATACACACCCACTTGGACTTTTACTTTTAAACACACCCACTTGGACTTTTGCAAGCCTCATTTGCATAATTACAAAAATGGTCATAACTTGGCCAAAAATGCTCGTTTTTTAAAAATAAAAACGTTACTGTAATCTACATTGCAGCGCCTATCTGCTGCAATAGCAGATAGGGGTTGCAAAATCTGGTGACAGAGCCTCTTTAAAGCAGTGTAAAAAGTGGACACAATTATTTCTATGTTCTTTAGTCATTGTTCATAAGAAAGAACTCAACCTGTTGAGTGATACTTAGGACGGGCCTGTTTGTATTGCACACGCAAATGTGTATTAGGCCTCATTTACACAAACGTGTGCGTTTTGCGTGCGAAAAAAATGCTGCGTTTTTTGCGCGTTGCAGTTCCGTGTGGCATCAGTGTTTGGTGCGTGGCTGCGTGTTTTTTGCGCATATGGCATCGTTATGACACGTGGTTTTGATGTTTATAAACAGAAATGAAGGAGGTCGTTTTATTATTGCCTTAATTTCTTCAACAACTGTTGCGCGAATCACAAGCGGCACACGGAAGTGCGTCCGTGTGCCGTGCGCGGTTTTCACGCACCCATCGACTTCAATGGGTGCGTGATGCGCGAAAAACGCTAAAGTATAGAACATGCTGTGAGTTTCACGCAGCGGGCACACGCTGCGTGAAAAACACAGAATGTCTGAACGGCCCCATTGACTAGCATAGGTCCGTGCGACGTGCGTGATTTTCACGCTCGTATCACGGACGTGAACTACGCTCGTGTAAATAAGTAAACCAAAAAACAGATAAATTAGGAGCTTGAAACTAAAATGACAAACATGTATCTAAAAAGATATAGATACTTTATTTCATTCACATATTTAAAAACATAAATGTTTACATATTGTGTAAATAAGCACTTAGACAGAATATGTCAAAGAACAATGGTATCAACAATTTACATCGTTTATTTTTTAACTGGACTGAAGTAAGTCTATATAGTATTGTCTATAACAAGGAAGAAATCATGGTGGATGCACAGGTCTATATCTAATGCAAAAGATTTAGGTATTCATCTATGCTGCACAGCCAACCATATGAGGTTTAAGAAAAAAGTGGAATCCCTGCAATCAATAAGTACTCAATAAACCACAGGGATAACTGTTATATTTTTATTTCAATAGTATACCCTCATACACTAGACACAAAATGCTGGTTCAAAGTTTTTTTTATATAAGTATAACAGCATCCATATTTATAGGACTTATCCTTAGAAGATATTTGTTTAAGCGTATGCTGCTCCTCGACGCGCGTTTCTCTCAGTCTTCCTCAGGAGGCTTCATATCCCTGTGGTTTATTGAGTACTTATTGATTGCAGGGATTCCACTTTTTTCTTAAACCTCATATGGTTGGCTGTGCAGCATAGATGAATACCTAAATCTTTTGCATTAGATATACACCTGTGCATCCACCATGATTTCTTCCTTGTTATAGACCAGGGGTGGGCAAACTTTTTGACTCGCGGGCCACAATGGGTTCTAAAATTTGACAGAGGGGCCGGGCCAGGAGCATTTGGAGGGAGTGTTTGGGCCGGATATACTAAAGCATTAAATGTAGTGTGTGCAAACCTCATAGCACAGTAAGAACACTACAACCCAATTTATTAACTGTCTTTCAAATGTGAAAAATAGCCCTTATCAGTTAATAAATTTGTCTCAAGGAATATGCAAGATATGGCATTTACATACTATTTCGCAGATACTGGGAGGAGGAAATGTAAATAGATTAAAATAACATACGCACTGTGATTTATCAAGATTGCGTCTGTTTTTAATAAGTTTCAATCGAAGGTGCAAAGTTAAAGAAATCAACATTTATTGAAAAATGGAATCACTTTCAACATTCAAAACATATTATTACACAACGAAATACTCAAGCTCAATAATATCTACTTGTGTTAAACTCCGCAAAATCATGGATGGATTGTCCTGACCGCGCGCTCTACAAACTCGCCACGGACACCCTCGCCTTCACGCGCAAACAGTACACGTGTATCGTTGCCAAGCACACAGACATAGGCTGTATTAAATATCCTACCTGCAGCTGAAAATTTAAATTAAGAGCGATGTGCGGCGTGTTAATTAAGCTACTGTACCGCAACATCTTCTTGGCATATCAGACATACAGCCGTTGATCGGACTTCAGTGAAGAAGTATTTTGTTGTCCACTCCTTATTAAACACTTGGCATTCGCTGTCCACTTTCCTTCTCTTTGGTCCGCTCATTTTCACAGAAGGGCTTAATGGTGACGTGAAACGAAGTGAAAATTAAAGTGAAATAAAGAGAAATACGCGCCACATTAACAACGGTCAATGTGTTTTGAGTGCGCCATCTATTGGGAAAACGTGGGCATTGCAGGGAAAGGGGAAAAAAAAGGAGGTTTTTACTATAATTTGGACAAGTTCGGCGGGCCGGATTAAAAAGCCTAACGGGCCGTATGTGGCCCGCGGGCCGTAGTTTGCCCATGTCTGTTATAGACAATACTATATAGACTTACTTCAGTCCAGTTAAAAAATAAGCGATGTAAATTGTTGATACCATTGTTCTTTGACATATTCTGTCTAAGTGTTTATTTACACAATATGTAAACATTTATGTTTTTAACCCCTTTAGGACATAGCCTGTTTTGGCCTTGTGGCACAACCGATTTTTTCAATTCTGACATGTGTCAATTTATGTTGTAATAACTCCGGAATGCTTTTACCTATCCAAGCGATTCTGAGATTGTTTTCTCATGACATATTGTACTTTATGATAGTGGAAAATTTTGGTCGATAAATTCAATATTTATTTGCGAAAAAAAACTAAATTTAGAGAAAATGTACAAAAATGTTAATTTTTCTAAATTTGAATGTATCTGCTTGTAAAACAGATAGTAATACCACACAAAATAGTCACTAGTTACCATTTCCCATATGTGTACTTTATATTTGCATTGTTTTTTGAACATCCTTTTATTTTTCTAGGACGCTACAAGGCTTAGAACTTTAGCAGCAATTTCTCACATTTTCAAGAAAAATTCAAAAGGCCATTTTTAAAGGGACCAGTTCAGTTCTGAAGTGGCTTTGAGGGCCTTTTATATTAGAATCCCCCAATAAATCACCCCATTTTAAAAACTGCACCCCTCAAAGTATTCAAAACAGCATTCAGAAAGTTTCTTAACCCTTTAGTAGTTTCACAGGAAATAAAGTAATGTAGGGGAGAAATCTACAAATTTCTCTTTTTTTTTGCCGAAATTCATTTGTAATAAAAAAAGTTGTGTAACAGAAGGTTTTACCAGAGAAATACAACTCAATATTTATTGCCCAGGTCCTGCAGTTTTTAGGAATATCCCACATGTGCCCCTAGTGCCCTAATGGACCGAAAGAAGCAAAGGAGCACCTAGTGGATTTTGTGGCCTGCTTATTTTTAGATTATACTTTAGGCACCATGTCGGGTTTGAAGAGGTTTTGTGGTGACAAAACAGTGGAAACTCCCCAAAAGTGACCCCATTTTGGAAACTAGACCCTCAAGGAATTTATCTAGGGGTATAGTTAGCACTTTGACCCCACAGGTATTTTGCTATATTTATTGGAGTTAGTCTGTGAAATTGAAAATCTACTTTTTTTCTGAAAAAACATAGAAATTTTTAATACTTACAAGGAATAAAGAATAAAATGCACCCCAACATTTCTAAAGCATCTTCTCCCGATTACGGAAATACCTCATATGTGGTAATAAACTGCTGTTTGGACCCACGGCAGCGCTCAGAAGGGAAGGAGCGCCATTTGGATTTTGGAGCACAGATTTTTCTTGATTGGTTTTTAGTGCCAAGTCGCGATTGCAACAGAGGGAGGGAACAAAACAGTGGAAACACCCCAAAAGTGACCCCATTTGGGAAACTATACCCCTCAGGGAATTTTTCTAGGGGTATAGTAAGCATTTATACCACACAGGTTTTTTGCAGAATTAGGCCGTGAAAATGAATATATTGTCCACTAAAATGTTAATTTTTTTCATTTTCACAAGGTGTAAAGGAGAAAAAGGTCGCCCTAAATTTGTAACACAATCTCTCCCGAGTATGACAATGTGTGGTAATAATTTATTTTTTTAATAGAAATTAATTAACCTTTGCAGGACTGATCCTTTTTTGTTTGTCAATTTTAGTTTTTCACTCCCCGCCTTCCAAACGCCATAACTTTTTTATTTTTCCATGAATTGAGCGGTGTGAGGACTCATTTTTGGCAGGACGAGCTGTAGTTTTTATTGGTACCATTTTTTGGTACATGCAACTTTTTGATCACTTTTTATTACATTTTATTTAGAGCTTTGGTGACCAAAAACAGTGATTTTGGCGTTTTCAATTGTTTATTTCTTACGGCGTACATAATGCGCTATAAATGAAAATTTTACTTTATTCTGCGGGTCGGTACGATTACGGCGATACCATATGTATATAGGTTTCTTTATGTTTTGCAGCGTTTGCACAATAAAATCACTTCTTTATAAAATAATTTATTTTCTGTGTCACCATATTCTGAGAGCCGTAACTTTTTTATTTTTCAGTCAAAAAAGCAGTGTAAGGCCCCATGCACACGACCGTATTTTTGTCCACCCGTAAATACTGGCGTAAATACGGGTCCTTGGTCACGCGTATTCGACCCGTATTGCACCAGTATTTACGGACCCGTGCCCGTAAATACGGGTCCGGTGTCACCAGTATTCCACCTGTATTTGCAGACACATTTTCGCTGCAAAATTGCACTGCGCTAATCGGCAGCCCTTCTCTCTATCAGTGCAGGGATAGAGAGAAGGGGCAGCCCTTTCCGTAATAAAAGTAAAAGAAATACATACTTACCCAGCCGTTGTCTTGGTGACGCGTCCCTCTCTTGACATCCAGCCCGACCTCCCTGGATTACGCGCAGTACTATGACCACTGCAGCCAGTGATTGGCCTGTGATTGGCTGCAACGGTCACATGGGCTGTAACATCATCCCAGGAGGCCGGACTGGAGGAAGAAGCAGGGAGTTCTGGGTAAGTATGAACGTCTTTTTTTTTTTACAGCTTTATCTATATTGTGATCAGCAGTCCCTGTCCCTGGTGCTGAAAGAGTTACTGCCGATCGTTTAACTCGTTCAGCACCCTGGACAGTGACTATACACTGACGTCGCCTAGCAACGCTCCCGTAATTACGGGTGCACACACGTAGTCACCCGTAATTACGGGAGCCCCATAGACTTCTATGGGCCTGCCCGTGCCGTAATTACGGCCTGAAATAGGACATGTTCTATATTTTGCAACGGCACGGGCACCTTCCCGTAAGCATACGGGGAGGTACCCGTGGCCAATAGAAGTCTATGGGCCTGTAATTACGGGCCGTAATTACGGCCCGTGATTACGGGCATTTTTACGGTCGTGTGCATGGAGCATAAGGGCTTGTTTTTTGCGGGACGGGTTGTAGTTTTTATTGGTACTATTTTTGGGTACATGCGACTTTTTGATCACTTTTTATTCTATATTTTGGGAGGGGTGGTGACCAAAAAATATTGATTCTGGCATTGTTTTTAGTTTGTTTTTTTGCGGCATTCACCGTGCGGTAAAAATAACATTATAGTTTTATAGATTGGGTCGTTACAAACGCGGTGATACCAGATATGTGTACTGTTTTTTAACGGTTTCATTTTTTCCCTATAATAAGAGACTTATTATAGGGAAAAAAAAATCTTTTGTTTTTACACTTTTGTAAAACATTTTGTAAAACATTTTTATAAACTTTTTTTTACTTTTTTCTTTAATTTTTACACTTTCTTTTTTTACCTGCAGCTCTGATCGCTGCTAGAATACATTACACCACCTTGGTAGTGTAACATATTCCAACTGTCAGTGTGACGTCACAGCCACTCTGACAGTAAGTCTACGAGGACCAGCCAGGGGCTGATCCTCATAGGCTTCCATACATGGCAGACCCGGAGGCCGTTGTCTGGCCCCCGGGTGCCATCACAAGCATCAGCAGCCCCCACAATTGCATGGGGGCTGCTGATGTGCTACAAACCCCCTACATGCGGAGATCGCAATCGAGCCCCGCATGTAACGGGTTAATTGCCGAAATCAGCGGCAATGAGCCGCTGATCGGCAACAGTGGAGTGTCAGCTGTCAGGGACAGTTGACCTCCCGGTTCCCGATGCACACTGTCACCGACACTGTCACAGACACTGTCGCCGACAGTGTGCATTGCGAATGACAGTGACGTTCTGTCACTCTGACAGGAAGACTATCAGGAGGCTGGTCCTGATAGGCTTCCGTACATGGCAGACACTTACTTGGCCTCCGATCGCCATGCTAGCCATCTGCAAACCTCACGATTTCATTGTGAGGTCTGCCGATGTGCTAGAAACCCCTGAATGCGGTCATTGCAATCGATCACCGCAATTAAGGTGTTAATTGAAGAAATCAGCGGAAATAAGCCGCTGATCGGCATACAGTGGAGTGTCAGCTGTCAGGGACAGCTGGCCTCCCGGTTCTCAGTGCACACTGTGGACGACAGTGTGCACCGGGAACCACGCAGTAAGTGTACGTCCCTGTGCGCTAAGACACTGGCTACATGGACGTACAGTTGTGTCGTTGTGTAGCGCCTAGGGGTTAAATATGTGAATTAAATAAAGTATTTATATTTTTTTAGATACATGTTTGTCATTTTGGTTTCGAGCTCCTATTATTCACTGTATTAAACGATGTATATAATTGTGCTCCCACAACATAGGAAAATTAGTAGATTCACTGAAGTGATATATGAGTAAAATATAACATTTATTTTATAACTCTCTAAAAACAGGGGTACAATCACTACTGTGAAAACGCCCCACCGTGTGTATTAAAAACGTATTAAACAATGAATACCGAGTTCTGATTCAATTCGTGAACCCTCTATAACTCAGTATTTAATAAAGATATCAATCCGGAATCAGCATTTAACATGGGCATAACAATAGTTTTGACCCTAAACCACACTAGAGTCCGTGATAACCGCACCGGAAACTCCTAATGCTAAGGTATACAAACAATGCTAGTGCTCCCTATGCTAAGATTCCTCCTAACAACCAACCCTACGCGTTTCAATACTTATCATCAGGGGTCTGTAGCTTGGTCACTCTGGTCAGAATGCCAGCGATATTATTTCAGCAGCAGATATTCTGCTGTACACCATGGAAGCATGCTCGCATAGATGTCAGCGGCATGCTTCATTTCGGGACTATGAGTTACTATAAGCACCTAACTCCTCCCCCTGTTCTCGGCAGCGCTAACCGAACCAGCCAATCAAACTCACCACCCGAATTTGTGACGCCTGCCATGTGACTCCCGGCCGTCAGCTGACAACCCGGAACCAACATCGACTGCATCAAAACCGAACGCGCAGGCGCAGTAGAGTCCACAGACGCATCGCCCATGCTGCCAGGAACTAACCACTACAAGGAAGGAGTACAACGATATTAAGAATTTGGATAAATATTGCGGATCAGCTCAAAACCGCAACTGGACTGCCATTGATAAAGCAACTTCCCTGTGAGTAAATATTGTGTAGATGAATGAATGTCTACCACACTACGAAGTATTATTGAAACACCTGCTGAGAAAGATCTGCTGAAAAAGACTTTGCATGTTGGCCCAAACAATAAATGCAAATAGCTGAAAAGACACCTGTCATAACAGACATATGTATATCTGGCTGCCTTGAAAGGATAACAGACGATAAAGGTGCATGTTTAAATAAAACACGCATAATTCGTCTGCTCGTTTAAACCCTCTGGTTGTACGCACGCCAATCTATAAATCCACTGGGCTTCTTTACGCAGAATGAGGTTATCCCAGTCACCTCCCCGTTTGGGAGGCCTTATCAGTTCAATTGCCTGAAATTTTAAGCATTCTGCACGACCCTGATGTTTAGCGTGTACGTGTTTGGATATAGGAGTATCTCTAGAATGAATAATATCTCCAACATGCTCTCTGATCCGGCGCCAAAACTGCCGCACCGTTTTGCCCACATAATTCAGTGGATATGGACATGTAATCAGGTAAACCACCCCTGCTGTTTTGCAATTAACAAAATCACGAATGTCGTATTCCACTTTCGTAGCGACACTCTTGAACTTGTTACCTCTTTGGATGAACTCACAGGCCTTACACCTGCCACATCTATGTGTACCTGGTATCTGTCTGTCCAGCCATGTTCCTTTTTGTGTAATGGGGTCAAAACAGCTATGCATGACCCTATCCCTAATGTTTTTCCCTCTCCGGAACGTGACTGAAGGCCATTGTGTAATCTCGTCTACCAAGTCTGCATCAGTACTAAGAATACGCCAGTACCTTTTCAGGATTTGCATAATTTCACCTTGTTTGGAATCATAAGTACCTATGAGTCTCGTGACTCTCTCTTCTCTTCGTTTTCTAGGAACAAGAAGACTCTGCCTGTCTGCATCTCTCGCCCCCTCATAGGCCCTTCTGATTACTCCCATGGGAAAGCCTCTATCCTTCAATCTAGTTGTGAGCTCCTGCGCCTGTCTCTCAAAATCGTCCATCGAGCTACAGTTCCGGCGTACTCTCATGAACTGGCCTTTGGGGATACCGTGTTTGAGGGGATAAGGGTGACAACTGTTCCATTGCAGGAAACTATTGGTTGCTGTTTCCTTACGGTGTACTTGAGTACGAATTGTACCTTCCGCTGTTTTTGTAATTTTAAGATCTAGAAAGGACAGTTCCTGATTACTGATTTCACATGTGAACCTTAGCCCTAGATCGTTTTTGTTAAGGGCGGCTACAAAACTGTTGAATTCCTCCACTGTTGAATTCCAAAACAGTAGCACGTCATCAATATATCTGATCCAGATCCCTATTGATGTAGTCCACTTAGAAAACCTATCCCCAAAAACAATTGTCTCTTCCCACCAGCCAAGAAATAAATTTGCATAGGTTGGAGCAGTTGGACTCCCCATTGCTGTACCACATTGCTGGTGAAAAATCTTGTCTTCAAAGATAAATATATATTTTTTCCAGCACAAAATGTAATAACTGCAGAACAAGCTGGTTATGGGTCACAAATTGATTGGTTTCAAGCTCCTAATTGATCTGGTTTACTATATTTGAGGAGTCTAAACTACCATAACAGTGTTATGGACTACAAATGCGTATAAGCTCGTGTAAATAAGGCCTTAGTCTTCTCTTTCCTGCATCCTTAGAAAAGAAGTAAAGGCTATATGCACTTTATAAATAGTGTAGATGGCGATATTCCCTCACCACAGGGATAGGTTTCTACCAATGAATACTCCATACGATTATAGAAAAAAATTACAGGAGTTGAACAGGAGCTTGTAACAAAATATAACTTTTACTTGAGCATGATATAAAAATAGTAAGAACAATAAATACTTATTTGGAGTGGTTTTTCTATTGAGTCAATAAAAAACAGCTCCAAAAACAGCTCAGGAAGTGACAAGTACTTCTTTTTACACACCGTTATTTGAAAATGAGGCATAAAATAACGCCCCATCGGAACAGAACGCCGTATTTCCCATTGAAATCAATGAGCAGATGTTTGTAGGCGTTCAGCTTCAGATTTTTCAGCCGTTTTTCGGGACATTTACGGCCCGAAAAATGGCTGAAAATAGCCCGTGTGAACATAACCTTATTGTTCCAGTTCAATGCAAATAAAAAAAAGGAAGCAACCTTGCAAACAGCAAAATTCAAGGGGTATTCCATTTTTTTTTTTTAGATATTTATTAAATAGGAAACCTCATCATTTTCTAATGATATAATATACTAGTATAGAAAACCCATTACATGGGTTTGCTAGCAAAAGGAATGATGATAAGTATTTGTAAAAAATATAAAAAGTATTTTGAAACCTAATTACCAAAATTTTAAACCTAAGAAAAATGCGGAAGCGTTTGCTGAATAATAGATTATTCACCCAGGGTAAAGGTATAATGTAGTAGATGTTAACTGCAGTCCTATGTAACACCACAGATAACACAGTGATAACTCTCTGAGTACAGATAATGTAGATGTTACCTGCAGTCCTATGTAAGGGTATATTCACATGACAGGGTCCGAGTGTGTGCCGATAAAAACTGCAGTTTTGGTCCATTTTTCTTTGCAGTTTTCCATCTGTTCTGTTTCCGTTCCGAGCGTGTTTCCGTTTTTAACGGACGATTTTGACCACAGCCGTCACACGGCTGAGAATCCCTGTTATGTAATTAGGGCTTAACACCACAGATAACACACAGTGATACTCTGAGTACAGATTATGTAGTAGATACACACACATAAATATATACACATACAGACACATATATAGGCACTTAGACACACAAATACACACACACAAAGACACACACACAAGCACACTGGAAATTCTACACACACACAAACACAGAGACTCACAGACAAATAAAGGCACAAACAACAGAGACTGAGCACTAGAATCTCCTTCCTCACAGGCTTCTTGCCCGTCGGGCTGTGGGCGGAGCTAACTGTGCCTTCGACACCACCTCCTTGCCAAATATATATATGATTTGACATTCTTTTTATATACCTTTCTTGCACAAGTGAAGTACACCCCTGACTATGCACAGTCAAGTGGAATAACCCAAGTATTAGTCCTGTGTAGTGCCTTAATGGGCTAACTGAATAGGACTAAACATAATTTTCCTTTTAAGAATTGCCTCGAATTAACGGTTAATTTGCATGTGGATTTACATAAGGATATGGGAACCAGGTAGACTGGTGTCAAGTCTTCTAGATTAGAAAAAAAAAAAAAATTTGCAAGAAAATAGTATGTGTTTAAGGGTAAGTGTGAAGATAAAAATACGAAGTAAGCAAAACAATATTTCATAAATGTTATACGTGGGGAAAACAGCTGTTTGGCTGCAAAATAGAAACTTGTTCCCTTGTGGAATATTAAAAATGTGAGGGAAATTGCTTCCAAAGTAATAAATTGGAGAAATGCAGCATGCTTTCCTCATAAGTGTTATAAAAACAAGTTCATCTAACGGGGGTCGAGGCCAGTATATCCTGGGCCTAGAAGCCCATATATACCAGGCAGTTGAATGGGGTTAGTGCAAAGATCATTCATTTATTAAATTATTATGCCTGTCCAATACACTGCACAGTTCTAGGCTTCAAAAATATGTGGCAATATTGTTGTTGAAGATGTAACACTATGAGACCGTGCTCCTGTTAAAATCTTATCCTGTGCAGATTCAGATGAATATCAGGTCACATAGGAAATCTTTACAGACAACTGTTTACAGGTGATCCAGGACAGCAACTCCATTTAGTATATAGAGCAAACTTCATTAGAACCAAAAAGCCAGAAAGCCACAAAATTAATGAAAAAGTATAAATAGTTTATTGGACATACAACACAAAAATTGCAATTAAAATACAAGGAGATCTAAAAAAGAAGAACAGTGTGGGATATGACGTCAGTGGATTAAGGGTATCCTGCAATACTACTCTAACTTAGCATGATTGTATATAACAAATGTACGTATTTATGTCATTAGTTCCTAAGTGATGTAAAGGACATCTATAGAACAGTCCTTCAGGGTTGCACTCGGGTGTGATGGTATACAAGTGCATAAATGCGTGCACGCATTATCCCCTGAGGAAGCCAGTTTGGCGAAACGCGCGTCGGGGCGTTATCACTGCAAGCTGCAGTGTGGGAACACATACTTCGACTTCTATGGGTAAGCCTACCTCACAAAGCAACTATATCCTTAGTGGATCCCTGTGGACCCACATGTACATTTCTTTCATTTCTACTCTATCTCTTCCTTCTGGCTGGTTGTAGCTCCCTAAGACGGTTCCTTCTTTACCCATTTTTTATCTGGGCAGTACAGGGCTCATAACCCTATGACCCCGGGTAACTTGTCTTCACCAAGTGTATGATGTACTTTATGCACTTGTATACCATCACACCCGAGTGCAACCCTGAAGGACTGTTCTATAGATGTCCTTTACATCACTTAGGAACTAATGACATAAATACGTACATTTGTTATATACAATCATGCTAAGTTAGAGTAGTATTGCAGGATACCCTTAATCCACTGACGTCATATCCCACACTGTTCTTCTTTTTTAGATCTCCTTGTATTTTAATTGCAATTTTTGTGTTGTATGTCCAATAAACTATTTATACTTTTTCATTAATTTTGTGGCTTTCTGGCTTTTTGGTTCTAATGAAGTTTGCTCAATATTTATGAAGCTTGCCTATTTTACATATTGGAGGTGCATCAAATACCCTACAGTAGCACCTAACCCGCTACGTAACCTTCTGGAGTCTTTGTATTCATAAATCATCCATTTAGTATATAGGTTTAGTATAACATTTAGTGACATTTAGAAAGGAAAAAAATAAATTTTATACTAAACTAATATACTAAAAACTAAATGATAGAAGTTCAGTATTTAACACTATGTTGATTTTAGGTCGAAATCAAATAAAGTTTCGACCACTATAAAGATATATTAGGAAATCAATAATTTCAGTATTTTAACTGGTATTTTCTTTTGTATTTAACATCATACAATGAAACAACAAAGAAAACTAAAAAAGTTAAGACATACCATCCCCTTATACCCATTTATCTTCCCTTTCCCACCCAATTACCCTCTCAAACAGGAATATATTTTTTTTCTCCATGTTTCCTAGCAGATTTAACCCAATAAGGGCTAGATCAAGCCTCTCTCCTCCACCAGAATATTAGTGCAACCAGTGTTTACAATATTTCTTATAAAAAAATTCTCATTTCCAAATTCTATGTACCACATTTTATCAATGAAAATAACTTGATTAACGTTACTTAGGGCTTATTCAGACGAACGAGTGTAAACTCATATGGGAAAAATGGATGAAAAACAGTTCCATACGTCTGAAAGGGGTTGTTCCGTCAGCATGTGCGTGGATTTCTGCAAACCCCATTCAGATGACTGTGATAATTGCAGAAGTTTCTGCAAAAAATCTGCCACGTGTTAACATACCCTTTGCCATCCTGGTAGCGTTGGGGCCTATTTTGACATCTATTTTGCATTATAATTTTTTCAGCGATGAACAGTTGCTTCATGATGTTTCCGCTGTCATCTCCCAAGATGCATACCCTAAAGTTTAATAGTATTTGAATTCTAAAATAATTTTTGCAATTATTATAGAACTAACACGAATAATACCTCTGAATCACCAGGGAAATCCATAACATATGCAGGAGATATGCATTTGTGAAAATACATTTAGGACATTTTGCAGTTTCTCCTACCCTGATGAAGGGTGGACATTCACCTTCAATTAAAGTTTTTGGAAAATTGTCATAATTAGTCAAATTAACCTACTGGGTTCATTTAACATGCCAGCAGTAGCGTAGCTCTAGGGGTCGCATTGGTCACAATTGCGACCAGGCCCCTAAGCCTGGGGGGCTCACATACTCCTTGCTCCAGCATTCACTCTGCGTCTGTAGTGACATCATCGCGCCTGTCTGCTCCGAGTCACTTACAGCACAGACCGGAGGAGAAGGATCCTACACCTGTCGTGGGAACGGGGATAGGTAAATAATTCTGTTATTATTTTTCTATTAGGCACTATGGGGCATTATACTGGGTAGGTAAGGGGGGCTGATAAGGTGGCAGCTATAGGAGCATTTTGCTATGTGAGGGGCATTATACTGTATGGATGGCATTATACTGTGGGGACAGCTATGGGGGCATTATACTGTATGTGGGCATTATACTGTGGGGACAGCTATGGATGGCATTATACTGTATGGGGGCAGCTATGGAGAGCATTATACTGTGTGGGGACAGCTATGTTTGGCATTTTACTGTGTGGGGCAGCTATGGGGATCATTATATTGTAGGGGCAGCTATGGGGCATTATGCTGTATGGTGGAATTTGTTTCTGCATTGTACTGCATGAGGGCATCTGTGTGGGCATTATACTATATGGGGGCATCTGTGTGGGCATTATACTGTATGGGGCATTTGTGTGGGCATTATACTGTATGCGGCTTTATACTGTATGGTGGCAGCTATGGGGGAATTATACTGTGTAGCGGGCACTATGGGAGTATGAGACTGTGTGGGCAGAACCGGGTGTTTATGGGTGGGGATTGGGTGGGATTAGAGGCGTGGCTTAAAAGAAAAAATTTGCTGCTGCGCACCGAATCGATTGTCCCTCTTTGTGATACTGTCTACAGGGAGGGCTGTATAGCACTGTATGGGGAGGCTGTATAGCCCTGTCTATAGGGGGTGCTGTATAGCACAGTCTACAGGGGGGCCTGTATAGCAATGTCTACAGGAGGGGGCTGTATAGCACTGTCTACAGGAGGGGGCTGTATAGCACTGTCTACAGGAGGGGGCTGTATGGCACTATTTACAGGGGGCACTATCTACAAGGGAGGGCTGTGTGTGGCACCCAGGGGAGGGGGCTCCAGTCAAAAGTTTGCTATGGGGCCCAGTCTTTCCTAGTTACCCCTCTGCATGCCTGGGTTATTCATTCTTTCACTCCTGTCCCTTAAAGGAACAGTGTCATCACAAATAAATTTTTTATATGTTAAAGATGTTAGTGCTTTAATAAAAACGTTTATATTCATTTGTGTGTTTGTGTTTTACTGTTTCTTATTTTTACACTTTTTCTTCCCTATGGGGGCTGCCATTTTTTGTTCCATTTCTGTGTGTGTCGATTAACGACACACACAGACATGGAGTACGGCAGCCACAGTCCCATAGGGACTGTGAACGGCTCCCGTCCCATTCACGTCCGTGTACGGCGTCTGTGTGGGAACTGCGCATGCGCCGCTCCCACACAGTCCTATTCGAAATTGGCGCCGTCCGGCGCCATTTTCCTGTGGACCGGAAGTCGCGGCCGGACAGTAATATTACTACTTCCGGTCGCGGCTTCCGGACTTGTGCACATGGAACAGCGGCAGCAAAGGGAGCGGACGGGCCGGAGGGAGCCGCGGCGGCAGGAGCAGGTAAGAGATTTCAATGTATGTTAGTGTTTGTGTGTGTTTACTACTGTATGTAAACCTACTACACTGTGGGTTACCTCAAAAAATGGCGACACACAGTGTAGGAGGTTAAACCTTTCAAACCCCTCGTTTATCCCGGCACTAGCCAGGATAAAGGAGGGGGGGATGCTGAGAGCTCACTAGAGCGAGGGCTTTTAACCCAATGTTGCAATGCTGCAATTTTGGGAACTAGCTCCATCTAGTGACCAAAAATGGGTAGTATTATAAATTAGAAAAAATGTATAATATTTCCTGACTCGCGAAAAAAAAAAAAAAAATTTGAACAATGTTTAATCACCCACACACTAAATGTTTAATTTTTAAAAAAAAAACATGTTTTTCGGGCAACACCATGCCTTTAAATGTAAGTTTCCAAGGTGTACACTATTGATCCTTTAAACCAGGGGTCTCAAACATGCAGTATTATTATAGTAATGTGGTATTGTTACAGTAATGTAGTATTAGTATAGTAATGTAGTATTTTTATAGTAATGTAGTATTGTTATAGTAATGTAGTATTACTATAGTAATGTAGTATTGTTATAGTAATGTAGTATTGTTATAATAATGTAGTACTACTATAGCAAATGTAGTGTTGTTATAGTAGTTCAAATAACTAATTAACAATAATTTTGGATAGTATCACATCTTAAAGTAACGCAGCCCGCCAACTTAAAAAAATTTCTATGTGCGGCCCATTTACCCAGCCGAGTTTGAGACCCCTGGTTTATACCATAGGAAATAACAAAATGGCTGCATGTTACTGAGCTGTACTGAAATTGCCAAAATTACACCCCCTTCTCTAACATCACTTCATGCTCTGCAGCTATATTGCTTAAAATGCACCTCATAGACTACTCCTACTCTGGCCAACCCCTGCATGCACTCTGCTCATAATACTAATAATACTGGGAACCCTGCTCTATTTTAAGTTACTCTACTTTTTGGTCTAAATACAAGCGGAAGCAGCTAAAATGTAGCATAAAGCTCTCAGTATTACCAATTTTTTTGTGCAGAGCACATTCAGGGGCGGGATTAGCAGGAAGTCTGTGAAGTGCAGCTTCAGGCAATAGCTGCAGAGCATGAAGTGGTCAGAGAAGAAGTAGTGTCATTTTGACAGCTTGTCCTGTACAATAGTAGTATGCAGCCACTTTGTTTTTTCCTGTAGTGTTTAGGGCCTATAATTTACAAAGCCCACTGGAAACTTGAATTTGGGGGACCAGATTTAAAGAATTAATGGGCTAATATGTTAAATGACCCTAGCACGATTTTACGAATTATAAAAAAAATTCCAGAGCCTCACTTTAAGGTCTGATTCACACAGTGGTTTTTGATGCAGTCTTTGAGCCAAAACAAAGAGTGGATTCAAAAATGAACAGTATAAGGCTTTCTTCTATACTTTCTTCAATTTAGGATCCACTCGTGTCTTTTTCTAAAAGAAAAGAAAACTGTACCAAATCAACATTATGTGAACCTGGCATTAACAGGGCCTTTGTTCAATAAACAATTTGAGTCCAAATTGGCAGCACGGTGGCTCAGTGGTTTGCACTTTAGCACTGGGTTCAAATCTGACCAAACCTGCATGGAGTTTGTACAGTGCTGCAGAATATGTTGGCACTTTATATGCAATAGGAAACAAACAAACAATAAAAATGCAAAAAAGACAATTATGTATATTTAAACTGGGAATTAGAGAGATAACTTAAAGCTGCTGGGCTCCAATGCATGCGTGCAAATACACCCTCTGCACCCACTACAGTTACGCCCCTTCTGGGAATAGACCAAGTCAGTTTGTGCGCAACACAAGTGATGGGACCTGACTACATGTGAACATTTTTGTTAATTGAAATATGGAAATGTAGCCTTTTTTGACTAATTATTTTTGGAAAAATATATTTAATTTATAGAATTATCACAGATTTTTTGCTGAGTTGTCAAATGAGTAATTAATGAGAGGTCAATAATACTAAGATTGTTTGTGTATATATTATATTGATATTTAATGACTTTTAATTGTATTTTAATTAAATCCCTTTTCATCATCATGAATTGATATAGTTTTGCAATATGTTTTCACGGCTTATATCTCAAGAGCCAAGATGCTCCAAATGAATATCAGTGTGAAGGACTGTGCTCATTATATGGTTTATTACCTTTTTATTAGCTTCAGAACCTTGGAAACTATATTAAAAAGAAAGACATCTATCAGTTCAAAAGAAAATTAATACAATTGCATATTGCTTTTAAATTAACAATATGTAAAAGGGAGAAAATTTAACTTTTTTAGAATTGTAATAATTAGGTGTCTAGCTTTTCTCTGTCTTTTCCACATTATTGCAAAATCTTAGAATTAGCTATAAAGATGAAATCTCTGCACATTTATATGTGAATAAAATTATCTGACAATTTCAGATTTTGGGTGCAGTATCTTTTGCTTTTGGTTTGCTTGCTGCATTGTCTGATACCATTAAAAAGATATTGCTTTTTGGAATAATATGTTCAATTTATAAAATGTATATAACTTTTTCATTTTTTACAAATATTATTTGTAAGCATATGGCAGGAAGTACCTTAAGGCGGGATGGACAGGCTGGCGACTTTCCGCTGCAGATTTGTGCACGGAAAATCCGCAGCTAATTACAGTACCAGTCATTTGTATGAGATTTCAACACCTCTGATCCACATGCTGCGGAACATTGTCCACATGAAAATCCTAGAATGAGGCATATTTTCAAATCCACAGAATACTCATTAGGTTATGGAAGTTCACAGCTGATTCCATCCTTTTCAATGTAGAAGGGGTAAAATCTGCAATGAATCAGCAGCAATATCCACACGTGCGAATTCTGCTGTTATTTGCTCTGGAAAAGCCACAAAAAAATCTGCCAGGCTAGATTCCCACATTCACACAATTTTTGATGCAGTATTTGGTGCAGTTTTTCATGCAGTATTTTGAGCCAAACACAGTGGATACAAGTCTTTCAGTTAGGCCTCATGCACACGACCGTAGTGTTTTTCTGGTCCGCAAATTCCAGGACCGTGTTCCGTGAAATGTCATCCGCAGTTCATCCGTATGTAATCCGCAGTTCATCCGTATGTAATCCGCAAAATGCGGATGAAAAAAAAAAAGCCTAGGTAAAACAGGATGACGACAGAACTCATTCCCGGTCGTCGCCTAGCAACACTTCCGCAAATCCGCAAAACTGCGGATGACACACGGAGGTGTATCCGCAATTTCCACGGGCCCATTGACTTCTATTGGCATGTCCGCATCGAATTTGCGGCCCGTAATAAGACATGTCCTGAGTTTCTGCGGCACGGATTTGCGGACATGCGGAGACCCGTGAAAACACGGATAGTGTGTATGGGCCCATAGAAATGAATGGGTCCGCAATTCTCCCGTGGATTTGCGGGGGAATTGCGGACGCAAAAACACGGTCGTGTGCATGAGGCCTTATAGTTTTCCTTACTTTTGAAACCACTCCTGGCTTTTGCTTAAAAAAAAATCCTGCATCAAAAACTGAATTAAAAGGGGCATAGCTTAGCCATGGTGGAGTGAGGACACGCTTTGGAACTAGGACACAGGTTTGCAGTAGGTAACAACGCGACTAGCTCGAGGCAACTAGTTTGAGGCATCTATATGCAGCGGAAAGGAAGAGGTTCCCAACAACAGGGAGAAAATCTGTCTCTGCTTGCTTAATAGACTATTACCTTACATTCCTTGCATTTGCCTACAGGATACCACTAGCATTCCAAACGCACATTGGAGATGGTCAGCAAGCCTGCAGTTATTGAAGGGTAAGGATAAACAGTTCGAAAAGACACAGATACCCAGACAGAACTCCGAAAGGGCTAATGCAAAGACTTTCAGTCAGCCACTACGAGAATTTGCGCTCCAAGGTGAGCTACAATTGTTAAAGAAGTTAGTGTTGGCTTTCCCTACCAAAAATGATTTGGATGGTCTAGTTAATAGACTTAAAGAGACTCTGTCACCACATTATAACTGCCCTTACATAATGTGATTGGCGCTGTAATGTAGGTGACAGCAGTGCTTTTTATTTAGAAAAACTATCTATTTTCACCCCGTTACAGTGAAGGAAATAAGTATTTGATCCCTTGCTGATTTTGTAAGTTTGCCCACTGTCAAAGACATGAACAGTCTATAATTTTTAGGCTAGTTTAATTTTACCAGTGAGAGATAGATTATATAAAAAAAAAAAAACTGAAAATCACATTGTCAAAATTATTTATATTTATTTGCATCGTGCACAGAGAAATAAGTATTTGATCCCTTTGGCAAACAAGACTTAATACTTGGTGGCAAAACCCTTGTTGGCAAGCACAGCAGTCAGACTTTTTTGTAGTTGATGATGAGGTTTGCACACATGTTAGATGGAATTTTGGCCCAATCCTCTTTGCAGATCATCTGTAAATCATTAAGATTTCGAGGCTGTCGCTTGGCAACTCGGATCTTCAGCTCCCTCCATAAGTTTTCAATGTCACTCCATGACCTTAATGTGCTTATTTTTGAGCCACTCCTTTGTTGCCTTGGCTGTATGTCTCGGGTCATTGTCGTGCTGGAAGACCCAGCCACGAGCCATTTTTAATGTCCTGGTGGAGGGAAGGAGGTTGTCATTCAGTATTTGACGGTACATGGCTCCATCCATTCTGCCATTGATGCGGTGAAGTAGTCCTGTGCCCTTAGCAGAGAAACACCCCCAAAACATAATGTTTCCACCTCCATGCTTGACAGTTGGGACGGTGTTCTTTGGGTCATAGGCAGCATTTCTCTTCCTCAAAACACGGCGAGTTGAGTTAAAGCCAAAGAGCTCAATTTTAGTCTCATCTGACCACAGCACCTTCTCCCAATCACTCTCAGAATGATCCAGATGTTCATTTGCAAACTTCAGACGGGCCTGTACATGTGCCTTCTTGAACAGGGGGACCTTGCGGGCACTGCAGGATTTTAATCCATTACGGCGTAATGTGTTACCAATGGTTTTCTTGGTGATTGTGGTCCCAGCTGCCTTGAGATCATTAACAAGTTCCCCCCGTGTAGTTTTTGGCTGAGCTCTCACCTTCCTCAGGATCAAGGATACCCCACGAGGTGAGGTTTTGCATGGAGCCCCAGATCGATGTCGATTGACAGTCATTTTGTATGTCTTCCATTTTCTTACTATTGCACCAACAGTTGTCTCCTTCTCACCCAGCGTCTTACTTATGGTTTTGTAGCCCATTCCAGCCTTGTGCAGGTCTATGATCTTGTCCCTGACTTCCTTAGAAAGCTCTTTGGTCTTGCCCATGTTGTTGAGGTTAGAGTCAGACTGATTAATTGAGTCTATGGACAGGAGTCTTTTATACAGGTGA
This sequence comes from Rhinoderma darwinii, assembly GCF_050947455.1. NCBI lineage: Eukaryota > Metazoa > Chordata > Amphibia > Anura > Rhinodermatidae > Rhinoderma > Rhinoderma darwinii. The sequence goes on along the minus strand of NC_134688.1, from coordinate 152,282,817 downwards.
CCATTTAAGACAGCTGTCTTTAATGCAGGCACCAAGTTGATTTGGAGCGTGTAACTGGTCTGGAGGAGGCTGAACTCTTAATGGTTGGTAGGGGATCAAATACTTATTTCTCTGTGCACAATGCAAATAAATATATATAATTTTGACAATGTTATTTTCTGTTTTTTTTTTTTTTATATATAATCTATCTCTCACTGGTAAAATTAACCTAGCCTAAAAATTCTAGACTGTTCATGACTTTGACAGTGGGCAAACTTACAAAATCAGCAAGGGATCAAATACTTATTTCCTTCACTGTAGGAGCGATTTTAGCTTATGCTAATTTGTTTCTTAATGCCCAAGTGGGCGTGTTTTTACTTTAGACCAAGTAGGCGTTGTACAGAGGAGTGTATGATGCTGACCAATCAGCGTCATACACTTCTCTCCATTCATTTAGTCACCGCATAGTGACACTGCGTTATTCACTATGTGCTGTCTTATACTGACATATTAACGTTACTGAAGTGTTTAGACAGTGACTAGACATTCCTTCCAGCCAGGACGGGATGTCTATTCACAATCCCGGCACTTAGTTTACGTTTCTGTGGTACTTACAGCAGAGCAAGCGTAATCTCACTGTAACCTGTCATTTACAGCGTGATCTTACGAGATTATGCTTGCTCTGCTGTAAGTACCACAGAAACGTTAACGAAGTGCCGGGATTGTGAATAAACATCCCGTCCTGGCTGGAAGGAATGTCTAGTCACTGCCTAAACACTTCAGTAACGTTAATATGTCAGTATAAGACAGCACATACTGATTTAGCAGGATCCCTATGAGCTGAGTAAATGAATAGAGAGAAGTGTATGACGCTGATTGGTCAGCGTCATACACTCCTCTGTACAATGTCCACTTGGTCTAAAGTGAAAACACGCCCACTTGGGCATTAAGAAACTAATTAGCATAAAGCTAAAATCGCTCCTAACGTGGTGAAAATAGATAGTTTTTCTAAATAAAAAGCAATGCTGTTACCTACATTATAGCGCCGCCGATCTCCTTATGTAGGAGATAGGGCACTTATAATATGGTGACAGAGTCTCTTTAAAACTGCACATTAGCAAGAGATTTCCTTTGTCCGTGAGGATATTATTTACATAGACGACTGCCCATCTGAAGTGGTATCTGCATTTTCAGCCCTAATTTAACGGGTTACATGTCTGGGGAGCATAGTGGGGAGCTCTCAACTACACCTCAGATCCTTGCGTTAGTCTTGGATGACCAAGAATATTGAAGTCACCGTAATAATATAAGGCTGAGAGACTTGCCTGATTCTATTAAAGGGGTTTTCCATCACCAGAAGACTGATGACCTATCCACAGGATACAACGTAAAAATTTATAACGTAACAAGTATTTAGGTAAAAACCATAAGTTTATTATACTTATACAATACTAAGAGTACAACATCATTTAATAAAAGTAGTGGTAAACTCCAGGTTCAGACACGTAGGCCAAGACGAGTTTTGCCATGACATGTGTGGTTTGGATCATATACCATCTGATAGATAAGAGAGGTCTTCTATGCAACGTGTTTTTGGCATTGCATAGGGTTTACCTTTTCATTGCAATCCTGCCTGCAATTCTTATAAAAAGATGACTACTGAGAAGTGATCTCTACAAAACAGGAAGTGTCAGTCTACTGTGAGGCTCAATTGCCAAAATGAAAACTGCAAGATTTTAGTTGTTGTTTTTAAATATAAATAATGACTTGTAATATTAAAAAAAATCTTGAAAAATATGTTTAACATAAAAACTTGATTTAAACTATTTTATGATTACACATTTTCTTTAATCTACTAAATCCTTGGCTGTGCATCCTACATTGTGATTATAGTGAAAATAGAAGAACTGAACAATAATAAATAATGAAAGCTTGCATCAATATTATTGGCAGCAAAATGGTCATAATAACCCATTGGATATCCTTGCTTTGTATAACATATGTGCCCTTAATTTGTATTCTGAGGAAATTAAGAATGCTGGAATCAATACAGGCTAAAAAAAAATAAAACAAGGTAAGAAGAAATTCTATAAAAGATCGTCAACGCTTGTTGAGTAATATTTTTCGGCCAAGTTATTTAGAACCATTCTGCAAATATGTAGAAGAAAAAGTGCATAATCTACAGATTATTAACCATCTTATAAAAGTGTGGAGTAACTAAATAACTAAAGAAAAATCCATTCTCCCCCAAATCATTCTGAAAAGCGGATGATCATGTGATCATTGTTTATTAACATTGTTGTGTAATGTCTGTAAATGTGCTTTATTTTAAGGCACAATTTTTGTGTGGAGTGTAGAAATTTTAACAAGATAATGTTTTTTTGAATACAAGTTTTATACATTACTTACACATTCATGTCCCATTCACAATATTGTCTACATATTTCAAGATGCGTGTTACTGAGTTTAAATAGCTACTTTGTCAATACTTGGTATTATTGCAGAGGGAATAAACTTCAGACTCCTTTTACACTCGATTGAATTTTTGATTTTAATCTTTTCCTTAACAAATCAGTTCTTTCAGCTCTGACAAGTACACTGCACAAGATGAAAAGTCACTTGCTGAAAGGACCTGAATGTCAAGGAAGAAGTATTTTTTTAAAGCTGTCTTAAACTGGTTATCTGTGACTCTCTGGATACATAAGGTTTAGTTTAGCTCCTGACTATTATATCTAACTTTTATAATAAATAAGCAGCAATGAAAAATCTTGCTCCGTTTTCTGTGTTGATTTTCCTATTTAGTCTTTCTTATGTGTACTCTTATTTAATGCTTAAAGGCGATGTAAATGTTTGAACATATTTTGTTTTGGCTTTAAAAAAAAATGTGTATTAGTATGTTAATACACTTTGTAAATTGATTTTATTTAGGGCAGCTGCATCCAGCGCTATTAACTGACTCCCTCAGTCCCACGGACCTGACGGGTTCAGTGACAGTGGGTCCTGCGTGTCTCTGACATGCAGGATCCACCTGTAAACTATCACATCAATCCGTGGGATTGACAGATTCAGTGAATAGTGCTAGATACAGCTGCTCTGTATAAAGAAAGCAGAGCAGGTGTACCTTAAAAAGCAAAAATTATTTTGAATAAAAAGCATTTACAAAGTTTATTAACACACTAATACACATTTTTATTAAAAAAATAATAATAATTGGCTCTGGATTGCCAGTTAGTGTGTGTGCACATGCTTAAGATAAGGAAAATAGACTATGAGTCTCACTTGGGGCCCGTGAGCAAGTGTATTTTCTGTGCAAGCAGAATATCATTACTATAAATTAGGGTTAATTAAAAATGATAATCTGTTTTACAGTATTCATGCAATTTATGCTAAGGATAGCCAATATTTTTCTAAATCAGTTCTACAAGTAAATATGCATACTTAAACTAAACTTTAGCTCCTCTTTGGCTCAGAATAGAGTATTACATGAATGGAATGTCGTTAATTTACTCTAATGGAAATTAAAAATGAAAATACATGAGCAATATTGCTGTAATCACTTTCCAGTGAAGAGTTATGACCATTTACTTACATAGTATGGCACCACCTGATATTCAAAGTATAGCGCACGTTATGTGCACTTTCACCTTATGAGCGGAGTGCTGGTGGACACACATGCTCAGTCACTCTCAATACATAGCCAGTTTTCTGCATAGTGATCTTTTGTTGACTGCGGAGCATCCAATAGAAATAACTTTCTTCCCTGCTTGTCAGGGAAGGAACAGAGCCTCTGCAGTAGCATGGCAGTATAGCTGAGAAGGCTCCTTCTGCAGGGTAATTAAGAAGGGACTATATAGTCAGCTGCCAATGTAAAAGTGGGTAACTAAACTGATTCTGCTCAGAGCCCATCCTCAGCAGCACAGATCAGCCACAGCACCAAGGGGCATACATGACTACATGGAGGCAAATAAATTATGAAAATGTATTTTTATGCCAGAAACAAGGCAAATGACTTTAAAACAGCTATTAACTGCATTCTATTACTTTTGGTATGAAAATGTCCATGGCTTTTCACTATTTTGTCTGCGCTTCCACATGTCCTGGACAGTTAATAAACTAGTTCTTTTGTCACGTGTCCCTCCATCTGTGGCCATACAATGGATGAAGTGGCGCGCTGTCGGGGGATATGAGACCCAGGTGGCATGGCTTCACACATTGCTAAAATGCAGCAGAACTGCTAAATAGAACGTTTTGAAAAAAGTTAACCTAAAGTGGCAAACCCATTTAAGGGAATCTTCCATAGGTCAGTATTTAAAGTGCTTTGGTTTAATGTCTGATGCATTTTTAGAAAAATCACATTTAGAGGAAGTCTAAATAAGGAGGAAAGTATAGTAAAATGTTTGTATCTGGATTCAAATGACTACTCTAAGGAACACTAAATCTATAAATTAATGATAGAAGTAAACAGGAGATAAACTTGTCCACAGTGTTTGTCTGTAGGATTTTCGTTGTGTTCCTTAATTCCCTGATGATATATTCGGTTGGTGTACGACTAAAATACAGAACTGAACAAAGAAGGTGGAGCCTAAAATTCTTTGTCACCTAATGCAGACAGAGCAGCAGGGGGTGGAGCTTCCTTATCTCAACGTCAGATGTCGGTGTGTAAGAAGGAGGGGGGAATGGCTGATTTTGTGGGACACATACCAAAAGAAATCTTCTCTGTCCTTATTGCAATATAACACAAAAAGGATCAAAGGAGTGGGAAGGAGATTAAAGTTGCTGGGATATTTTTTTTCTGTGCGTGTCTGTATTTTCTATTTTAAAATCTATGTAAACCTATGAAGGCAATTTTTTTTATAAAAAGGGCAGTCAGTGTGATTAGTGCAACTTTCTAAATAGGTTTTACTAAAAATTATTTTTACTTTTTGAGGTACAGCTGCTTTGTATTCTGTATACAGAGCAGCTGTATCTTTCACTAATTCCTGCTCCCATCGGTTGGATGTCGCTAAAAATCAGAACTGCATGAATACCAGCTACATATTCTTTGCATTGTGCTAACAGTTCGTAACCTTGTCAATTATTTTGGAACCTCATTGGACTCTCAATGTTTATTTTACAACTGAAACTGCAATTTTATATCTTATTTTATTATATTTGAACATGTATTACTTCCAATACTAATCTTGTTTTGTTTTTGCATCTCCAACAATAATTGCCATTTGACTGTAATTCTTTTTCCTTAGGTACAATAAGATCAATACTAATTTGCTTGGTCTCCTACTAACAGCATTATTCAAATAACATTGCTTAGTATGTCTAAAAATATATACACAATGCTAAAACTTGAGAAGAACCTTAGTATTAAAAAAGTGAATCTATCATCAGAAAATTAGCTATTGGTTAAATCAAGTTTTGTGTCAAACTTATTTTCTTAACGTTTTTGGTGGTGTCACTACTTATATTTAACCCCTTCCCTCTTTGGCCACTTTTGACCTTCCTGACAGATCCTTATTTTTCAAATCTGACATGTTTCACTTTATGTGGTATAGAAGGTATGATACCTTTATTGGCTAACCATAAAAGTTCTATATGCAAGCTTTCCGAGCACACACGCTCCTTCTTCAGGCAGTTTACAAATGAATGACTTCGAAAAAAGCATAACATTTAGATGTTACACAAAGACAATTAGTACATGAGGTGATACATCATTAAGATAAGCCGGGGCAATAAAACGGAGGTTATAGGGGTGATGACTTAGGAGTTAAGGCATCTGGAGTCAGTCTGATGGGGGATGTGACGTGTGTCCATGTAGTGGCTCATAAACCCCGGTGTTAGATTGAGGCCTTGTGTCAATGACTGGAATTTTATCATCATCTTGAATTCCCAAATTTTTCTCTCTCTGTTGTTTTTAAAATGACCCTTTAGTATTAGGACTTTTAAATCTGCCAAACTGTGATCAGGTCCAGAGAAGTGTTTTCCCACGGGTGTATCCACCTCCTGTTTTATTGTATGTCTGTGAAGATTCATTCTGGTTTGTAGTTTTTGTATGGTTTCTCCAATGTAGATTCCTTTATTGATGCACCTTGTACACAGGATCATGTACACTACATTGGAGGATGTACAGGAGAACGTGCCAGTGATTTTATAGTCCTGCTGCGTGTTTGGTATCTGGATGGTGTTTGATGATAAGATGTTGGTACAGGTCTTGCATTTTCTACTGTTGCAAGGAAAAGTGCCAGTCTCTGATGGTGAGGAGAGGCACTTCTGACCAGGAGATTCCTTAGGTTTGGTGGCTGTTTGTATGCAAGGAGAGGTAAATCCGGGAATATTTCCTTCAGTTTATTGTCTTTGTTGAATACAGGTTGGAGATCAGCAGCAATTTTCCAAAAGATGTTCATTTGTGGGTTGTATTTGACCACTAGGGGCACCCTGCTGTTGTCTTTCTTCTTTTTGTACTCCAGAAGATTGCTCCTTGGAATTCTTGTTGCTCTGTAGATCTGATCATCTATAATCCTTGGATGGTATCCCTGTTGTAAGAATGTATTCCTCATTGATAGCAGGTGTTGTTTTGTGTCTTCACAGTCTGAACAGATTCGTATGTATCGCAGAGCCTGGCTGTAGATGATGGATTTCTTTATGTGTCTCGGATGAAAGCTGTTCCATCTCAGATATGCTGAACGGCCTGTAGGTTTATGGTAGATTGTTGTTTGTATGGTATTGTTTCTCATGTATATGGTCATGTCCAGGAAATGTATTTGAGATGTTGAGTAGTTGAAAGTGAGTTTGATGGTAGGATGGAACTTGTTGAAGTTTTTATGGAAAGAAAGCAGTTCATGTTCAGAGCCTGTCCAGATTATCAACATGTCATTAATGTATCGGAAATATGCTAGAGGTTTAGTTGCGCAGGTTGATAAGAGCTCCTCTTCTAGTTTGGCCATGAACAGGTTAGCATATTGTGGTGACATTTTGCTACCCATAGCGCTTCGCATACATTGCAGATATATGTCTTTGTCAAATGAAAAATAATTGTGATGGAGTAAGAACCTGATGAGTGGTAAGGCTGGCTCTGTCGCTAGGTTGTTCTTTTGAAGAAAGTGTTGGCATGCAGCTATGCCATCCTCATGGGGGATGTTAGAATACAGAGACTCCACATCCATAGTTGCCAATATTGTTCCCTCTGGTAGTAGACCCAGGGCTGAGAGTTTGCAGAGGACGTCTGTGGTGTTCTGGACATAACTGTGTGTGCACCTTACCAAGGGTTTTAGAAGATTTTCCACCAAGCCAGAAATATTCTCAGTTAAAGTCCCAACACCCAAAGCAATTGCCATCTTTATGTATTTTAGGTAACATGCAGAATGTACCCATTCTGGGATTGTCTGGTGTAAGGTCCAGTATCGATCTCACCCGTTTAACCCCTAAGATGCGGTGCACAATAGCGTGCACCGCATCTGAGTGGTTTTGGAGAGAGGGAGGGAGCTCCCTCTCTCTCCCACCGACACCCGGCGATACGATCGCCGAGTGTCTGTGTCTCCCATGGCAGCCGGGGGCCTAATAAAGGCCCCCAGGTCTGCCTGGAGCGAATGCCTGCTAGATCATGCCGGACAGGCAGTAATACACTGCAATACAAAAGTATTGCAGTGTATTATAATAGCGATCGCAGAATCGCATATTATAGTCCCCTAGAGGGACTAGTAAAAAAGTAAAAAAAAAGTTGAAGAAAGTTAATTTCAAAAAAAAAATTGAAAAAAAATGAAAAACCCAGCTTTTCCCCTTACAAAATGCTTTACTATTAAAAAAAAAAAATAAAGTTCAAAAATTACACATATTTGGTATCGCCGCGTCCGTAAAGACCCGGACTATAAATCTATTACATTATTTAACCCGCACGGTGAACGCTGTAAAAAATGTAATAGAAAACTATGGAAAAATTGCTGTTTTCTGTGAATCCTGACTTTAAAAAAATGTGATAAAAAGTGATCAAAAAGTCGCATCTACTCCAAAATGGTACCAATAAAAACGACAAGTCTTCCCGCAAAAAAAAAGCGCTCATACAACCGCATCGGCGAAAAAATAAAAACGTTACGGCTCTTCAAATATGGAGACACAAAAACAAATCATTTTGAAAAAAAAGCGTTTTTACTGTGTAAAAGTAGTAAAACATACAAAAACTATACAAATTTGGTATCGTTGCAATCATAACAACCCGCTGAATAAAGTTATTGTGTTATTTATATCACACGGTAAACGGCATAGATTTAAGACGCAAAAAATTATTTCCCCCCAAATAAAAGTTAAAAAAAGTTAATCAATAAATAATATGTACCTCAAAATGGTGCTATTAAAAAATACAACTTGTCCCGCAAAAAACAAGACCTTATACAGCTATGTCGACGCAAAAATAAAAAGGTTATAGCTCTTGGAATGCGACGATGGAAAAACTTATTTTTACACTTTTACTAAATAAAACCACTTTTTTTATGGCAAAACAATGGTTTTATATTTTTTAATGTGTACCTTATTCATTTTGAATTCACATAATTTATTTTTCAGTCTCACTAGGAGACTTCACTACGTTATATTTAGATCGCAGATATAATGCTTTGGTATACTTTGTATACCAGAGCATTATTGCCTGTCAGTAAAAAATGAACAGGCATCTATTTAGACAAGCCTCTGGCACGTCCCAATAGGTATATAGCCAGGGCAGACCTGGGGGCCTTTGTTAGGCCCCCGGCTGCCATGGCACCCCATCGGATGCCCACAATTGCATTTGCGGGCTACCGATGGGTGACAGAGGGAGCTCAGTCCATCTATAAACACCTCAAATGCAACGGTCGCTAATGACCGCGCCATTTAAAGGGTTAAACAGCCGCGATCAAAGTAAACTTCGATCGCTACCGTTGGAGCAGGAGCCCTGCTGACATCAGACAGCTGAGCCCCAGCTCCAGCCTGCACGGGAGAGCCGTGTAGGATGTTGATTAGGCTGCCGTGAAAAGGTGGCGGCCTAGAATAAAGGCCATTAATGACCGCCATAAAAAGGCGTATCGGCGGTCATTAACCCCTTAGTGACCAAGCTTGTTTGGACCTTAATGACCAAGCCAAATTTGTCAAATCTGGTATGTATGATTTTATCAGAGAATAACTCTGTGAAAGTTTTGAATATCCAAGTAATTCTGACAATGTTTTTTCGTCACATGTTGTACTTTATTTTAGTGGTAAAAGTAGACTGATACGATTTGCGGAAATTAATTAAAAAATTGAAAAATTGAAGAAATTTTGTAAAAATTATCATTTTTCCCTAATTTTAACTGCAATAGGTCACATATGTACATACATACTGTAGAATTTTTTTTATTAAATATATATTTCCATCTCTTTACTCTATTTTGGCAGCACTTTTGAAAGAAAAATTATAATTTTTGAGCAATTTAGAAGACTTACAAGTTTAGTAATAATTTTATAAATTTTGAAGTACATTTTGTTTTCCTGCACCAAGCCAGGTTTTCAGAGGCTCATAGGTGTCAGAATGGTGGAAACCCCCACAAGTGACCCCATTTTGAAAACTACACCCTTTAAGGTATTTATTAAGGGGTGTTGTAAGTATGTTGACCCCACAGTTTTTTGTAAGTATTCATGCAAAGCAGGCATAAAAAAATATAATTTCACTTTTTTCATAAATGTATCACTTTGAAGACCGATGTCTTTGTAAAGCGACCATGAAAATGAAGAAACACACCCCAAAATCTATCACCCTGTTTCTCCTGTTTTCAAAAATGCCCCCATTGTGACCCTAATGCGTTGCCTGGGCACACGGCAGGGCCCGAAAGGAAGGGAGCACCCGGAGGCTTTCAGGACTCATATTTTGCTTGAAAATGTTTTAGACCCCACTGTACATTTGGAGAGGTTTTGAACTACCAGAACGATAGAAACTCCCCATAAACTACCCCATTTAGAAAACTAGACCCCTTAAGGTATTTATCTAGGGGTGTAGTGAGTATTTTTACCCCACAGTTTTTTGCTAAATTTAATGCATAGCTGGTGAAATAAAAAAACAAAACACTTTTTATATATAAGTATCATTTTGAAGACCGATTTCTTTGTAAAGCGACCATGAGAATGAAGAAACACACCCCAAAATCTATCACCCTGTTTCTTCTGTTTTCAAAAATGCCCCCATTGTGACCCTAATGCGTTGCCTGGACACACGGCAGGGCCCGAAAGGGAGGGAGCACCCGGAGGCTTTCTGGACTCATATTTTGCTTGAAAATGTTTAAGACCCCACTGTACATTTGGAGAGGTTTTGAACTACGAGAACGATAGAAACTCCCCATAAACTACCCCACTTAGAAAACTGGACCCCTTAAGGTATTTATCTAGGGGTGTAGTGAGTATTTTGACCCCACAGTTTTTTGCTAAATTTAATGCATAGCTGGTGAAATTTAAAAAAAAACAACACTTTTTATATAAAAGTATCACTTTGAAGACCGATTTCTTTGTAAAGCGACCATGAGAATGAAGAAACACACTACCAAAATCTATCACCCTGTTTCTCTTGTTTTCAAAAATGCCCCCATTGTGACCCTAATGCGTTGCCTGGACACACGGCAGGGCCCGAAAGGGAGGGAGCACCCGGAGGCTTTCAGGACTCATATTTTGCTTGAAAATGTTTTAGACCCCACTGTACATTTGGAGAGGTTTTGTACTACCAGAACGATAGAAACTCCCCATAAACGACCCCATTTAGAAAACTAGACCCTTAAGGTATTTATCTAGGGGTATAGTAAGTATTTTGACCCCACAGTTTTTTGCTAAATTTAATAAATAGCAGGTGAAAAAAAACAAAAACACTTTTTATATAAAAGTATCACTTTGAAGACCGATTTCTTTGTAAAGCGACCATGAGAATGAAGAAACACTCCCCAAAATCTATCACCCGGTTTCTCCTGTTTTCAAAAATACTCCCATTGTTGCCCCAATCTGCTTATTAGACGTGTGGCTGGGCCAAAAAGAGAAGGAGCACCCTTTGGCTTTCAGGGCACAATTGAATAAATTCTAGGCCCCATATCATGCATTTAGAGGCATTGAGCTGCCTGAACAAAAAAAAAAAACACGCAGAAATGACCACATTTTAAAAACTAAACCCCTAAAAGGTATTCATCTAGTGGTGTAGTGAGCATGCGGATCAAAAATTTTTAAAGGAGGAAATAATGGGAATTATTTCAGACACTATGGGTATATAATGTTTTCTTCAAACTCTTATTACGTTTCCAGATAAAATAGAGGAGACGTGGTAGAAGGTTATTTTGTTAGAAATATGCCACATTAATAAATTTGTGCGGCATACAGAAGAGAATTGAAGCCGTATATTCATAACGGATACATGTTGCTATAGACGTATTTGCCTGTACTTATGACTATGTCTTGCTGAAGAAGCAGTTGGTGCCATTATGATGCAATTGTGGACAGAATTCTGTCCTAATATAAAATCAGTCAGAGAGGAAAAAATAAACTGTACTGGAGTGACGGGCAATATCTTCAAACAAATGGAGGAAAATGTATCCAACTATGTGGCAAACTCAAGTCTGTTCACTAGATAGAAGAACACCTGTAGGGCTGCCATGACAAGGTTTTTTTTTCCAGTGACTGGTTGTACAACGTCTCTTTAGCTCCATCAATCCTTATGAGGGACGAATGGGCCAAATGACGCGTTACACCATAACAGGCGCCTGCCCGGCAAGATAGGAACCACTATGGGCACAAAACAACAAATCACCTACAGAATATATAAAGGGACAGTGTCCAAAACCATCTATAGGAACAGTAAAGGATCACTAATCCCCAAAATGATGTCAGTATTTCCAGAAGAACTGTAACAAAGCCCATGGTGTATTGATAAGGAACAGCTCGATTATTAGAGATCCTCCAAATAAAAAAAAGATAATGCCCGTATCACGGTACAGAATTAGGAATGTAACAGCTGTATGTGGCAGGACATAGTCATAAGAACAGTCAAAATAAAAAAATTGTGGATGTGGGATTTTGTACTGGACAATTAATTCCAGCACTTGATCACCCACAAATAAATAAAAAAAAATCATAAGGGGTAAAATTTCTTTCACGGTCTGAAAAAAATGTGCTCTACAACCTCTCCCACAAGAAATAATCCATACTTGGAAAGCCCACAAACGGGAGGGACTGCAACACTCGGCCCTGCACTTGACACCTCTACAGCGACTGACGTATCTACCACCATAGGACTATGGGGTTCAGCGGTAGAACTAGAATCGTCACTGTCACTGTCGGGAACAAATTCTGAAGCGGTGTCTGTTTCGCTTTCAGAAGTGTCGGAACATAGCAAAGCGTAGGCTTGCGCCGCGCTGTACATACGCTGAGACATATTTATAGATATGTGTATATATATATATATATATATATATATATATATATATATATATATGCCCTATAAATCCTAACCCTAAAGTAAACCTAAAAACCTAAAAACGACACAAATTATTATTATTTTTTTATATATATATTTTTTAATATAACAGACGTAAAATTAATTCTAACGGCCCTATACACGAACGCTAAACTAGCCCTAACCCTAAAGTAACGCTAAACTAGCACTAACACTAAACTAGCACTAACTCTAAACTAGCACTAACGCTAATATAGCACTGACGCTAATATAGATTTTATATATTATATATATATATATGTATATATTAGAAAGATTATTTTTTTCACTTTTTTTTTCTTCACAGAACATGACGCAAACTGATCTCTCTCTCCTCTCAGAACAACTACAATGGGAGGAGAGAGAAACACAGCCCATGTCCTGGCTGTGTTATGAAAATAACTGTCAGTGATCTCTTTGATAGGTTTTATCACAGAGATCACCTGTCACAACGGTCCCTGACTGTTGCTGTGCCAGCTACCAACACAGGTAAGCTTTGCACTGCGCATGCGTGCGCCATTTTGGGGGGGAATCGGACGAGGGGGGGGTCGGAACAGGGGGGGGGGATCGGACATGAAGGGGAATCGGACAGGGTGGGTCGGACATGGGAGGGGGGGACACACTAATTACCCGTTCTCTCTCCTCTCTAAGGACTTATTCCATGAGAGGAGAGAGAAATGGCAACGATCTGCTGCTTTACCGTGAACGCCGTGAATCGTTATAACGATTCACGGCGATCACATGACCAGAGACCACTCGTGATGGTCTCTGATCGATGCTCCTAACACTCAGCTACCTCCGGTAGCTGAGAGTACGGAGCTATGCACTGTGCATGCGTGCACCATTTTGGGGGGGGGATCGGACGAGGGGGAGGGTCGGAAGTGGGAGGATCGGACGTGGGAGGGGTGGGGGAACACTAATTACCCGTTCTCTCTCCTCTCTAAGGAGTTATTCCATGAGAGGAGAGAGAAATGGCGATGATCTGCCGCTTTAGCGTGAACGCCGTGAAATAACGATTCACGGCGATCACGTGACCAGAGACCACTCGTTATGGTCTCTGGTTGTTGCTCCGAACTCTCAGCTACCTCCGGTTTGCGGTGTGGCGCTATTTACAGGCGGGGCTGTGTGGAGCTATTTACAAGGGAGAGCTGTGCGGTGCTATTTACAAGGGGGGCTGTATGGAGCTATTTACAAGGGGGGCTGTGTGGAGCTATTTACAAGGGTGAGTTATTTACATGGGGGGCTGTGTGAAGCTATTTACAAGGGGCTGTGCAGCGCTATATACAAGGGGGGCTGTGTGGAGCTATTTACAAAGGGAAGTTGTGTGGGGCTATTTACAAGGAGGAGCTGTGTGGCGCTATTTACAAGGGGGAGCTGTGCTGCGCTATTTACAAGAGGGGGGCTGTGTGGCCCTATCCCTATAGGCATGGAGGGTGCAGGAAAAGCGAGAAAGCAACATGTCTGTGTGTCAAATTCTGCAGAGACGAGTCGTAGCTAGAATAAGTCGTCACAGAGGTCTGAGCCGGATGGAGATAAAACGGGAAACTGAACAACTAATCAGAGAAAACATCACCTAAGTTAGCGAGGGAAAGCCACAAGCAAGGCTGTGATTGGTGAGTCACTCCTAGCACAGTGCGCCGTGCACAGTCAATGATTTTGTAATGTGTCCGTAAAAATTTTGGTCTGTCCGTGATTTTTAGCTCAGTTGTCTAGAAGTTTCTGAAGTAGAGATTGGCAAATCTGAGGGGGATTCCCGCGATACGCAGGGTATGTTTGGTCATTTTATATTTGTTTTTATATTCAAATGTTATTAAAATCCTCCTTTTACTTTGGTTGATGATTCTGCCTGCTGCATTACTGAAAGCGTGATCAGGGGAGTGATATTTAACGTGAATGATGATCGGATGGGAGTTTAGGTGTCTGGCTCTCCTCACACATGTGAGTACCTTCCATTTGCATACTAATTTGACTGCATTGCATTGAACTTCAGTATAGAATCTCTCCAAAGTTTTTTGTAATGTTTATACAGAACCTGATAAGGAAGGACTTCGGCAGGATTGCAGCGGCTGGAAAATAATTTATTTATGTCTGCTTTGGATTATTTGTAGGTGGTAACTTAGTTGCAACTCATAGAGAGTGTCGTGGAAGTCAATGGCTTAAAATATATTAGACTGAAATTTAGATGAGTGTTCCAACAGACACTCACGCCAGGCACTTTATCCAGCATCCTAATCAGTAGATTTCATACCGATATATATATATATAGAGAGAGGAGAAATAGCACACAGACGCTGCTAGTATGCTCAAAATACTCCTCTGCCGTTTATTGCCAAACTCAATTATAATAGTATCATTCAGAAGGGGTGTAGACTTGAGGTTAACCAATCAGAGGCAATGTGACAATAACTCTTATTTAGCCAATAGCAGACCATAAGAATATTTCAAGTACATAATTCTAATTCTTCATTAAAATGCTGACATCAGGCAACACCTGGAGACAAACATATAATGGGCAGTTGTTAGTGGTTCGTTCCCATGAGGGAATTTGTTTCAATAATGATAAATAGTTGCACTTTATGTCTGGGCGTTCAGCCAACCCGCTACAATGGGCTATGAAGGCCACACGATGAACACATGAAGATAAGCTATTTCTTTGAGTACAAAATGGAGAATACATATTTTAGTAATTCGGCATCCTGCTTGATAATTCATAATGTAATTTCATACAGAGAATATAAGCAAATAAACCATCCTTCACACGAGTAAGTTGGAAAAACATACTACTTTATAAAAAAGTTAAAGTGTAGCTAAATGTTCGACAAACTTCTGACGTGTCATAGTGACATGTCAGAAGTTTGTATTGGTGGGGGTCCGAGCATGGAGACCCCACCAATCGCTAGAACGAAGCAGCTGAAGCGTTAGTGTGAGTGCTCAGCTGCTTTGTTTCTGTTTGGCGTTTTCCGGAAATAAATGTATCGTGTAAGGGCTCATAGGCTTTCTATTGGTATCTTTGCGCTCCTTCCTTTTTATGTTTATTCTATTGCTCATGTACTAATTGTTTTTGTGTAACATCTTAAATGTTGTGATTGATTCTAAGTCATTCATTTGTAAACTTTTCTGAAGAAGGATCCTGTGTGCTCTGAAAGCTTGCATTTATAATTTTTATGGTTAGCCAATAAAGGTATCATACCTACTATACTTTTGTCTTTTTTGACACAAAAGTAGTTAACATTGCACAGTATTTGTACTAGAATTGTGGTTCATTCATTTTAGGCAGTACAGCAACAAATGTGTCATGTGAAAGGAGTCTTTAGATTGAGCTAGCAGAAATAAAGAGCTTCAATACACCTGAAAAGTCTGCGCAGTGAAAACTTCCTGCCTAATTCTACAGGATACATGCAAAGGCAGCCCTAGAATTACATCAGATCCTGATTTACACATGTAGCTGTGTAATTAATACTTCCTCTGTGAATCTAGGGCATCATTTCATCTGTGGCATTCTAACCATAATTTGGGGAAAGTGATAGAACTTGTGGGCAGATTTCTGAAACAGTGAAGCTCTGTTTGACTGCTCTCAATTACAGCATTAGTAATTGTGTGTTCAGAACACGCTTTGTGCAGTCAAGGGATAATAAAACATTCTTCCATACACACTTAAAAAAGGCTATAGTTGGATGTGTCTAGACGTGAGAGAAAATCACATTTCACTGGGATGGGATCACTAAAAAATACATAGCTTATGCACTGCTTATCATCACTAAATATTGCAATTTCTAAAATTCGACATTTCTATTTTTACTAGGCAATTGAAGTCTACTATGACTCATAATACTTCTAATATAATACTAATCTGAAGTAGTATAATCTAATATAACACTATCTGAAGTATTGTATACATTCTTAGGCATGGTCCACATGGGGCGAAAATGCTTTTTGTGCAGGTTTTCTGTGTGGAAAATCTGCAGTGGGTTGCGGTATCAGCCATGTGGTTAAGATGTAGGCTGGGTTCCCACGGGTCAGATACGCTGCGTAAAAACCATGCAGCATATCCGACCCGGAAGCCACAGCACATTCCGTCCAAACAACCCCACCACATTGTGGTGCGGTTTTTCTGGACGGAATTTCCACTGCTGTAAGCAGCGTAGAAATTAACAAAAAAAATTCCATTCTTACCTAAGCTGTTGTCATGGTGACGTGTTACTTTGCCGTCTGGTCTGGCCTCCCTTGATTTAAGAGATAAACTCAAGCACTCCTTAGGTCAATATGCAAAAATAGATTTATTTGAATAAGGCAATATGGAGAGACTAACATTTCGGCCACATTCCGGCCTTTGTCAAACTATTGCCGCTGGTCAATAGAAAAATTGTACCTTGGTAATAACGCTTTCGGTATAGGGTAACTAGTACCATGGGTATGCATGTCACTAGTTACCCTATACCGAAAGCGTTATTCCCAAGTTACAATTTTGCTATTGCCCAGCGGCAATAGAGTTTGATAAAGGCCGGATATTGGCCAAAACATTACAGTTATCTCTCCATATTGCCTTATTCAAATAAATATATTTTTGCATATTGACCTAAGGAATGCTTGAGTTTACCTCTTTAATATTGATGGGGTGGAAACTCTACCCATAGCATCCAGACAAGCTGCGGAGTTCCACAGATATTGATCTTTATTGGCCTCCCTGGATGACAGCCCTACAGCCCATGTGACCAATGTAGCCTGTGATTGGCTGCAGCGTTACATGGGATGAAACGTCATCCCAGGAGGCCCGACTGAAGTAAGAAGCAGGGAGTTCCCGCAATAGAAAAGCAACGGAAGCGCAGCATAAATTGACATGCTGCGGATTTAAATTCTGCACTGCAGGTCAATTTATTAAAGTTTTTCTGCATTTTTTACCCGCAGCATTGGCATGAGATTTTCAAAATCTCATCCACTTTGCTGCTACTGTGTTTGCTGCGGAATTTCCACATTCCGTTGCAGAAAGCGTTTACGCTACTTGGGAACTTGGTCTTAAACAAATCTCATTCACATGCTGTGGAACATTTTCCAAACGGAAATCAGAGCATGCTGCAAATTTTCAAATCCGCAGCATGCTCATTCTGTTCTGCATGTTCACAGCGGATTTCATATTTTTTAAGGTAGATGGGCAAAATCCGCTACGTGTGTGGATACTCTGGGCACTCGTAGCGGATTTGTTGCAGATTTCTAATGCAGATTTGCCAACGAAGACTTTTGCTAAGCAGTGGATGAGATTTAGAGCATGTTCAGATGTGGTAGAATTTTTTCGTTTCAAATGTTGCTGCAAATTAGGCAACGAATCTGCAGCAACATTTGCATACTAGACAGGTAATTCAGACATTGCATATTTCACAGCGAAATTGCTACATATTTCAGCCTTTGCATTGCAGAGGCTTAAATCCGCAGTGAAAATCCTCTGCTTCTCCGCTGGCGGCCATGCATACTGCAGAATGAAAATTCTGCACCGCAGACGATTTTCCGCAATGGCAATTTCCACAACGTCTGCACTAAAGTTTTCTAAAAAGCCATAGAAAATAATGGAAAAAAAGTCTGCTGAGGATTTCCACTGCGGACTGTCCACAGCGGAATTCCACAGCAATTCCACCACGTCTGAACATGCTCTTATAAATCCACATGCTGCTGAACACTTTTCACACAGAAATTAAAGCATGCTGCAAATTTCAGATTTCACTCTTTTTAAATGTAGAAGAGATGAAATACGCTGAAAAATCTGCATGCAACACATGTGGAATTTGCTGCAGAAAGGCTGCAAAAATGCTGCGGATACACTGGGGAAATTCCACAACAAATCTGCTATGTGTGTTGATGTAAAGGATCAGCCAGGCACATCTTCTGTGTCAACGCCCATAGGTAATCAGTCTGCACCTGCTTCTATGTCTGTAAGACTGACTCCATCTTCCACCACTCAGGATGGCAGACTTAGGAGTGGGAGAGCCTATCACAGCCTGGCCAGACGGAGCTAGCTCCCGCCCTCTGTCTATTTATACCTGCCTTTCCTGTTCCTCCTTGCTTGTGATTCTTCTCTGTTTGTTTGCTGGCCCTGCTGCAGCTTCTTGTACTACTGATCCTCTGCTTGTGATTGACCTTGGCTTTTCTTACCACTCTTCTGCTCTGCGTTTTTGTACCTCGCTCATTTCCTGGTTTGACTCGGCTCGTTCACCTCGCTTGTTGCTCACGGTGTTCCCGTGGGCAACTTCCCATTTCCCTGGCTTCTTTGTAGCCTTGTCTGTTTGTCTGTCGTGCACCTATTGAGTGTAGGGACTGTCGCCCAGTTGTACCCCGTCGCCTAGGGCGGGTCATTGCAAGTAGGCAGGGTCTGAGTGGCGGGTAGATTAGGGCTCACTTGTCTGTTTCCCTACCCCGACATTACATAATCACAAGCCGATATACCTAGTCTACCCTGGTCCTTGACACTACTATGGACCCCCTTGAGACCCTGACTCAGCAAATGCAGGGCCTCTCCCTACAGGTCCGGGCCCTGGCTCAGAGGGTCAACCAGCCTGATGCTACCCTGGTAGTGCCCCTCTCCTCACCTCTTGAACTCCACCTCAAGTTGCCTGACCGGTTCTCATGGGACCGGAAGACTTTTTTCTCCTTTCGGGAGAGTTGTAGGCTCTATTTTCGCTTAAAGCCCCACTCCTCTGGTTCTGAGAGCCAGCGGGTGGGTATAATTATGTCCCGGCTCCAGGAAGGGCCCCAAGAATGGGCCTTCTCCTTCGCTCCTGACGCCCCTGAACTTTCCTCCGTTGATCTTTTCTTTTCTGCTCTCGGGCTCATTTATGACGAGACTGACAAGACTGCCTTTGCCGAGAGTAAGCTGGTGACCTTACGTCAGGGTAAGAGACCTGTTGAGGAGTATTGTTCTGACTTTAGGAAGTGGTGCGTAGCTTCTCGGTGGAATGACCCTGCCTTAAGGTGCCAGTTTAGATTGGGTCTGTCGAACGCCCTGAAAGACCTGCTAGTTAGCTATCCCTCTTCTGACTCCCTAGATCAGGTTATGGCTTTAGCGGTATGACTTGACCGACGTCTCAGGGAACGACGACTTGAACGTGTTTGTGTTTTCTCCTCTGACTCCCCCATGATGCCTCCCGAGGTTCCGTTGCTTCGTTCTCCAACGGAAGACTCGGAGGTACCTATGCAACTCGGGGCCTCCGTGTCCCCCCAACAACGTAGAGAGTTCCGCAGGAAGAATGGTCTCTGCTTCTACTGTGGGGATGACAAGCATCAAGTGAACAACTGTCCAAGGCGTAAGAATAAGCAGCCGGAAGAACTTCCGTGCCTAAGTGACCATCGGGGAGGTCACTTGGGCGCACAGGTATTTCCCGTAAATATGAAACGTAATAAAATCTTGCTTCCCTTTCAGGTCTCTTTTGGTGGTAGCTCTGCTACCGGCAGTGCCTTCGTGGATTTAGGGTCTTCTGCTAATATTATGTCTGTGGAATTTGCTATGTCTCTAGCTATGCCATTGATTGATTTGCCTAAACCTGTCCCGGTAGTGGGTATCGACTCCACTCCTCTTGCTAATGGTTATTTTACACAGCATACCCCTGTTTTTGAACTCCTTGTTGGCTCCATGCATTTGGAGCAGTGCTCTGTACTGGTGATGCAGGGATTATCGTCCGATTTGGTTTTAGGCCTTCCCTGGTTGCAGTTGCATAATCCCACGTTTGACTGGAATACTGGGGATCTTACCAAATGGGGTAATGAATGCATGACGTCATGTTTTCCTGTTAATTCTATTTCTCTCCCTGAGGAGGTGAACACTCTACATGAGTTTGTTCAGGACTTTGCTGATGTTTTCTCTAAAGAGGCCTCCGAAGTGTTATCACCTCATAGAGAATACGATTGCGCAATTGATTTGGTACCAGGAGCTAAGCTCCCTAAAGAATATTTAATCTCTCTTGTCCCGAACGTGAAGCCATGAGAGAGTATATCCTGGAATGCCTGGCCAAGGGTTACATTCGCCCCTCTACTTCTCCGGTAGGTGCTGGCTTCTTCTTCGTAGGGAAGAAGGATGGTGGTCTTAGGCCATGTATTGACTACCGAAACTTGAATAAGGTCACTGTAAGGAACCAGTATCCCCTTCCTTTGATTCCTGATCTCTTCAATCAGGTTCAGGGGGCCCAATGGTTCTCTAAGTTTGATCTACGGGGGGCTTATAACCTTATCCGCATCAAAGAGGGGGATGAGTGGAAGACTGCGTTTAACACGCCCGAAGGTCATTTCGAATACCTCGTCATGCCCTTTGGGTTGTGTAATGCTCCCGCGGTCTTCCAGAATTTCATAAATGAGGTTTTAAGAGACTACCTGGGGGTATTTCTTGTAGTGTACCTTGATGACATACTTGTGTTTTCCAAGGACTGGTCCCCCCACATTGAGCATGTCAGGAAGGTGCTCCAGGCCCTTCGGGAAAACAAACTGTTTGCTAAGAGCGAAAAATGTGTGTTTGGGGTGCAGGAGATACCGTTTTTGGGTCAAATCCTCACTCCTCATGAATTCCGCATGGACCCCGCCAAGGTCCAGGCTGTGGCGGAATGGGCCCAACCTGCCTCCCTGTAGGCGTTACAGTGCTTCCTGGGGTTCGCTAATTATTACAGGAGATTTATTGCTAACTTCTCAGTCATCGCTAAGCCTCTTACGGATCTCACTCGCAAAGGTGCTGATCTCCTCCACTGGCCTCCTGAGGCTGTCCAGGCTTTTGAGGTCCTTAAGAAGTGCTTTATCTCGGCCCCAGTGCTGGTTCAGCCCAACCAAATGAAGCCATTTATCATGGAGGTTGACGCGTCCGAGGTGGGAGTGGGGGCTGTCTTGTCCCAGGGTACCAGGTCCCTCACCCATCTCCGCCCCTGTGCCTACTTCTCCAGGAAGTTTTCGCCCACTGAGAGTAACTATGATATTAGCAACCGCGAACTCTTAGCCATTAAATGGGCATTTGAAGAGTGGCGCCACTTCCTGGAGGGGGCTAGGCACCAGGTAACGGTCCTTACCGACCACAAGAATCTGGTTTTCCTAGAATCTTCCCGAAAGCTAAACCCGAGACAAGCTCGATGGGCGTTATTTTTTACCAGGTTCAACTTTTTGGTCACCTTTAGGGCTGGGTCTAAAAATATTAAGGCTGATGCACTGTCGCGTAGCTTCATGGCCAGCCCTCCTTCGGAGGAAGATCCTGCTTGTGTTTTGCCTCCAGGTATAATCATTTCCTCTATTGATTCTGATTTAGTCTCTGAAATTGCAGCTGATCAAGGTTCAGCTCCCGGGAACCTTCCTGAGAACAAGCTGTTTGTTCCCCTGCAATTCCGGCTAAGGGTACTTAGGGAAAATCATGACTCTGCACTATCTGGCCATCCAGGCATCCTGGGTACCAAGCACCTCATTGCCAGAAACTATAGGTGGGCTGGGTTGCTCAAAGACGTTAAGGCCTACGTCGCCGCTTGTGAAGTTTGTGCTAGGTCCAAGACTCCCAGGTCCCGACCAGCGGGCTTTCTATGTTCTTTGCCCGTTCCCCAGAGACCTTGGACCCATATTTCCATGGATTTCATCACCGATTTGCCTCCATCTCAAGGCAAGTCGGTGGTGTGGGTTGTAGTAGACCGCTTCAGTAAGATGTGCCACTTTGTGCCCCTCAAGAAACTACCCAATGCTAAGACGTTTGCTACCTTGTTTGTCAAACACATCCTGCGTCTCCATGGGGTCCCTGTCAATATTGTTTCTGACAGAGGAGTACAATTTGTTTCATTGTTTTGGAGAGCCTTCTGTAAAAAGTTGGAGATTGATCTGTCCTTCTCCTCTACCTTCCATCCTGAAACTAATGGCCAAACGGAAAGGACTAATCAGTCTCTAGAACAATATTTAAGGTGTTTTATCTCTGACTGTCAGTATTATTGGGTCTCATTCATTCCCCTCGCCGAATTTTCCCTTAATAACCGGGTCAGTAACTCGTCAGGGGTCTCCCCCTTTTTCTGTAATTTTGGGTTTAATCCACGGTTCTCCTCCGTTTCACCTGGTAGTTCCAACAATCCCGAGGTAGAGGTCGTTCATCAGGAACTGTGCACAGTCTGGGCCCAGGTTCAGAAGAACCTAGAGGCGTCCCAGAGCATACAAAAAACTCAGGCTGATAGAAGACGTTCTGCTAACCCCTTGTTTATGGTCGGGGATCTGGTGTGGCTATCGTCAACAAATTTGCGCCTTAAAGTCCCGTCCAAGAAGTTTGCTCCCCGGTTTATAGGGCAGTACAAGGTCATTGAAGTCCTCAACCCTGTCTCCTTCCGACTGGAGTTGCCCCCATCTTTTCGAGTACACGACGTGTTTCATGCCTCTCTCCTTAAACGCTGCTCACCATCCTTGGCTCCCTCGAGGAAACCTCCGGTCCCTGTTCTCACCCCTGAGGGGGTAGAATTCGAGGTGACCAAGATTGTGGACAGCAAGATGGTCCAAGGCTCCCTCCAGTACCTGGTCCATTGGAGAGGATACGGGCCTGAGGAGAGGACTTAGGTACCCGCCCGGGATGTTCACGCTGCGGTATTGGTCAGGAGGTTCCACCTTCGTTTCCCCAATAAACCAGGTCCACCTAGAAAGGGTCCGGTGGCCCCTCATAAAAGGGGGGGTACTGTAAAGGATCTGCCAAACACATCTTCTGTGTCAATGCCCATAGGTAATCAGTCTGCACCTGCTTCTATTTCTGTGAGACTGACTCCATCTTCCACCACTCAGGATGGCAGGCTTAGGAGTGGGAGAGCCTATCACAGCCTGGCCAGACTGAGCTAGCTCCCGGCTACTGTCTATTTATACCTGCCTTTCCTGTTCCTCCTTGCTTGTGATTCTTCTCTGTTTGTTTCCTGGCCCTGCTGCAGCTTCTTGTACTACTGATCCTCTGCTTGTGATTGACCTTGGCTTTTCTTACCACTCTTCTGCTCTGCATTTTTGTACCTCGCTCATCTCCTGGTTTGACTCGGCTCGTTCACCTCGCTTGTTGCTCACGGTGTTCCCGTGGGCAACTTCCCATTTCTCTGGCTTCTTTGTACCCTTGTCTGTTTGTCTGTCGTGCACCTATTGAGTGTAGGGACTGTCGCCCAGTTGTACCCCGTCGCCTAGGGTGGGTCGTTGCAAGTAGGCAGGGACTGAGTGGCGGGTAGATTAGGGCTCACTTGCCTGTTTCCCTACCCCGACATTACAGTGGGTACCCAAAGTGTACATCCACACACAGCGTAAAATGTGCACATACCCTTAGCTTACAGTGTATGTCGCAGAAATCTGTCCAATATCTAGAAACCGAAAACCTGACAGACTCCTTCATAAGACAATATAATCTTTTCGGATTTGTTGGGAAGCCATGAACGTAATGTGAACAGAGAATTAACATCGCAAGTTATGTAACTTTATCATTTACAGTTAGTTTACTGTGGACTCTATGCTGCGATCTTGAAAATTATAACTGAAATCCATAACTTTTTTCTCTTTATTTACATAGACTTCATAGACTTTGCTGTATATAGTGAAAACTTCTGCATTACATATGCATTTATAAATAACACACTACTTCTTACTGAAATAAATATCCCTGGTAACATATTAGAAAACATTATTATTTACAAAGTTACATAACTTGTTAAAGACCATTCTTTTTATCACTGTATTACACAATATCATATTATTTTACCTACCCTATGGATGCTTATGCTTCCCATTGGAATGTCAGTACATAACAAAAAGGTCTCCTGACTCAATTCACAGCCTTATCATTACCTAAGTCATGAGAGAAGAATGTATCTTGAATTGTAGAAGTGAATATGAATGAAAATTCCTTGACTTCCAGCATGTTAAAATGGTCCAGAGTAAGGCCTCCTGCTGTTATATCCACATTTACTGATAGTATCACCATAGTAGTGACATAGGGGCCGCCAGTTGTGTGAAAAACTGTACAATTTAAACCACAATTCAAGACAATTGATTTGTTCAGTTGCTCGATATACCAACCAGAGAGGATAATGTACTGGACCTGGTCTTGTCTAATAGGCCAGATACAATCTCAGACAGTGTCGGACTAGAGTACCTTGGGCCCACCAAAGGAAATAATTATTGGGACCCATCAGCTACATAGAAATAATGTGACCACTCTTAATTGTGTAGTAAAACGTGTGTAGTAAACCAAAGACCAATATTACCACGATACAGTGACCATATAGAGGTAGACACAAGTCCTACACAAGCGCTCTGCAGACCATATAACTTATAGGAGTTTTCCCATCTTAGACATTTATGGCATATCCACATGAAATGCCAAAAAAGTCTGATAGATGCGGGTCCCAGCTCTGGTACCCGCAGCTATATCTAGAACAGACCACAGAATCCAGGCGGAGACCAGTGGAGTGAGGGTCACACGTGCGCGCAGCTCTCTCCATTCTGTTCAATTTGAGCTATGGAAAAACCCAAGCAAGAGCTGCTCGTCTGTTTCCATAACAACCATACAACAGAATATAGAGAGCTACATACACACGCGACCGTCTCTCCACTGGTCTCCGCCTGGATTCTTCTGTTAGTTCTAGATATAGCTGCGGGTATCTATCAGACATTTTTAGCATTTCCTGCGGATATGCCATAAATGTCTAAGATGGGAAAGCTCCTGTAATACAATACAGTGAAATCCAGTGACTCACCAGTGATGTCTTCTCATATTGGAGTCGTTTACTTTTCCTTTTCTTCTTGATCCGGCCCAGATTGGCCTGACTCCTTCTTCCAACGACAAAATGCCTCTACAGAATTTGAAACACAAAAATCTTTGGCTTCTCGCTTTTGTAGCACCTCCACACCCTCTACAAAACCCTCACCATCTATAGTGACACAGATGT
Source organism: Rhinoderma darwinii (assembly GCF_050947455.1). NCBI lineage: Eukaryota > Metazoa > Chordata > Amphibia > Anura > Rhinodermatidae > Rhinoderma > Rhinoderma darwinii. The sequence goes on along the minus strand of NC_134688.1, from coordinate 152,257,497 downwards.
AAGTAATGCCCCCTCGGTGACACACACTATAATAGTACCCAATTTAGGCCCACAATAATAATAGTGCCAGACACAGCCCCCTCTTGTAGATAGTGCCACACACAGCCCCCCTCTTGTAGATAGTGCCACACACAGCCCTTTCTCTTGTAGATAGTGCCACACACAGCCCCTTCTCTTGTAGATAGTGCTGCACACAGCCCCATCTTGTAAATAGTGTTACACACAGCTCCCCTCTTGTTGATAGTGCCACACACAGCCCCCCTCTTGTAGATAGCACCACACACAGTCCCCGCTTGTAGATAGTGCAACCCAGCCCCCTCGTATAGTGCCACATAGCCCCTAGTAGGTGCAAAAGACAACCAATGCCTAACGGAACCCATTGACTTTAATGGATTTCATTGGGGTGTCTGTGGTTTTACCCAAAACAATAGCGCAGCACAGCCCCCTCGTATAGTGCAACACAACCCCTAGTAGATAGTACCACACAGCCACCCCAGTAGATAGTACCACACAGCCACCCCAGTAGATGGTACCACACAGCCCTCCCCTGTATAGTACCACACAACCCTCCCCCTGTATAATGCCACACAACCCTCCCCCTGTATAGTGCCACACAGCCCTTGCCTGTATAGTGCCACACAGCCCTCCCCTGTATAGTGCCACAGAGCCCCTCTAGTAGATAATGCCACACAGCCCCCCCAGTAGATAGCGCCAGACAGCGCTCCCTCTGTATAGTGCCACACAGCCCCCCTAGTAGATAGTACCACACAGCTCCCCCTAGTAGTTAGTGCCACACAGCCCTCCCCCTGTATAGTGTCACACAGCCACCCCCTAGTAGATAGCACCACACAGCCCTCCCCTGTATAGTGCCACACAGCCCCCCTAGTAGGTAGCACCACAGAGCCCTGCATAGTAGATAGGGCCATACAGCCCTCCACCTGTATAGTGTCACACAGCACCCCTAGTAGGTAGCACCACACAGCCCCCCTAGTAGATAGCGCCACACAGCACTCCTCCCTGTATAGTACCACACAGCCCCCCTAGTAGATGGTGCCACACCCCCCCCCCCGCCCTGGTTAATAGCGTCAACCCCCACCCCCCAAAAATATTGTCAACATATGTCTCATGGGACTATACAGTCTATGGGCTAAGTCGCCAGCAAGTGCGGTTAAATTTATTCGACTCCCCAGTAATGATAGAAACTCCAAATATCAGATTAAGCACAAGAGAAAGAAAGAGTCAGAAACTATCAATAAATGTAAATTTGCCAAATGGCATAAAAAAATATTGTACTTACCTAGCCCTGTTCCCACGACAGAGCGCCTAACGTGGCCTGCAGCCTATACTATTCAATTGTATCTGCGGGCACAGATACAAGTGAATGTGGCAGTCGCTAGCACCAGAGCCCCCTCCAGTGCTAGCTACGCCACCGGGCATGAGGGGGCCCGTGTCACCCGGCACATAACATTTATGAGCCGGGCGGCGTGGCTCTCCCCACGCCGCGGGCCCCGTAGTAGCTGCTATGGCTGCTATAGTCGGCAGGGGCCCTAACACTGGCCCTGCCTACAAGAGTAAGCAGTGGGGCAAGGAGACATTGACTCTGCTCCGCAGCCGGATAAAAGCAGCTCACTGCCAGGGCCCACCAGAGGATCCTCCGGTGGGCTAGTCCGATGCTGATATCAGGTGTGCAGGTTCGGGAGCACAAGGGCAACAATGACCATAACATGGGAAGGTTTCAAGATAATATTCAATAAAACAGTACAAAGGTGAGCTACAAAAACCTAGAACTTTAAGAAAGCAACATTTAATCAACTGAGGGAAACACTTAGTTGTGTTGACTGGGATCATGTAATGGTAAATAAGGATACTAAAGCTAAATGGGGAGTTTTTAAAGATCTATTACATGAATTGTATAGTAAGTTTATACCCTCTGGTAACAAAATGTCTAGGAATATAAGGAGACCAATATAAGGAGACTGAATATAATAAGCCAAAAACAAAAAGCAGTTAAAACATTGTGGGCTGAGGGTTAAGAGAAAGCATTCCATGCTTAGAGATCTTAATAGGAAATGTAAAGATGAAATCAAATTAGCAAAGTTATCTACAGAAAAACAAATTGCTAATGGCATTAAAATAAATCTAAAAAATGTTTAAAAATCTATAAAGGACAAAATGAAAAAAATCTGATAATATTGGCCCTCTAAAAGATGAGCATGTGAAAATAACTGTAGAGAACAAAATAAGAGCTGATACACTAAACACATACTTTTTTTCTGTGTTCACTCATGACATGAGCTCCGAGTGCCAGATATTCAGGGGGCAGTAATAAAGGTTCTCCACCCAATATTACCTACTTAACACAGGAGGACGTACAGCTGCATGTGAAATGAAATATTGAGGGAATGTGCACACACACTAATTACGTCCGTAATTGACGGACGTATTTCGGCCGCAAGTACCGGACCGAACACAGTGCAGGGAGCCGGGCTCCTAGCATCATACTTATGTACGATGCTAGGAGTCCCTGCCTCGCTGCAGGACAACTGTCCTGTACTGAAAACATGATTACAGTACGGGACAGTTGTCCTGCAGCGAGGCAGGGACTCCTAGCATCGTACATAAGTATGATGCTAGGAGCCCGGCTCCCTGCACTGTGTTCGGTCCGGTACTTGCGGCCGAAATACGTCCGTCAATTACGGACGTAATTAGTGTGTGTGCCATACCCTAATAGAACCCCTGGTCTAGACGGTATTCATCCACAGGTATTGGGCTCAGTAATGGACAGACCATTGTATCTCCTGTTCTTAGATTCTTTTGTAACAGGATCAGTACCACAGGATTGGAGGACGGCTGATGCTGCACCAATATATAAGAAGGGTAAAAAGGTAAAACCAGGTAACTACCGTCCAGTAAATTTGACATCTATGGTATGTAGAATGATTAAAGTTATTCTAAGACATGAACAGCAAAAGTATATTGGGGTTAGAGATGAGTGAACCGGGACAACCGAACCCAGTTTCGGTCCGAACATCGGGAAAAGTTCGGTTCGCAGCGAATCCGAACTTCACCGGGTTCGACCGAACCCGTTTTGACCGAACCCGGCTACATTTTGCCGCCTGCCACATGTTAGATGTAAAATGGAGGATTTCACAATATCACCTGACATCAGGCTACCCCATAATGCCTTGCAAACGGCTCTCCCAGCCAATCGGGAGGCAGCATAGGGGCGGGCTCAAGCCTGCAATAAAAGTCTATGCACGGAGCTCAGCGGCCATTTTACAGACAGGAGCTGTAGGGATAGCATCTCTGTGCAGTTAGGGAAAGCTTTAGGAATCTAAAAGCCAGGAATCCAGCAATCGAAGGGGCTCATCCGCTACAGTGGGAGTCTACTGTCAACATCCAAATTGCAATACAAATTCTCCATTTGCCAAGCCAGTGTGTGAATACGCTTTTAGAAGGGGCTCATCCCCGGCCGTTAACATAACAATCCAACTTGCAATACAGGCAACCTTTGTAGTACTACAATGTCCAGCATTCCCTGAGTGCACCGCGGTGTAACTGATAGAAATTCTCATTCATTGCCATTTGCCAAGCCAGTGTGTGAATACGCTTTTAGAAGGGGCCCATCCCCGGCCGTTAACATAATAATCCAACTTGCAATACAGGCAGCCTTTGTAGTACTACAATGCCCAGAATTCCCTGAGTGCACCGCGGCGTGGCTGATAGAAATTCTCATTCATTGCCATTTGCCAAGCCAGTGTCAGTGTGAATAAGCTTTTAGAAGGGGCTCATCCCCGGCCGTTAACATAACAATCCAACTTGCAATACAGGCAGCCTTTGTAGTACTACAACGCCAAGCATTCCCTGAGTGCACCGCGGCGTGGCTGATAGAAATTCTCATTCATTGCCATTTGCCAAGCCAGTGTCAGTGTGAATAAGCTTTTACAAGGGGCTCATCCCCGGCCGTTAACATAACAATCCAACTTGCAATACAGGCAACCTTTGTAGTACTACAACGCCCAGCATTCCCTGAGTGCACCGCGGCGTGGCTGATAGAAATTCTCATTCATTGCCATTTGCCAAGCCAGTGTGTGAATACGCTTTTAGAAGGGGCCCATCCCCGGCCATTAACATAACAATCCAACTTGCAATACAGACAGCCTTTGTAGTACTACAACGCCCAGCATTCCCTGAGTGCACCGCAGCGTGGCTGATAGAAATTCTCATTTATTGCCATTTGCCAAGCCAGTGTCAGTGTGAATAAGCTTTTAGAAGGGGCTCATCCCCGGCCGTTAACATAACAATCCAACTTGCAATACAGGCAGCCTTTGTAGTACTACAACGCCCAGCATTCCCTGAGTGCACCGCGGCGTGGCTGATAGAAATTCTCATTCATTGCCATTTGTCAAGCCAGTGTCAGTGTGAATAAGCTTTTAGAAGGGGCTCATCCCCGGCCGTTAACATAACAATCCAACTTGCAATACAGGCAGCCTTTGTAGTACTACAACGCCCAGCATTCCCTGAGTGCACCGCGGCGTGGCTGATAGAAATTCTAATTCATATCCATTTGCCAAGCCAGTGTCAGTGTGAATAAGCTTTTAGAAGGGGCTCATCCCCGGCCGTTAACATAACAATCCAACTTGCAATACAGGCAGCCTTTGTAGTACTACAACGCCCAGCATTCCCTGAGTGCACCGCGGCGTGGCTGATAGAAATTCTCATTCTTTGCCATTTGCCAAGCCAGTGTGTGAATACGCTTTTAGAAGGGGCTCATCTCCGGCCGTTAACTTAACAATCCAACTTGCAATACAGGCACCCTTTGTAGTACTAAAAGGCCCAGCATTCCCTGAGTGCACCGCGGCGTGGCTGATAGAAATTCTCATTCATTGCCATTTGCCAAGCCAGTGTGTGAATACGCTTTTAGAAGGGGCTCATCCCCGGCCGTTAACATAACAATCCAACTTGCAATACAGGCAGCCTTTGTAGTACTACAATGCCCAGCATTCCTTGAGTCAGTGCAGTGGCTGATAGAAATTCTCATTCATTGCCATTTGCCAAGCCAGTGTGTGAATACGCTTTTAGAAGGGGCTCATCCCCGGCCATTAACATAACAATCCAACGTGCAATACAGGCAGCCTTTGTAGTACTACAACGCCCAGCATTCCCTGAGTGCACCGCGGCGTGGCTGATAGAAATTCTCATTCATTGCCATTTGCGAAGCCAGTGTGTGAATACGCTTTTAGAAGGGGCTCATCCCGGGGTTTTGATTCAACTTGCTGCACTCCAGCAGTGAAATGTCTGGTAAAAAAAAGGTTGTGAAAGGACGGGGTAGAGGAAAAAACACCCATGCCGTCTCCTCTTCCAGTCCAAATGTTGGATCTGTTGGTGCCAGACCCATTACCAGCATTTGTGGCACAAGACATGTGCCCAGATCCACTAGTAGCAGCAGCCATGTGCCTGCTGGTAGTAATAGCAGTATCAGCAAGCCAGACTTGTCCATCTCCTCCGGTGGGCGGGTTACTTTAGACAATACGGCCATTGTGGACTGGTTGGCTGGCTCGCGGTCATCTCAGCAGGAAGACTCTGACGATCTGGCTTCAAGACAGGTTTCGTTGGATTCCAGATCCTCTACAGTTCCTTGGCACAGTGACAGTAGTAATATGGGTATTACTAGCGTTTCCATTCCATCATCTATGTCTTCACTCCCCCTTCCTAGCGGGAAGACATCATTCCTGAAAGTCCAAAGAGACATCTCCTCGGGTGCGAAGGAAGATACTGAACAACATAGTGATGATGTTTTGTTTTCCGCGAGTCAGCCAACGGAGTGTGTTGCGGCGGTCGTGGAGGTGGAACCGGTGTCCGAGACGCATAGCTGTGGTAGAAGTCAATCTGCAAAACATTGCAGCGGTAGGGTCAGCTCAGGAGCCGGTGACGGCGACACTGATGCTACATGTGTAGGCTCCCGAAAAAAAGCCTGCCAGACAAGGGCCAAGCTTGGGTGGTGGTGGTGATGATGGTGGTGGACGTGGTACTACCTCTTTACGGTACTCTGCCGTGTGGCAATTTTTCTGTACCTTCCCGGAGGACGAAAACATGGCACAGTGCCGTATCTGCAAGCAGAAAGTAAGGCGTGGGCAGGGCAGCAATGTAGGAACTACCGCTCTACGTAAACACATGGAGCGGCATCACAAGGCCATGTGGGACAATCGACATGCCCCACCATCATGTACATCTAATGAAGACCCCTCTGCCGCTGCTGCTGCTGCTGCTCCGAGTCCCTGTCATCTAAGTAGTAGCCAGGCCTTATCCACCATGTCGTTGTCATCATCATCATCACTGTCATCTAGTGCTCCTCCTACGTCCCGTCAGTTATCCATTACGGAATCGTTGTCCAATAAGCAACAATATATACCCAGTCATCCACTTGTCGTGTGGCTTAATTCACACCTGGCTAAGTTGTTGGTGGTGCAGTCTCTGCCGTACCACCTGGTCGACTCCGCCGGCTTCAAGCAATTGATGGCGTGCGCTCAGCCTAGGTGGCGAATACCTAGCCGACATTACTTCTCCAAAACAGCTGTCCCTGCCTTGCACAAGCATGTGGAGAAAAAGGTGGGCCAGTCCTTGCAATTATCCGTGTGCAGCAGGGTACATGCTACCGTCAACACGTGGAGCAGCAACTATGGGCAGGGACAGTACATGTCTTTCACGGCCCACTGGGTCAACATTTTGCAGTCCGATGCACCACCGCAACAATGCCAGGCATTACCACCTCCACGCTTGTATCTTTTTGATTCAACTCCGGACACCAGGCACCTACCATCCTCCTCCTCCTACTCCTCCTCCTCCTCCTTGCCCTCCTCAATGGAGGTCTTCCCGTCCCCGACAGGACACAGCGTATCTTCCACTCCTCCAATTTTCATAGGTGCAAGGTGAAGCGCCACAACGCTGTCTTACACCTGCTGAGCCTGGGCGAGAAAAGCCACACAGGGCAGGAGCTGCTGCTGTGCATCAAGGAGGAAATCGCATGCTGGCTATCTCCCCTGAAACTCACACTGGGCAATGTTGTCTCTGATAACGGGAAGAACGTTGTGGCTGCACTGCGTCTAGGTCACCTGACACACGCTCCTTGCATGGCACATGTGATCAATCTGGTCATAACACGCTTCTTAAAGTCATATGTTGGTTTGAAGGGTGTGCTGGCCATGTCCAGGAGGGTTTGCGTTCGCTTTAGATGTTCGTATGCATTTAAGCACGCCCTCCTGGACTTGCAGCATCAAAACAATCTCCCAGAACACAGCCTGATTTGCAACGTTCCAACATGCTGGAATTCCACCCTGCACATGTTGGACCGTCTGTACGAACAGCGGAAAGCCGTGAATGATTTCCTGATGCAGCAGACGGGCAGCGTTTGGAGCCAGTGTAATTTCGAGCTCAGGCACTGGCAGCTGGTTAGAGACGCATGTCGCGTTTTGAAGCCCTTTGTAGAGGCCACACGATTTGTGAGCCGTGACGCTAGCGGAATGAACGATGTTATGCCGCTGATATTCATTATGGAGAAAACGCTCACAGCGATGATTCAGCAAAGGATGGAGGAAGGATCACATCTGGCTATGGATGTTGAGGAGGAGGAGGAGGATGAAGATGAGGAAACAGGACCTGAAGAGGAGCTGGATTTGGAGATGGAATCACAGGAAGGGATAGGGGACGAGGCAGCCGCACAACATGACAGTGATGGTGATGACGAGTCTGACGACGACCTTGATGATGGACAACCATGGCAGTATGGGGCGGAGATGGAACCAACCGGGCCCTCTGAAACGCTGGCCAGGATGGTGAGCTGTATGCTTCGTTACTTGCGCGCTGACTGTCGTATTGTTAGCATGAAGCAAAGAGATGAGTACTGGATAGCCACACTTTTAGACCCTCGGTATAAAGCCAGAATGGGGGAGTTTTTTGCGCTTTCCGAGAGGGAGGCAAAATTGGCTTATTATCGAGAGAAGCTATGCAGCCAGCTTGTCACAGCTTTCAAACAGCAAACACCTGCTGCAAGCATGTCTGAACGGGGGGCCACTCTCCGCTCCCCACTGTCTCATCGTTCCACCGCCTCTGGCAGAGCTACCTCTGTAATAGGCGGCAGCAGCGGCAGCAGCAGCAGCCAATTCAGTTTGGAAAATATGATGATAACATTTTTACATCCAATACCCCGACCTGACACAGATCGTAGTCACCAAAGGGATGTTCACCATCACCAGGTCCAGCACCTAAACAACCAGGTTCACTCGTACCTTGACTGTGCCCTTTCTCCGTCAGAAATCCTGATCCCAGACCCCATGGACTTCTGGGTCAGCAGATTGGATCATTGGCAAGAACTGGCCCAGTTTGCCATGGGTGTACTGTCTTGTCCACCCTCCAGTGTAGCGTCAGAGTGGGTATTCAGCGCGGCAGGGGGCTTCGTCACCCCTAAGCGAACAAGATTGTCAGCCAACAGCTTGGAAAATCTCACGTTTCTGAAAATGAATCAAGCGTGGATCGGTGAGGATTTTAAAACCCCTGTGCCTGATGCCACTGATTAGATCTGACATTGCTGCTGCCGCTGCCACCTGCTACTGCCGCCTGCTACTACGGGATTCTGTCCTGTCCACTCTTTTTTTAATGTGCCGCTGTTGGTGCTACTACTTCTACCACCAATCCACCACCAGTGCCGTCTGCTACAAGCAGGCCTGCCCCACCACAGGGCTTTGTCCTGTGACTGTCCAGTCTCTTTTAATGTGCTGCTACTACTACTACCACCCTTGCTGTCCGTTGGCTACCTCTACTACCACCAATACACCTCCACTGCCGTCTGCTACAAGCAGGCCTGAGGCCAGCCCCACCACAGGGCTTTGTCCTGTGACTGTCCAGTGTCTTTTAATGTGCTGCTACTACTACTACTACTACCACCACCCTTGCTGTCCGTTGGCTACCTCTACTACCACCAATACACCTCCACTGCCGTCTGCTACTAGCAGGCCTGAGGCCTGCCCCACCACAGGGCTTTGTCTTGTGACTGTCCAGTCTGTTTTAATATGCTGCTACTACTACTACTACTACTACTACTACTACTACCCTTGCTGTCCGTTGGCTACCTCTACTACCACCAATACACCTCCACTGCCGTCTGCTACAAGCAGGCCTGAGGCCAGCCTCACCACAGGGCTTTGTCCTGTGACCGTCCAGTCTCTTTTAATGTGCTGCTACTACTACTACTAACACCACCCTTGCTGTCCGTTGGCTACCTCTACTACCGCCAATACACCTCCACTGCCGTCTGCTACAAGCAGGCCTGAGGCCAGCCCCACCACAGGGCTTTGTCCTGTAACTGTCCAGTGTCTTTTAATGTGCTGCTGCTACTACTACTACTACCACCACCCTTGCTGTCCGTTGGCTACCTCTACTACCACCAATACACCTCCACTGCCGTCTGCTACAAGCAGGCCTGAGGCCTGCCCCACCACAGGGCTTTGCCTTGTGACTGTCCAGTCTTTTTTAATATGCTTCTACTACTACTACCACCACTCTTGCTGTCCGTTGGCTACCTCTACTACCACCAATACACCTCCACTGCCGTCTGCTACAAGCAGGCCTGAGGCCAGCCCCACCACAGGGCTTTGTCCTGTGACTGTCCAGTCTCTTTTAATGTGCTGCTACTACTACTACCACCCTTGCTGTCTGTTGGCTACCTCTACTACCACCAATACACCTCCACTGCCGTCTGCTACAAGCAGGCCTGAGGCCAGCCCCACCACAGGGCTTTGTCCTGTGACTGTCCAGTCTCTTTTAATGTGCTGCTACTACTACTACCACCCTTGCTGTCTGTTGGCTACCTCTACTACCACCAATACACCTCCACTGCCATCTGCTACAAGCAAGCCTGAGGCCAGCCCCACCACAGGGCTTTGTCCTGTGACTGTCCAGTCTCTTTTAATGGGCTGCTACTACTACTACCACCCTTGCTGTCTGTTGGCTACCTCTACTACCACCAATACACCTCCACTGCCGTCTGCTACAAGCAGGCCTGAGGCCTGCCCCACCACAGGGCTTTGTCCAGTGACTGTCCAGTCTGTTTTAATGGCCTGCTACTACTACTACTACTACTACTACTACTACTACTACCACCCTTGCTGTCCGTTGGCTACCTCTACTACCACCAATACACCTCCACTGCCGTCTGCTACAAGCAGGCCTGAGGCCAGCCCCACCACAGGGCTTTGTCCTGTGACTGTCCAGTCTCTTTTAATGGGCTGCTACTACTACTACCACCCTTGCTGTGTGTTGGCTACCTCTACTACCACCAATACACCTCCACTGCCGTCTGCTACAAGCAGGCCTGCCCCACCACAGGGCTTTGTCCTGTGACTGTCCGTGTCTTTTAATGTGCTGCTACTACTACTGCTACCACCACCCTTGCTGTCTGTTGGCTACCTCTACTACCATCAATACACCTCCACTGCCGTCTGCTACAAGCAGGCCTGCCCCACCACAGGGCTTTGTCTGTGACTATCCAGTCTGTTAATGTGCTGCTACTACTACTACTACTACTACCACCACCTGTGCTGTCCGTTGGCTACCTCTACTACCACCAATACACCTCCACTGCCGTCTGCTACAAGCAGGTCTGAGGCCAGACCCACCACAGGGCTTTGTCCTGTGACTGTCCAGTCTCTTTTAATGTGCTGCTACTACTACTACCACCCTTGCTGTCCGTTGGCTACCTCTACTACCACCAATACACCTCCACTGCCGTCTGCTACAAGCAGGCCTGCCCCACCACAGGGCTTTGTCCTGTGACTGTCCGTGTCTTTTAATGTGCTGCTGCTACTACTACTACTACCACCACCCTTGCTGTCTGTTGGCTACCTCTACTACCACCAATACACCTCCACTGCCGTCTGCTACAAGCAGGTCTGAGGCCAGACCCACCACAGGGCTTTGTCCTGTGACTGTCCAGTCTCTTTTAATGTGCTGCTACTACTACTACCACCCTTGCTGTCCGTTGGCTACCTCTACTACCACCAATACACCTCCACTGCCGTCTGCTACAAGCAGGCCTGCCCCACCACAGGGCTTTGTCCTGTGACTGTCCGTGTCTTTTAATGTGCTGCTGCTACTACTACTACTACCACCACCCTTGCTGTCTGTTGGCTACCTCTACTACCACCAATACACCTCCACTGCCGTCTGCTACAAGCAGGCCTGCCCCACCACAGGGCTTTGTCTGTGACTGTCCAGTCTGTTAATGTACTGCTACTACTACTACTACTACTACTACTACTACTACTACTACTACCACCACCCGTGCTGTCCGTTGGCTACTTCTACTACAACCAATACACCTCCAGTGCCGTCTGCTACAAGCAGGCCTGCCCCACCACAGCGCTTTGTCCTGTGACTGTCCAGTCTGTTTTAATGTGCTGCTATTACTACTACCACCACCCTTGCTGTCCGTTAGCTACCTCTACTACCACCAATACACCTCCACTGCCATCTGCTACAAGCAGGCCTGGAGGGCTTGTGAAAAGCCATTGCTTGTTGCTTTTACATCCATGTATGGATGAACCCCGGCAGGCATCTGCCAATAAAAAGGGTAGATTTTTGGAGGGCTTGTCAAAAACCATTGCTTGTTGCCTTTACGTTACATCCATGTATGGATGAACCCCATCAGGCATCTGCCAATAAAAAGGGTACATTTTTGGAGGGCTTGTGAAAAGCCATTGCTTGTTGCTTTTACATCCATGTATGGATGAACCCCGGCAGGCATCTGCCAATAAAAAGGGTAAATTTTTGGAGGGCTTGTGAAAAGCCATTGCTTGTTGCTTTTACATCCATGTATGGATGAACCCCGGCAGGCATCTGCCAATAAAAAGGGTACATTTTTGGAGGTCTTGTCAAAAGCCATTGCTTGTTGCTTTTACATTACATCCATGTATGGATGAACCCCGGCAGGCATCTGCCAATAAAAAGGGTACATTTTTGGAGGGCTTGTGAAAAGCCATTGCTTGTTGCTTTTACATCCATGTATGGATGAACCCCGGCAGGCATCTGCCAATAAAAAGGGTAAATTTTTGGAGGGCTTGTGAAAAGCCATTGCTTGTTGCTTTTACATCCATGTATGGATGAACCCCAGCAGGCATCTGCCAATAAAAAGGGTAAATTTTTGGAGGGCTTGTCAAAAGCCATTGCTTGTTGCTTTTACATTACATCCATGTATGGATGAACCCCGTCAGGCATCTGCCAATAAAAAGGGTACATTTTTGGAGGGCTTGTGAAAAGCCATTGCTTGTTGCTTTTACATCCATGTATGGATGAACCCCGGCGGGCATCTGCCAATAAAAAGGGTACATTTTTGGAGGGCTTGTGAAAAGCCATTGTGTAAAGGATCTGCCAGGCACAGCTTCTGTATCAACGCCCATAAGTAATCAGTCTGCACCTGCTTCTATGTCTGTGAGACTGACTTCATCTTCCACCACTCAGGATGGTAGGCTTAGGAGTGGGAGAGCCTATCACAGCCTGGCCAGACGGAGCTAGCTCCCGCCCTCTGTCTATTTATACCTGCCTTTCCTGTAATCATGTTTTCAGTACGGGACAGTTGTCCGGCAGCGAGGCAGGGACTCCTAGCGTCGTACATAACTATGATGCTAGGAGCCCGGCTCCCTGCACTGTGTTCGGTCCGGTACTTGTGGCCGAAATACGTCTGTCAATTACGGACGTAATGATCTCGTGTGAACATACCCTTACGGGTTCCACTAATTGATCATGCATATTTATTTATACGGTTCAGTATTAAAATATGTTTTTCCTTATGATGTATAATAATTATTCTCTGTGTATATCTGAGGTGACAGCTTTATATAATTTTATATAAACAGAGATAACTCATCTATATATGTTATTTTCATATTATTTTCCATCATTTGTTCATACTGTATTTTTGTAAATGTTATTGCCACCTTTGTAAAAGCATTTTATTCTTTACCATTTTAGCGACAGTGACAAAGGCCGAGGTTAGGCTGAAATGTCTTACCAAGTCGCTTACTACCTCAACTTTACCAACTTTTGTTGCAATAAAACTTAAATTTGCTTGCATCTGGATCTCTTGTGTATGTCTGTGTGTGCTGGGGTTATATATTTCGTACTGTGAAAAGATTTGTGGCTGATTCAGAGCACAGACGGGTTCGTTCAGATAAAGGCATAATGAGGAAGGTTTCTGCCAGACAAATTAATAGGATTAGGAGAGCAACTGCTAAAATGCCATTGCAAAGCAGCAAACAGGTATTTGAAGCCGCTGGTGCCTTTGGAGTCCCGCGATCCTCAATGTTTAGGATTCTCCAGAGGTTTGCAAGTGTGCATAAAGCTATTATTCGGCCACCACTTAAAAATTCTCACAAGCAGAAACGGTTGCAGTGGGCTCAGAAATACATGAAGACTAATTTTCAAACCATGTTGTTTACTGATGAGTGCCGTGCAACCCTGGATGGTCCGGATGGATGCAGTAGTGGATGGTTGGTGAATGGCCACCATGTCCCAACAAGGCTGCGACGTCAGCAAGGAGGTGGCGGAGTCATGTTTTGGGCTGGAATCATGGGGAGAGAGCTGGTAGGCCCCTTTAGGGTCCCTGACGGTGTGAAAATGACCTCTGCAAAGTACGTAGAGTTTATGACTGACCACTTTCTTCCGTGGTACAAAAAGAAGAACCGTGCCTTCCGTAGCAAAATTATCTTCATGCATGACAATGCACCATCTCATGCTGCAAAGAATACCTCTGTGTCATTGGCTGCTATGGGCATAAAAGGAGATAAACTCATGGTGTGGCCCCCATGTTCCCCTGACCTCAACCCTATTGAGATCCTTTGAAGCATCCTCAAGCAAAATATCTATGAGGATGGGAGGCAGTTCATATCAAAACAGAAGCTCTGGGAGGCTATTCTGACATCCTGCAAAGATATTCAAGCAGAAACTGTCCAAATACTCACAAATTCAATGGATGCAAGAATTGTGAAGGTGATATCAAAGAAGGGGTCCTATGTTAACATGTAACTTGGACTGTTAAGTTTTTTTTTATTGAAAGAGCTTTTGATTTCTGTAAATATGACCACCTGATGCTGCAAATTCACCATTTTAGTTCTCTTTACAACCTTTAAAATGTATTGATCTCTGTTGTGCATAATAATTTGAAACAGTGCATTTTGAGTTTTTTACTTCTAAAAAAAAATCAGTTATCATTAGGAGATTTGTTCAATAAAATTTGCATTATATTCCAACGGTTGATGGCTTGAAGATTATACTGACTGTCATTTGCATAGACTATTTAGGAAAATCAGCGAAAAATAACATTTGCATAATAATTTGGAATGCGGTGTATAGTAAAAGTGGCCCGTGTCGTTTATCACATGTTAGATTTGTGGATTAATTTAAATAATTACTTTATTGTTAAATACTAAGGCCTAGTTCAGGAATTTTTAGGCAGATTTTGACCTTCCGGCAGAACACTTGCCGCTTTTTTTGCTGTGTTTTTCGGCCGCGGCCATTGAGCGAGCGCTGCGGGCAAAAATCGCAGCGAATAATGCTTTTTCTGCCTCCCATTAATGTCAATGGGAGGTCAGAGACGGAAATGCCTGAAGGAAGGACAAGGCGATTTTTTTCTCCGGCAAACGTTTTTTCTGTTCACTTGCAAACAATGGGAGGCGAGTTCGGACATTTTTTGGCACGGTTTCCGCATCAAAAACAGTGCAAAAAGATTCTGTGTGAACTCCTCCTAAGCATTACGGCACCGAACCGTAATCATATAATTGAAAAAGGCACCACTTAGTAGTTATTAATAAAGTCATAATTCAAATAACTACTGGCTTCATCCTGCAACACTCATCACCTATGTTTTATTGCTACTTGTGATATCAGGATATACAGTATTCACAGTGTGGTCAAATTGCGTTTTTTACCACGGTTTTCACAAAATCGCAGCACATGATGTGATTTAATCGCACTGTGTGAATTAAGCCTACTGTTTTTGTGTCTTGTACTAATTTTTTGGAGCAATCTTCGTTATTGTGATATGAATGGTGCGGTTCTGCTATAAGTTTAATAATCATGGCAAAACCGCATCATTTTTTCAGCGATTACGAAAATCGTGACAAAAATGCATGGTGAATTAAAAAAGTTAACAAACCCTACAGGAGTTGGGGTCAGGAGAGACAAGTAAGGCAAGATAAAGAAGGATGGAGGAAGAGGGGGGTTCAAGAAGCACTCACCAACCTGTGGCTCTGTACAAGGACCGTAGAGGTAGGCGGGCCTTCTCTTCTGCAGAGCTGCTGCTATACTGTGGTAGAAGGACCTGATCGGTGGGCAGAGCTTCTGTTCCTCAAAGGCGAATCAGGTCACATGGGCATGACTTCATTAAAGGTTCTTAAGCCCACTATGAAACAGTATCTTTCCTGCTTTATTGCTGATTATGCAGCGTTTTTACATTAGTTACCTCACGCAAATGCGGTGGGGGAGCCACGGGCCCACCTGGCTTTGGGGCCTGGTCACAATTGCGACCGCTGCGACCCCTATAGCTACGCCACTGTCCTCCATAAATCCCATCTTGAATATGGAATTCAGTTTTAGGCTCCACATGGAAAATGGTTATAGGAGAGCTGGTAAGGGTTCAAAAGGTGTGACGACTAGATTAATAAATGAGAGAGGATGTCTCTCTTATAATGAGAGGCTAGAAAATTGGGATCGTTCAGCTTGGAACAGGACGCCTTAGAGGTGATCTTATTAATATATATAAATATATGTGGTCAATAAAAAGAACTAGCACATGATTTGTTATTTTTTTCACTTTACAAATGACATGGGGACATTCATTACGTTTTGAAGAAAGGTGTTTCAGGCATTAATATAAGAAAGGGTTCTATACAATTAGAGTAGTCAAACTATGGAATGACCTACCCCAAGAGTTAGGCCCCATGCACACGACCGTTCCCGCAATCATGGCCCGCGACTGCGGGCACGGCCGGCCGCTGACTGACAGCCGCATTTTCGGGCCGTGCTCCCATACAAAGTATGGGAGCACGGCCCGCAAAATGCGAAAGAACGGACATGTTCCATAATTCCTGGGACATTTCCACGGCACTGACACCCTTCCGTAGTGCCACGGAAAGGTGTCAGTGTTCAATGAAAGTGAATGGCTCCGAATGGAGGTTTTTTACGGTCGTGTGCATGGGGCCTAAGTGATGGCAGATACTATGACTGCACTTAAAAAAAAAAGCTTACTGACAAATGGCATTGAGAGTTATAACTAATCTAGCAATGAAAGACGTGTAATTGATTGAGAGGGATTAACCCCTGAAGGACACATCCTATTTTGGCCTTCTGGACACATCTTATTTTTTCAAATCTGACGTGTTAATTAATCTGGTAATAACTTTAGAATGCTTTCATTTTTCCAAGAAATTCTGAGATGGTTTTCTTGTGATACACACTGTACTTTATGTTAATAGTAAAATTTGGTTGACACATTCAGAGTTCATTTGTAAAAAAAAAAACACCAACATTTTTAGAAAATTTTGTAAAATTTGCATTTTTCAAAATGTAGATGTATCTGCTTGTATGACAGATAATAATACCACACAAAATATTTAGTAGTTAATATTTTCAATATGTTTGCATCATTACTGAATGTTATTTTATTTTTCTAGGACGTTATAAGGCTTGCAAGATTAGCAGCAATTTCTCACATTTTCAAGAATATTTAAAAATCAATTTATTTATGGACCAGGTCAGTACAGAAGTGACTTTGAGGAACCTATATATTATGAACTCCCCATAAATCACCCCATTTTAAATACTGCACCCCTCAAAGTATTCAAAACTGCATTTAGAAAGTTTCTTACCCTTTAGGCATTTCACAGGAGTTAAAGCAAAGTAGAGGTGAAATTTACAAATTAAATTTTTTTTGCCGAAATTAATTTGTAATCCTATTTTTTCTGTATCACAGAAGGTTTTACCAAGCGAAATGCAACTGAATGTGCTAATGGACTGAAACACAGGCCTCAGAAGCAAAGGAGCACCTAGAAGATTTTGGGGCCTCCTTCTTATTAGCATATATTTTAGTCACCATGTCAGGTCTTATGGTGCCAAAACAGTGGAAACACCCAAAAGTGACCCCCCCCCCAATTGGGAAACTACACCCCCAAGGAATTTAGGGTATAGTGAGCATTTTGACCCCACAGGTTTTTTGCTGAATTTATTGGAATTAGTCAGTGAAAATTAAAACCTAGATTTTTCTGAAAAAACATAGAAATATTACATTTTTACAAGAATAAAAGAGAAAAAGCATGCCAACATTTGTAAAGAAATTTCTCCTGATTATGGCAATACCCAATATATGGTTAATAAACTGCTGTTTCGACCCACACCAGGGCTCAGAAGGGAAGGAGCACCATTTGGATTTTGGAGCGCAGATTTTGCTGGAATGGTTTCTGGAAGTCATGTCGTATTTGCAACGCCCTGGAGGGACCAAAACTGTGGAAACACCCAAAAAGTTACCTCATTTTGGAAACTATACCCCTCAAAGAATTTATCTAGGTGTATAGTGAGCATTTTGACCCCACAGGTTTTTTCCTGAATTTATTGGAATTAGGCCGTGAAAATTAAAATCTAGACATTTTTAATTTTTACAAGGAATGAAGGCGAGAAAGCACCCTGATATTTGTAAAGCAATTTCTCCAGATGACGGCAATACCACATATGTGGTAATAAACTGCTGTTTGGATCCACGGCAGGGCTCAGAAGGGAAGGAGTGCCAGTTGGCTTTTGGAGTGCAGATTTTGCTCAGTAATATTTCTGTTTGGAGTTTTACTGGTATTTCAGTTTATAATGTGCGGGCATGTAATTTGGGCAGAGCATATGGGTGCACAATAAGATATAATGGGGTAAATAAAATTATCCATAAATGTGTGGTACGCTTTTAAGCAATCCCTTATGCACATGCCTGTGTCGCACTGATAAATAGTGTCCATTCCTATCCCTTATTTTGGAACACACACTGCACATTTTTGGGACATTTCCTCTTTTGCAGTTTGGGAAACTTTGCTGGATAAGTGTTCCCCTGGTATAATACGGGCGCCCACACTTTCAGCGGATATGCTGTGGCCTTCCCCTTTCTGGATCCCAAATACTAGGACCCTGATAACCACTTCTTGAGACTGAAGGAATGTTCCCCTCTGGCCTGCACAATGTGATATTTTTTCACTACCACCTTACTAGAGCCATAACTTTTTTGCTTTTCCATCCACGTAGCCATATGAGAGCTTTTTTTCTGGGCAAGCTGTAGTTTTTATTGGTACCATTTTCGGGGGCATGTGACTTTTTGATCACTTTTTATTTAATTTTCGGGGATGCTAGGGACCAAAATACAGAGTTGTTTGGCATTGTTTTTTATTTATTTTTCTTTACAGTGTTCACCGTGCAGTATAAATGACGTTACCTTTATTCAGTGCATAAGTACATTTACGGCGATACCAAAAATATATAGTTTTTGGATGTTTTACTACAGGAAGGAATGTTTCCCTCTGGCCTCCACATCAGGTTGTTTTTTCCTCCGCTCCTTACTAGAGACATAACTTTTTGATTTTTCAGTTGATGGAGCTGTGTGAGGGCTTGTTTTTTGCAGCACAAGCTGTAGATTTTATTTGCACTATTTTAGGACATGTGCAACTTTTGATCACTTTTTATTTCATTTTTTGAAAGAGGAAATGACAAAAAAACAGCAATACTGGAATTGTTTTTTATTGTTGTTTGTTTCAGCATTCACCGTGCACAATGAATTAAATGTTACATTTATTCTGTGGGTCAATACGATTACAGCGATACCATGTGTATATAGTTTTTTTTTAATGTTTTACAGTGTTTGCACAATAAAATCACTTTTTTTTTTTTTTAAATAATTTGTCTTCTGTGTCGCCATATTCTAAGACCCATAACTTTTTTATTTTTGAGTCAAAAAGCCATGGCTTGTTTTTAGCAGGACGGGCTATCATTTTTATTGGTACTATTTTGGGGCAAATGTGACTTTTTGATCACTATTTATTACATTTTTTGTGAGGATATGTGACCTAAAAACAGCAATTCTGGCGGTTTTCATTTTTTTTTTTCTTACGCCGTTTACCGTGCTGGATAAATTACGTGACCGTTTTATAGTCCGGATCTTTAAACTGCAATACTAATAATGTATATATTTTTTTTAATTTATTTTTGAGGGCTAATTTTTTGCGGGACGAGCTTTAGTTTTTTTTGGCACCATTTTGTGGTACATTTTTTTATCCGTTTTTATTTGAATTTTCTATTACCGCTAAGGTGACCAAAAATTGATTCTGGTGTTTAAATAATAATAATTTACGCCGTTCACCGTGCGAGTAAAATAATGGTATATTGTAATAGTTCTGACTTTTACGGATGCAGCGATTCCTCTTTTTTTTCTTTTTTTTTTTACATTGTGCTTGGGGAAAAATGGAAAAAAGGGGTGTTTCTTGAACTTTTAATATTTTTGTTATTTTTTTTTACACTCCTGAAAATTTATCAAACTTTTTTTTTACACATTTTATTAGTTCCCCAAGGGGACTTGAACACAATACACTGCAATACAAATGTACTGGAGTATATTGTCATTTTTACAAGCTTCTGTTAATCCCTGCCGGAAGCATGGCTTAGCAGAGGCAGACAGAAGGCAGACCTACATCGCTAGCTCACAGCGGCTCACAGCACAGCTAACTTGCCAACATTGGCGTTCCTGCACACCTCTTTACTCAGGTATCCTGCCGGGTGCTTTGTGGTGGATAAAGGGCCTTACTGCCGGAGTAGACGGCATACACCGCCAAGACCGGACCAACCGCGTATCGCGGGGAACATCGCATGGAGGTAATCCCTCATCATCTGAGGTTCTGGGACCTCCCTTGCATCCATCCTCACCTCAGGAAGGCTTGTGGGACACCCCGGAGTGAGTATTTCAGGATTTGCCAGTGTGTTTTGGCGATTCCCCTGTTGTGGCATTTTGAGGCCTGTGACGGCCTTAAAGCAGTGGACTAAATTTATTGAGCGGTTCCTGCCATACACTCATCATTACCTCCGGCTCACTATAAAACGCTCCAACATAACTATTTGGTCTCTTTACCAGCTGCCATCTTCCACCTCTGGGCCGGTCAAACGGTGGAGCCCCGGATGTATTTATATGGACTCTCTGCCCCTTCTCACTGCTTCCACTGTTGTGGCTTATTGAGGCCTGTTGAGTCATTCTAAACAGCGGACTCCATTTTTAAAACATTCATTACTCAAGCCTGAACTACCTGGTTTGCTCTCTCTCACTGGCTTCTTATTTTTCATATATTGCAGAGCCATTATACTGCGAACTTGGTACTGACTGATATACACTGACCTGTTTGCTTGATCTCAAGGAACGACAATCATGACTAAACAAAAGGGTAAGGTGGCTCCTAGAAAACTGACAGAATATTATCCAGGTGTCAGATGATAACTCTGTTAAAGCTGCCTCTCCATTCCACCCATCTCATGATGGCCCTCTTTCCCAGTGCTCTCCTCCCCAATCTGATATTGGGCCCTCAGAGGATAGGGAACCTTTGCTTGAACAAGAGGACAGCAGAGAGGGCCATAAAAGGAGATCTTCACTTTCTCCTACTGCCTCATCTATTAGTAAAGGCCCGGTGCACAAAAAAAAGGCTGCAATCAGACGACCCGACTCTTTCTGCAAATGTAGTTGATACACAATGTGATCTACAGCAATTTCCTTCTTCTAATGCTCCTATTACAGTGGACACTTTGAAAAACATGTTGGTACTACTTCAAAATAGCATGAATCATAGTGTATCCTCTCTGGTCTGTAAACTTTAACATAATGTCAATGCACTGGAGGGCCGCATGGATCACCTGGAATGCAAAATGGAGTGCAAAATGAACCTTATTCATCTATCTCCTTGTTCCCTGATCTTTCAGCAGCTACTTTGCAAGCACGCAGGGACTTTCTACCAGTCACTGGACAGCTGAGGGAACACAATATCAAGTATAAATGGGGCTTCTCAAGTAAACTCCTGATTACCAGGAATGGTACATCAACCACAGCTGCATCAGTCAAAGAGGGCTTATTGCTACTGCAAAAATTGAACATTATCACTACCAGACCCTCGCCTTCTTCTAAATAGCGTCAATCTCCTGCATCTATTCCAGCGGAGTGGCAGGCGACAAGTTCTCGTAATCATCCTACCTGAAATTTTCCCTTCTTCTGACCATGCTTCTCGGTACCCCGTGATTCTGTTATAACATAGTAAGTTAGCTTGATATAAGTTTCTAATTTGTTCTTATTGAACATGTGTGCTGTATCCTTCTTTCTCCCCAAAGAGAATTTAGTGCTTACCGTAGATAGCACTACGATACTCATGTGTTTACTTTTACTCATTTTTTACTGTTCTTCTTTATTGTTTAATTGTTTGCTCTCCATGAGTGATATATCTGTATTTATTGAGCACTTATTGGGGTTTGGTAACAATTTATACTGGTCTACATATATTTTCCCTGTACAGAATATTTCATGTGGACATCTCTATACATCCCTACAGCACCTGACTACTATCCCTATAAATGGTTCTACACGTGTCTTCTATTAATGCCAGAGGCCTTAATAGTCCCTTTAAACGTAGCCTTTTGTGGCGAGAGGCCAGATCTCTTAAATGTGATGTGCTTATGGCACAGGAGACCCATTTTCATAAGGACAAAACACCAAACTTTTCTAATAAGCACGTTCCCCATATCTTCACCACCTCATGTTCAGCCAAGCGAAAGGGATTCATGATTGCGATTAAATACACGGTTGCCTTTAACCTGAGATCTCTCATTCAGGACCCCCGTGGTAGATACCTGGACCTAGTATGTGAGATTAATAATGTGCTTTTCTCTTTCGTTAATGTTTATTTCACTAACAAGCGACAACATCATTACTTCCGTTCCTTGTTACCTAAAATCAGGACCTTTGACCAGGGTCTTTTAATCATAGTTGGGGATTTTAACTCAATCAACCAGAACTAGACATTATTCTTCCCTATGACCTGTTTTACTAGAGGAAGGCCTGTACGATGTGTGGAGATGTCATCACGGAGCAGAGAGGGACTATAGCTATTTCTCACAACCTCATCTCTCCCATTCGAGAATTGACCTGTTTTTAGTGGATAACAGAGCACTTATACAATCTCAATCCTATAATATAGGAAACATTACATGGTCAGTGTCCCTTTCCTCAGCTGAAGTTTTTTTCACCTACCCCGTCTCAATGGAAACGGAACGATTAAATACTTCACCATCTGGAATATGCAGAATTTCTGAAAACAGAGTTGTCTCATTACTACTCTACCAACTTAAATTCTGTCTCATGTCCGAAAGTCTTGTGGAACGCTCATAGCGTTTATGAGAGGGCTAATTATTAAAGCTTGCTCAAGGGTCAAAAGAAAGCGTGAAAGGGAAATCATTGACGTTACACGTCAGATAGCTGATCTGGATGCACGGAATAAATCGGCCACCTCTCCTGTCTTGTCGACTGAATTAAGGTCCCTACGTTTAAAATGACAGAGACTTTTGGTTTCACAACACGATATAATTCTTAAACGACTGCCAGTCCAAGCTTATGTCCACAACAGTAGGGCTGGGTCACTTTTAGCAAAAAAATTGAAACAAGCCTCCATGCGCTCCAGATTAGCCTATGTTTTAGACCCTCAGGGTAACAAATAGTTGATCCTAGACACATGGCCAATCAATTTCAGTCTTACTATAGCTCTCTTTATAATTTGAAGGATAATGCTTCCATCTTTCAAACTTCTGCATCTGATATTAATAATTTTCTAAACCAAATGTCGTTGCCACAGGTGTCCCCGACACAATTGCAGGCTCTTTCAGAGAAATTTACTATATCTGAAATTTTGAAATCTATATATATCTGCCTTAAAGTTATTTAAAGCCCCTGGCCCTGCCGGCTTCACGGACAACAACTATAAATGCTATGCCTCGATAATAGCTCCACATCTTCTTGAGGTGTTTAATAAGGCTGCCTCTGAGGGCTCTTTTCCTTCGGAAATGCTAGTCGCCACCATTGTGACGCTTCCCAAACCAGGGAAAAGCCTACCACCCCAGCAAATTTTAGTTCGATCTTATTGTTGAATGCAGATATAAAAATATATTCGAACATTTTGTCTGAAAGACTTTATTACATCATTCCAAATGTAATTAAATCTGATCAGGTGGGTTTTGTGTCTGGTCGTCAGGCTCCAGATGGCACACGGAGGTTTATTGACCTCATTCAATGGGTACAGGCCTCTCGTGCGTCTTCTCTGCTCCTGGCCTTGGATGCGGAGAAGGCATTCGACAGGCTTCACTGGGATTATCTGTCTCAGATTCTAGATAACTTTGGTTTACAGGGCAATATCAAATTGTTGATATTGGCGTTGTATTCTAGTCCCTCAGCCAGGGTTCTAACCTCAGGCCTTCTATCGGACTCCTTTACTATTAGTAATGGCATACGCCAAGGTTGTCCCTTATCCCCAATAATTTTTGCCTTGGTGATGGAGCTCTTGGTGGAGATTATTCAAATTAATCCTGCTATTACTGGTATTTCACTGGGCTCCAAAAACTATACCACATTGCTCCCTAAAAATTCTAGAATACTAGATGGTTTTTCTAAACCTATGATTTCATGGGTAGGTAAAGTGGCTATTGTAAAGATGATGGTACTTCCTATAATATTGTACACATTTCGAACTGTTGTAATCCCTGTCTCTAATACTTATCTCCTCAAACTTGAAAAAATCCTCACAAACTTCATTTGGGCTGGGAGGAAACCCAGAATTAGATTTTCTACAATGACTAGATATTGGTCGTATGGAGGTATGGGGATTCCGGATGTTCGGAAGTATTACCATGCCACAATACTCACCCACCTTAAACATTAGTGTAGTAACCACACTGATTTAAAATGGGTGGAAATAGAAAGAGCTGCTATGTTAGGTCCCCTTATTTCACACTTGTCCATTAACCAATCACAGCGGATAAGGTCTTCAATGAATATTTCCTCGATCAACGCCTCGGTGTCCTCCTGGAAATATCTTGTTGCTTCCATACCTTCATCTGATTGCAAGCCTTTCAAAATGCTACCACTCCGATACCGTTCTTCTGTTCTACCAGAACTTAATATTTGTTGCTGGGGAAAAGTTGGTATAAAATGATAAATTCTCTCTGAGTCTAATGTACTAGCACCGTTCCGATCTTTAGTTCAGAAATATAATATTGCCCAGCAAGATTTTTCGAAATACTTACAAATCCGCCACATCCTTCATTCTATACAGCTAGACACACCATTTTTTTCCCCTCAAGAGCTTATCAGTTCTTTACTAACAACTCCAAGAAGAATAAGGTCGCAGTTTTATTCCAGTTTTACCCACTCATGCTCACTTCAGAAACCTAGTTATTTACTGAAATGAGAATCGGTCTTGGTTCTAGAGATCTCACTTAAAGATTGGTACTCCTCCATTCACTTGGTTAAAAACATTTCCAAGGGTGCTACACATTGGGAAACAGCACAAAGAATCTTAATTAGATGGTACGGGACGCCCTCGCAGATTTCTAAAATGAATCCATCCTACTCCCTGATGTGTTGGCGAGAATGTGGTCTACCAGGTAACCATATGCATGTGTGGTGGAACTGTCCACTTGTTTTGAATTTTTGGAAATTAGCACTATGCTTTAGTGGTTTATCTGATTTGCCCTCATTGATTCGTCATATAGTGGGTCATGTTATATTAGCTGCTAGAATGATGATTGCTAAGTCTTGGAAGTCCCCTGTCACTGTCACATAAGCGGAACTGGTAAACTTAATAAGATTAGATCATACGATGGAAAAGATGATGGCGGTTTATACTTAATTCGGTGGCTACACTCGTCCAGATGGTCTTTATGGTCTGATTTTGTGACATCTGGGGCCTCCCTTCCTTGTTGATGAAATCCAACTACACTTTATCATATCTATGCAACATGATAGTTGTCAACTTCTCTGCTTCGTAGACCTACATGACTAATTTTCTACTGTGTTAATTTATGGGTTTGTACATCATTGTTCCCTCTTCTCCTTATACTCACTTGCTAAGCATGATCCCTATTAAGACGTGTGACTTTATAAGTAATTCAGTTGCTCAACATAGGCGCTTCAATGTATCTTATCTCAGTTACAATGGAAATATCACCCATGGAGAATTGTTTCTTGTTATTATTGTTTGTTTTTCTAAATTGTACTTCTTGAACTATGATACATTCTCTGCTATGCTCCTTGTAACACCATGTTGACTTTAGTGCTATATTTACTTTGTATGCATATTTTGCTTTCTTATTTGAATCTAAAATTTGAAATGTAAAATAAATAATAAATCTGACGTGTATTTCCACGGCAGAAATCCAAAACTTACCCTCAAATTTCTGCTGCGGAGGTGCTGTGGTTCTACAACAGATCTGCATGTGGATCAGCCACATTGTCACTCAATGTGACTAATCCTCGGATTCTCTGTGCAGAATAAGTGGGAAAAAAATGAGCATGCTAATTATCTCCAAGGCTGTTTTCTTTGCGTTGCGACAAAAATCTATGCTGAGATTTTCCAAAGCATATGAACGGGGATGTGGAAACACCATTCACATGCATGGGATACGGATTGTCATTGGATTTGGTGTGAAATTCGGTACAGAAAACACACTGAAATCGGTGTCAAATCTGACACGTGTAAATGTAAATTGGGCCTAATTCTTCCTAACATATATTTATAAGATTAACAAGAAATAAGGTGCAAATAAAAGGGAGTAAGACTTATGGACCAGACTACACAGCTTCTGTTTGTTGTCTGTAAACATGGAGTCACATAGGTATGCATAGAATCTGTAAACACAAAATTATAGTAGATTTTTAATCCAGACTATTTGCAATGTTGCTTTGTTTTTTTTACTGTAAATGCATTGGAGCAATAAATAATGGTGGTGGTATGACGCCAGCTGAGTACAAGATGGCAGAACTAGACTTACCTATAGCAATTCCCTTTCCCGAGGGATAACAGTGTCTCCTACTACTCCGTTATCCCCAGGACTTAGTAGGACCTAATTGTGAGCCAACCAGTCAAATTGAAAGAAAATATGGAGCAAATAACACAATTCTAGCAGGAAACAGGAATACATGAAAACAGAAACTCACCAATTAAAGTCACTGATAGTAACAAAATGATGATGTCAGATGAATGCTAGTATTAAATGAATAATGGATCATTACAGCAAGCTGACCCTAGCTAGCCCTTTATCTAGCCATGAACACTGACCCTAGCACCAGACACCACTAGCCCTCACTGTCCCAACCACTGTCCCTAATGGAGTTATTAATCCGCAGACACTGTTTCTAACACAAAAGCAGGAACACACTAGGAACCAGAAGCAAGGAAAACATAGCCTAACATATCCAAAACTTAGTACAGAAGCAGAACAGAGAACAATAGAGACAAGATAAAACTGAACAACTAAATAAGAATAAACACTGAAACAAACAAGGACTGAGAAAATACAAGAGAGAACTGAAAAATACAAGACTAGGCTGGTAATACACCATCTGCACAGAGTACAGAGACGCACAATGCAAACACACATAGCATACGCTATCACCGGCACCATACTGCTGGAGCCAGGGATTCTTCAGGAAAGGCAGACCAATTAGTTCGCATTCTCCAAATGAGCCTCCGTTTCCCACATCAGTGTAGTCATCTGACCTGCACTGATGAATCAACGGTGCATCGGTTGTCTTTACCAAAATTGGATACGCCGACGAATAAGTTTGAGTACCTTTATATTATTCAAGCATTTATGCTTGGTGGAGAGCAAAAACGTGATCTAAGCAGGGGCTTACTAAAATAATGTTTGTGTACCTATCAACACAAAGAAAACATTGTGATCGTGAAGTGAGATACTGTGCAAAAATAATTGTTACAAATATCTAATATTCATTTCTATTTTAGGATGATTTTCATAAAAGAAGCAAATTAAGAAATTCAAATTATTTCAATTATTTATCTTTACTGTTAATAAAACATCCCCTTCCCATTTATTGCTTCCAGGAAAATGTAACTGACATTCAACATATAGTGTTTTGTGGATAAAATAATTTACTATGTGACTTATCTTAGAATGACCTTGACTTGAGTGTTACAATACTACCTTGTGATGCTGGTCTGTACCATTCTTTAAATTATCTAATTGTCACTTTGAGGCTTCCTGATTGACAAGATTCTTCTGCGTGCATCATTATGTTCCTCTGTGAAGCTGCTAATGCCACATGTGTCCAACTCTTCCATAATACAATCACACAAGGTTAGTTACTGTCCTCGCAAAGGTCAATACATTTGTCAATTTCAGCAGTCACCAGCTGTAAACAATCCATTCTCGCTTTATCTACAGGTTATTACATCTTTCCTACCCGAAACATGGAAAAAGTCAACAAAACCATGATACAAAGACTGGCCAAATACAGCAACATGTTGTAACCCAAGATAAATGCAGTCAAAATGTATTCAAGTCAGTAGAACATATATGTATTACTATTATTCGTTTTGAAATATATACAACAAATAAACAGTGTTAGAATTACAAAAAGGTTACAACATAATTGGTGGCTAAAAATGTTTTCAGTAAAACAGTGGGAATAGAAGTGTTGATTGGGGTCATGGACACGTTTTTTTATATCTCAATATGCTGCAATCTGTTTGGACATAGTTTTGTATTATTAATTTTTTCACAAATAAAACAGAAAAATAAGGGAGAAACAAGGGGAAAGGGTAAACACAGAGTTTCTTTGCTATATAACTTCACAAGGGAATGTGAGTACAAGTGCTCATACCAAAATCAAGAACATCCCGTATGACATTATTTTAAGCCATATCGCAAATTCAGATTAAATTTAATTTTTTTTTCCTAAGACGGTAGTTAGTGCAAGAAATCCACATAGATTAATACCTTATATTCTACAGAAAAAGATCTATTTTTGAGTAAGAGAAACTGCAATTTCCAATGCTCATTAATGTAATTGTATAAGGCTTATTATACAGGATCATGCTGTTCTTTCGAAAAATGAAATGAGGGAAAATGCTCCATAATAGCAGTGAATCCAAACAGTTCAGATAATTAATTTCCAAATATTTTTTTAATTTTTTTACAACTTGCATTTGGTAAAGGGTCTCACATAATGGAAAAGATAAAGGGAAGGCTGACAGCTCATTTTGTTTTTAAATGAAAAAATATATATATTAAAAATATACTGGCACCCCCTTAACATCTGATGAAGCCTCCCCTGGTGAAAATAACAGCACTTAACAGCTTTCTGTAATGCTTAACAAGGTTGGAGACACTACTTGGACAACTTCTCCATGCAGAACATTTCTAGTTCCATGATATTATTGGGTCTTTGCCTTGAGGACTGACCTCTTTAATACACGTTGTAGGTTTTCAATTGTCTGGAGATTGAGAACTTTAGTTTTGTGTTCTCATAACCATTTGGATCCACCATGTGTTTTATTTATATTTTTTTATATTTCATTATATATATATATTGAAGAAAGTCCCACAGCACTCCGTGTTAGTGAAAAAAAATGGTGGTTTATTAAGCCAACACAAGCTGCAACGTTTCCGTCCTGCTATAGGACCTTTATCAAGCTTGATAAAGGTCCTATAGCAGGATGAAAATATTGCAGCCTTTGCTGGCTTAATAAGCCACCATTTTTTTCACTAACACGGAGTGCTGTGGGACTTTCTTCAATATTGATCTATATCCCCCGGATCGGTATTACCTGCTTGCACCTGAGATATATACACTACAGTTCAAAAGTTTAGGGTCACTTCGAAATTTCCTTATTTTTGAAAGAAAAGCATTTTTTTTCAATGAAGATAACATTAAGTTAATCAGAAATACACTCTATACATTGTTAATGTGCTAAATGACTATTCTAGCTGCAAACGTCTGGTTTTTAATGCATTATCTACATAGGTGTATAGAGGCCCATTTTCAGCAACCATCACTCCAGTGTTCTAATGGTACATTGTGTTTGCTAACTGTGTTAGAAGGCTAATGGATGATTAGAAAACACTTGAAAACCCTTGTGCAATTATGTTAGCACCGCTGTAAACAGTTTTGCTGTTTAGAGGAGCTATAAAACTGACCTTCCTTTGAGCTAGTTGAGAATCTGGAGCATTACATTTGTGGGTTCGATTAAACTCTCAAAATGGCTAGAAAAAGAGAGCTTTCATGTGAATCTCAACAGTCTATTCTTGTTCTTAGAAATGAAGGCTATTCCATGCGAGAAATTGCCAAGAAACTGAAGATTTCCTACAACGGTGTGTACTACTCCCTTCAGAGGACAGCACACACAGGCTCTAAGCAGAGTAGAAAGAGAGGTGGGAGGCCCCGCTGCACAACTGAGCAACAAGACAAGTACATTAGAGTCTCTAGTTTGAGAAATAGACGGCTCACAGGTCCTCAACTGGCAGCTTCATTAAATAGTACCCGCAAAACGCCAGTGTCAACATCTACAGTGAAGAGGCGACCCCAAAATGCTGGCCTTCAGGGCAGAGTGGCAAAGAAAAAGCCATATCTGAGACTGGCTAATAAAAGGAAAAGATTAATATGGGCAAAATCACACAGACATTGGACACAGGAAGATTGGAAAAAAGTGTTATGGACAGACGAATCGAAGTTTGAGGTGTTTGGATCACATAGAAGAACATTTGTGAGATGCAGAATAACTGAAATGATGCTGGAAGAGTGCCTGACGCCATCTGTCAAGCATGGTGGAGGTAATGTGATGGTCTGGGGTTGCTTTGGTGCTGGTAAAGTGGGAGATTTGTACAAGGTAAAGGGATATTGAATAAGGAAGGCTATCACTCCATTTTGCAACGCCATGCCATACCCTGTGGACAGCGCTTGATTGGAGCCAATTTCATCCTACAACAGGACAATGACCCAAAGCACACCTCCAAATTATGCAAGAACTATTTAGGGAAGAAGCAGGCAGCTGGTATTCTATCTGTAATGGAGTGGCCAGCGCAGTCACCAGATCTCAACCCCATAGAGCTGTTGTGGGAGCAGCTTGACCGTATGGTACGCAAGAAGTGCCCATCAAGCCAATCCAACTTGTGGGAGGGCCTTCTGGAAGCATGGGGTGAAATTGCTTCCGATTACCTCAGCAAACTAACAGCTAGAATGCCAAAGGTCTGCAATGCTGTAATTGCTGCAAATGGAGCATTCTTTGACGAAAGCAAAGTTTGAAGGAGAAAATTATTATTACAAATAAAAATAATTATTTCTAACCTTGTCAATGTCTTGACTATATTTTCTAGTCATTTTGCAACTCATTTGATAAATATAAGTGTGAGTTTTCATGGAAAACACAAAATTGTCTGGGTGACCCCAAACTTTTGAACGGTAGTGTATAGTAGTGCAGCTACTGGACAGTGCAGAAACTGTCAGGCTTTAAGCAACCAGGGAGCATGTACAGCAGAGAGGGTTTTTCTCTGCTGTTGCTTGGGCGTAAAGCCCGGAATAGGGCCCTGTTTTCTGGAGTGTGAAGTAGAAGGGCGGCTTCCACTCCATACAGACAGTCCATGTCTTGAGCTGTCTGATGAGCCTAGGTAGGCTTCAACTGAGGTGGCTCTTTAAATTGAGGTGTGTGCTGTTCACACAGGGCTCTGAGTCTGGGGAAGATAGGCATGCTAGCCTGTGAGATTCACCAACGTGTAAGGTAAAACTGCCTATGTTTTGAGGTACTGGGCACAAGGCTCAGGGTCTCTTAGTGAGGGACAATTAATGTTTAGTTAGAGGCTGGACAGCCTAGGGTTTATTTTGTATGTTTTTTTGTTGTAACACTGCTTGCTGTGGTGAAGACAATAAAGCTAGCTGCGGATGGTATAAACTTTTATTCAATGAGTTGGAGTGAACTTTATAAGTGTGCCAAACATCTCACCCTGGAGATGGCGATCCTGTGAGCTAAGTGGTCCCCAAGATGTCACATAGGGCGGAGAGTTGCTTTGGGCAATAAAATGGCACAAGAAGTGTACAGTGAAATTTAAAGGGCCAGAAGCCCAATTAAAGAGACTGTTTTTCCATTGCAATGGGTCTTATTGAGGAACTCCTCAAAAAGATAGTGCAAACGAATGCGGAGCTGCAGGAAGCAAATGCCAAGCAGAGGGAGGATAACCAGAGGTTTCTGGCACAGTTGGAAGCAAATGGAGAGGCTTTAAGGGCACAAGTACTGCCCAAGGATACACAGCCTTCCAAGCCAAGTGGATGCCTTTCAACGCCAGCTGCATTGATGCCGGGTACTCCGGATGTGTTACAGACAGTTCGCGGAGAAGAGCAAAGAGCATGCATACCTGTGATAGAAACTGAGAGTACCATTGCTAAGGGCAACCACCCGGACTCATGATGGGAATGTTTGCGAGCGGATTATGGAGATTTAAAAGGTGTTCCCAAGCAACGTGGGGCAGCTGTTAAAAAGCCAAGTATGCTAAATCGCCCAGATGTGGTTGCTGGAAGCAACCAACCCCCGACAGCATGTGGCGGCTGTTGTTTAGCAGAAGGAGCGCTGTTGGAGATGCTATCGAGCAGATGGATGTGCACCTGATTGTTCTCTGGTCAGGAGGCCAGAGAAAGCGCAAGAGAAAACAAGTCAAGTGATGGTTGGTGGGATTCCGCTACTGGTCCGTCTGGATCTTCGCCAAGAGTTCTCGAGGGTGCATCTGGACATTTTGCTGTTCGTGAAGAAGGATCCTGAGTTGGGTTAGACCGTTCTGATTGACTTTGAAACTGATTTTGGGACTGTGCAGCCAGGGGCGTAACTAGGAAAGACTGGGCCCCATAGCAAACTTTTGACTGGGGCCCCTCTCCCCTGGGTGTCACACAACCCCCCCTTGTAGATAGTGCCTTTTTTACAGCCCCCCTTTAGATAACGCCATACAGCCCCCCCTGTAGATAACGCAGTACAGCCCCCTCTGTAGAGAACGCCATGCAGAGTCCCCCCCTGTAGGTAACACCATGCAGAGTCCCCCCCTGTAGGTAATGCCATGCAGAGTCCCCCCCTGTAGGTAACGCCATACAGAGTCCCCCCCCTGTAGGTAACGCCATACAGAGTCCCCCCCTTGTAGGTAACGCCATGCAGAGTCCCCCCCTGTAGGTAACGCCATGCAGATTCCCCCCCTGTAGGTAACGCCATACAGAGTCCCCCCCTGTAGGTAACGCCATGCAGAGTCCCCCCCCTGTAGGTAACGCCATGCAGAGTCCCCCCCTGTAGGTAATGCCATGCAGAGTCCCCCCCCTGTAGGTAATGCCATACAGAGTCCCCCCTATAGGTAACGCCATGCAGAGTCCCCACCCCCTGTAGGTAACGCCATGCAGAGTCCCCCCCTGTAGGTAACGCCATGCAGAGTCCCCCCCTTGTAGGTAACGCCATGCAGAGTCCCCCCCTGTAGGTAACGCCATGCATCCCCTATCCACAGGATAGGGGATACATGTGTGATCGCTGGCAGCGATAGGGAGAACGGGGGACTGAAAGTCCCCTGAAGTTCTCCATGACTAACCTCTGACTTCCGGCGTCTGCGCAGCTCAATAAAAATGAAAGGAGCGCTGGTCACGAATGGGCACAAGCGCGACCGGCACTCCATTCATTTCTACGGAGCTGCCGACACACACCCCGGAAGTCCGAGGTTTGTGATGGAGAACTTCAGGGGACTTTCAGTCCCCCGTTCTCCTTATCGCTGCCAGCGATCACACATGTATCCCCTATCCTGTGGATAGGGGATACATGTCTTTTGTTTAATGGCAGAGCGGGGATATACCTTCCTGCTCTGCCGTAGTGTTCAGTGGCGTCGCGCTGTAGCAGCCATAGCGGCTGCTAGCGGAGCCTCCGGCCATGGTGGGGGCCCGTTCCGGCGGGCGACACGGGACCCCTCATGCCGCGGGCCCCATAGCAGCCGCCACGGCTGCTACGGCGGTAGTTACGCCACTGTGTGCAGCATAGACTTATAAAATGTCAGGAACCTGATGAGGAGTTTGTGCTGGGAAGGGACTTCCCTCATTTCTGGCAGTTGTGGGAGAAAGGCAATATCTCCGATAAGCATGGTAGCAATTACAGGGAAAAGTTCTCTGCAGGGTGTGCTGCTCCACTGCAAAAAAAAAAAAAAGAAAGGGAAAATGCACCAGTTGTAATGATGTCAAGTGATAATGTGATTCAAGAAATGCCTGCTAAAAATGACGCACATGTGTTTGATGCACAGCGTTTATGTGATGACACTAGTGAAATGTCAAAAATTGTGCCTAACATGTCTTTAAGCCATGA
This sequence comes from Rhinoderma darwinii, assembly GCF_050947455.1. NCBI lineage: Eukaryota > Metazoa > Chordata > Amphibia > Anura > Rhinodermatidae > Rhinoderma > Rhinoderma darwinii. Next base: position 152,224,027 of record NC_134688.1, on the reverse strand, counting down.
GTATGTCTTACAGCCTGAGAAGGTTAATGCATTGTGTGAACAGGCTGTTAAAGAAACAGCAGCCAAGACAGAAGAGGGGATTAGTTCAAGTGTGCCCCTTGAGGCCGTAGTTGAGAAAGTCGAGAGTGTCACATGTGATGTGTGCAATGTTCCTAATGGCAACCAGCTGTATGCTGCTGCGATGGATGACAATGGGCTTACTGCTGCGATGTGTGAGTGGAGCGGTGATAAACTCTACAGGTCTGAGAATATGGTTGGGGTCAAATCAGAATCAGCTGAATCCAGCAGCAGTGATCCACCTTTTTATTTGAGCAACCACACCAGTGTGAATGTAGCCCTAAGTGACGCACATGAGTTCTTGGACAGTGGAGTCAGTGAGGTGTGTGCGCTGGTGGCTGTGGCCTCTGTCACTAATGACCTGCCCGGTAGTGAATCAGATGTACATGAAAACATCTCCCTAGAGGTTGGGGCTGTCAATGGTACCAACGAGGATACTACTGCCATGTATAGTGTGGGAAGGGTTGCTGCTTCACCCTTACAAGTTCTGCCCCCTGCAGGTCTTTCTCATGTAGACGTTGAGACACATGTAGCGCCCACACTTTCCCAGGAGGTGAGGGGAGCCATAGAGGTGGTCTTCCAGACTGGTTCAAGGGATACTGATACAGTGGGTGCTTTAGCCATGGAAGCTGCTTGTAACACAAGACAGGTTGCAAAGGGCAACAAGCGGTGCTATACCACTAAGCAGGATGCGGGCCCTAACACTGCTGCAGAGATGACCACTACCGGGTCTGATAGAAGTAACCCAGAGAGGTCTGGTCAGTGCGGTGAAAAATTGCCTTTGGATGGACAGTCTGAGGGTATGTGCACACACACTAATTACGTCCGTAATTGACGGACGTATTTCGGCCGCAAGTCCCGGACCGAACACAGTGCAGGGAGCTGGGCTCCTAGCATCATACTTATGTACGATGCTAGGAGTCTCTGCCTCGCTGCAGGACAACTGTCCCGTACTGTAATCATGTTTTCAGTACGGGACAGTGGTCCTGCAGCGAGGCAGGGACTCCTAGCATCGTACATAAGTATGATGCTAGGAGCCCGGCTCCCTGCACTGTGTTCGGTCCGGGACTTGCGGCCGAAATACGTCCGTCAATTACGGACGTAATTAGTGTGTGTGCACATACCCTGAGCGTATAAATGCTGAGACACAAAACTCCAAGATGGAGGGGAATATAGAATCTGAAAGTGTTGTTGTAGATGATACGGGGTACACCACAACTCATGAGATGAGCTGCGGCTGGTATAAACTTTTATTCAATGAGTTGGAATGAACTTTATATGTGTGCCAACCATCTCACCCTTGAGATGGCGACCCTGTGAGCTAAGTGGTCCCCAAGATGTTACAATATATATATATATTTATATATATATATATATATATATATATAAATATATATATATATATATATATATATATATATATATATATATACAGTGAAGAAAATAAGTATTTGATCCCTTGCTGATTTTGTAAGTTTGCCCACTGTCAAAGACATGAACAGTCTAGAATTTTTAGGCTAGGTTAATTTTACCAGTGAGAGATAGATTCTATAAAAAAAAAACAGAAAATCACATTGTCAAAATTATATATATTTATTTGCATTGTGCACAGAGAAATAAGTATTTGATCCCTTTGGCAAACAAGACTTAATACTTGGTGGCAAAACCCTTGTTGGCAAGCACAGCAGTCAGACATTTTTAGTAGTTGATGATGAGGTTTGCACACATGTTAGATGGAATTTTGGCCCACTCCTCTTTGCAGATCATCTGTAAATCATTAAGATTTCGAGGCTGTCGCTTGGCAACTCGGATCTTCAGCTCCCTCCATAAGTTTTCGATGGGATTAAGGTCTGGAGACTGGCTAGGCCACTCCATGACTTTAATGTGCTTCTTTTTGAGCCACTACTTTGTTGCCTTGGCTGTATGTTTCGGGTCATTGTCGTGCTGGAAGACCCAGCCACGAGCCATTTTTAATGTCCTGGTGGAGGGAAGGAGGTTGTCACTCAGGATTTGACGGTACATGGCTCCATCCATTCTCCCATTGATGCGGTGAAGTAGTCCTGTGCCGTTAGCAGAGAAACACCCCCAAAACATAATGTTTCCACCTCCATGCTTGACAGTGGGGACGGTGTTCTTTGGGTCATAGGGAGCATTTCTCTTCCTCCAAAAACGGCGAGTTGAGTTAATGCCAAAGAGCTCAATTTTGTCTCATCTGACCACAGCACCTTCTCCCAATCACTCTCAGAATCATCCAGATGTTCATTTGCAAACTTCAGACGGGCCTGTACATGTGCTTCTTGAGCAGGGGGACCTTGCGGGCACTGCAGGATTTTAATCCATTACGGTGTAATGTGTTACCAATGGTTTTCTTTGTGACTGTGGTCCCAGCTGCCTTGAGATCATTAACAAGTTCCCCCTGTGTAGTTTTCGGCTGAGCTCTCACCTTCCTCAGGATCAAGGATACCCCACGAGGTGAAATTTTGCATGGAGCCCCAGATCGATGTCGATTGACAGTCATTTTGTATGTCTTCCATTTTCTTACTATTGCACCAACAGTTGTCTCCTTCTCACCCAGCGTCTTACTTATGGTTATGTAGCCCATTCCAGCCTTGTGCAGGTCTATGATCTTGTCCCTGACATCCTTAGAAAGCTCTTTGGTCTTGCCCATGTTGTAGAGGTTAGAGTCAGACTGATTAATTGAGTCTGTGGACAGGAGTCTTTTCTACAGGTGACCATTTAAGACAGCTGTCTTTAAAGGCATGGTGTTGCCCGAAAAACATGTTTTTTTTTTAAAATGTAAACATTTAGTGTGTGGGTGATTAAACATTGTTCAAATTTTTTTTATTTTTTTCGCGAGTCAGGAAATATTATAAATTTTTTTTAATTTATAATACTACCCATTTTTGGTCACTAGATGGAGCTAGTTCCCAAAATTGCAGCATTGCAACATTGGGTTAAAAGCTCTCGCTCTAGTGAGCTCTCAGCATCCCCCCCTCCTTTATCCTGGCTAGTGCCGGGATAAACGAGGGGTTTGAAAGGTTTAACCTCCTACACTGTGTGTCGCCATTTTTTGAGGTAACCCACAGTGTAGTAGGTTTACATACAGTAGTAAACACACACAAACACTAACATACATTGAAATCTCTTACCTGCTCCTGCCGCCGCGGCTCCCTCCGGCCCGTCCGCTCCCTTTGCTGCCGCTGTTCCATGTGCACAAGTCCGGAAGCCGCGACCGGAAGTAGTAATATTACTGTCCGGCCGCGACTTCCGGTCCACAGGAAAATGGCGCCGGACGGCGCCAATTTCGAATAGGACTGTGTGGGAGCGGCGCATGCGCAGTTCCCACACAGACGCCGTACACGGACGTGAATGGGACGGGAGCCGTTCACAGTCCCTATGGGACTGTGGCTGCCGTACTCCATGTCTGTGTGTGTCGTTAATCGACACACACAGAAATGGAACAAAAAATGGCAGCCCCCATAGGGAAGAAAAAGTGTAAAAATAAGAAACAGTAAAACACAAACACACAAATGAATATAAACGTTTTTATTAAAGCACTAACATCTTTAACATATAAAAAAATTATTTGTGATGACACTATTCCTTTAATGCAGGCACCAAGTTGATTTGGAGCGTGTAACTGGTCTGGAGGAGGCTGAACTCTTAATGGTTGGTAGGGGATCAAATACTTATTTCTCTGTGCACAATGCAAATAAATATATATAATTTTGACTATGTGATTTTCTTTTTTTTTTATATATATAATCTATCTCTCACTGGTAAAATTAACCTAGCCTAAAAATTCTAGACTGTTCATGACTTTGACAGTGGGCAAACTTACAAAATCAGCAAGGGATCAAATACTTATTTCCTTCACTGTATATATATATATATATATATATATATATATAATGTCAGATCCTCCAATCCTCTCAAGCATGAGAAAGGCCCCATGGAGTAGGGCTGAAACGTTGCATGTGGTGAATAAATCCACTTTTTCACTATCAAGGTGTGCTGTCTTTGGAGGATTTGACTTGGTATCTGGGGACACTGGTCACATGTCCAAACGAGAATTTTGCACCCTGACTACACTTATTTGGAAAACGGTGCTGTTCTGTTTGTTTATCCCATATATATATATATATATATATATATATATATATATATATATATATATATATATATATAAAACTTACATTTCAGTACATCTCAAATACAATATCGTGAGTTATACCTTTTAAGCAATTTCCCTCTCTATAGCACAAAAATCTGGGTAAGTATAAGATTTTTTTTTTCTGAGTTGTGTTGTTTGTGGTGGAATTGCAAGTTTTTCCACCACAAAAATGCTACATTTGCTATTTGTTGCGGGTTTCACCTCTCCATTGAATTCAATTGGGAAACCCGGCAACAAAAAAGCAGCGATTATGCAAATACAATTGACATGCTGCGGATTAAAAAAAACGTACCGCATGTCAAATTCCAAGCATTTTTTCCGCTCATTATTTATGCAGCGTGTGGGTGAGTTTTGTTCAAATCTCATCAACTTTGCTGCTATAGTATTATGCTGCGGATTTTCCGCAATGAAATCTGTTGTGTAAAATCTGCAGTATTTATGCTATGTGTGTACTTACCCGTAGGCTCCATGCACACAATGTGCTTTTGTGGCCGCAATTCCCCCAAAAGTCCATGGGAGAATTGCGGCCCCATTCATTTCTATGGGCCCATGCACACGACCATTGTTTCCACAGTCCGTGCATGGCCCAGGAGCTTGGACCACAGAAAGACCAAAGATGTCTTATTACGGCCGTGTTCTGCGGTCCAGGCTCATAGAAAATATTGGACGCGGTCATGTGCACGGCCCGCGATGTTGCGGGTGGATCGCGGGTCACACTCCGCGGCTGGCCGACTTGAAAATCACGGCCGTGCACATGTCTACGGTTGTGTGCATGAGGCCTTAGTCTTCTTACTATTGCTCTAAAGTGTGTATATGTTGGAAAAGACGTATATATCCAGTGATCTAGTATAGCTTTTTTTGCTTCCATTTTATGTATGCTATATTCTCTAAATTCTGATTTATCTTTTACACTAATTACTATCTGTGTGGAGAATATGCGACCATACATCTGTAGATATTCACGTTATATTTAAATTAATTTATTTTTTCTGTTATTTCTTCCAAAAAGTTTTTTAATCTTGGGCAAAACCATAAACCATGTAACAGCAGCTTTTTCTTTATGGCACTTTAGACATTTCTGTTCATACCCCTGAATATAATGTTGCAGTGGTTTATTGAACGCATAAATGGTCTGATGTATAACCCTCCAATACATCTCTCTCCAATTCTCTGAGGGGATTTCTTTAGTTACTTTTTTTTAGAACAAAAAGAAAAAATGATATCCTTTTAAAAGACCCAAAAAATTCAATTATTATTGCACGGTGACGTCCAATATGATAATATAGCAAAAAACAAAAAAAGAAGAAAGAAATATTGGACAAAACCAGCACACTTTGGGTGGAAATTAAGTACAAAATTCAAACTAGTTAAACAAAATAAAAATTATTTCGTTTTTAAAATTATTAAGCAATTGTCATAGTTATAAGATAACATTAAATATAGTAACATGTCATTAACAGTTATGCGGACGAATTCCGGGGAGATAGTCATCCACATAACATATAATTGAAGACGGCCAGATATTGCAGGCTTTATATCAAGAGAGAAAACAAAATATCTCTTCGTGAGATTCAGGTACTTCCAAATCACTTCATGTGTTTGCGGGAGAGACGAAAAAGACACTCCCAAAGTATGCTTGTAGAAAGTTATTTCCAGCTCTTAAATGTGCCGAACAATAGATGCATGCATCCAAATATATCTTTGAGCAATATATAATGAGCAGTATATAATTCCGGGGAGATAGTCATCCACATAATATGTAACTGGAGATGGCCAGATAATAAAGGTTTTATGCCAAGAGAGAAAACAAATTATCACTTCATGAGATTCAGCTACTTCCAGATCACTTCATGTGTTTGCGGGAGAGACAAAAAAAGACTCCCAAAGTATGCTTGTAGAAAGTTATTTCCAGCTCTTGGCTAGACGTTCATTCACTGGTACCTTTGTTTTAGAGGTGTAGTCCAGGTTCCACCACGTCTTTTAGGATGGGATCCAGTTTGAAAAAGGTCCAGGAAAGCCTCTCTCTTCCATGATGTTTCTCATGGCTTTTTACGGGTTTGTCCAGATCTATCTCCCTTCGTTACTTTTTTTTAGAGCCTTCCTAATTTTCTTTCTTGTTGTAGATATAGGATATTTTTCCATTTAAGTCATATTTGTTTTGTTATGTCACCTTTGTCCATTGTATGTAACAGTTTCTTACACACTCCTCAACATTGAAATTGCAACACCAAGCAGGGCAAGCCGTAAGGTTATGCAAATCAAGGATGCTGCAGGTGTCGCTAAAATCTGCAAATGATCACATTTTCAAGCACCTAGTTCCAAATCTGTGGCATGCGGGAGGGGCATAAAAGCCAGATTGAAAGCATAGGTTTTTAGCCACATGAAACCTCAAAAATCGGATCAAGTGGTGAGGGATGCCTCTTGTTAGTCAACGAGCCAGTTATCGCCACTTGTCGCAAACAGAGGGACAGAATCCATAAACTGAGAGACCTTGGTATTACCACTCCTCAGATCGCTACGTGCCTAGGTCGAGATGTTAGCACTGTTTAAAGAGGCTCTGTCACCAGATTTTGCAACCCCTATCTGCTATTGCAGCAGATCGGCGCTGCAATGTAGATTACAGTAACGTTTTTATTTTTAAAAAACGAGCATTTTTGGCCAAGTTATGACCATTTTTGTAGTTATGCAAATGAGGCTTGCAAAAGTACAACTGGGCGTGTTGAAAAGTAAAAGTACAACTGGGCGTGTATTATGTGCGTACATCGGGGCGTCTTTACTACTTTTACTAGCTGGGCTTTCTGATGAGAAGTATCATCCACTTCTCTTCAGAACGCCCAGCTTCTGGCAGTGCAGATCTGTGACGTCACTCACAGGTCCTGCATCGTGTCGGCACCAGAGGCTTCAGATGATTCTGCAGCAGCATCAGCGTTTGCAGGTAAGTCCATGTAGCTACTTACCTGCAAATGCTGATGCTGCTGCAGAATCAACTGTAGCCTCTGGTGCCGACACGATGCAGGACCTGTGAGTGACGTCACAGATCTGCACTGCCAGAAGCTGGGCGTTCTGAAGAGAAGTGGATGATACTTCTCATCAGAAAGCCCAGCTAGTAAAAGTAGTAAACACGCCCCGATGTATGCACATAATACACGCCCAGTTGTACTTTTACTTTTCAACACGCCCAGTTGTACTTTTGCAAGCCTCATTTGCAGAAATACGAAAATGGTCATAACTTGGCCAAAAAATGCTCGTTTTTTAAAAATAAAAACGTTACTGTAATCTACATTGCAGCGCCTATCTGCTGCAATAGCAGATAGGGGTTGCAAAATCTGGTGACAGAGCCTCTTTAAAGTTGCTTGTCTCAAAGGTTGAGAGAACAGCAACAAACGGGAATGACAGATGGAGGTGTACAGAGGCAAACTTCTGATCGGTCAGATCGTCTGATTGGCATGTAGTGATCCATTCTGTAGTGCAAGTGAAATTGGACGCCACATCCCATGCCAATGGCAGCAAACAGTGTCGACACAAGCCATTTTCATGACAAGGCATTTGCACGACATTGGGCTATGAGCCAGCTACAGGTGTTCCATTGACTACACGCCACAACTCTGAAAGTCTATCATGGTGCACAGCAAGACAGAGATGGAGGCTGAAATGGAGGTCTATCCTCTTCAGCGATAAGTCACGCTTTTGTTTCATAGCCAGAGAGTGGTCTGGAGGCCACGTGGGCAATGAAATGAAGATGCCTTTAGAAGGGAACGTCACACCTATCCTACTCTCTGGATTATGGTGTAGGGTGGCCTAATGTACGGTAGCCGGACCCCTCTAGTTTTCATTTCAGGTACACTAACAGCTCAACGTTAGATTGATTTAGTCATGGAACCAGTAGTACGGAAATTTCTCCAAAGTGATGACAAGCCTGCATGGCCTAAACGTGTTACCATGGCCTGCATCGTCTCTGGACTTGTCTCCCATCGAGCACATCTGGGACGTCATTAGTCGGAAATTGCAAAGGGAGCTGCCAGCAGCCAATTTTGATGATTTGCGGGCCCAAGTGTATTCAGCGTGGCATAACTTACCTCAGACAACCATTAATAACCTCATTGATAGCATTAGCTAGTAAAAAGACAAGCAAATGCAAAACATCTGCTCACCAGATGCGTCTTTTTTGTACTTGTGGTTCCTCAATAACGGAGTGCAGTGGAGGGGAGCTTGCAGGCTAACAAGAAAAGTCCATGTATACAAGACAAAACGGGGATCTGGGATCTTTCAGCACATCAAAATATTTTTTGTCATGTTTGCCGAATAAATTTATACCTTTTTAAGGATGTGCTGAAAGATCTCCTTTTTTTCTTCTCTTCATTGATAGCATGCTAAGACATGCAAGTGCGTGGCTCTCATACTCGATACTGAATATATCAAGTTGTTTGGAATATTTTGTTTCCATTTCTTTATAATTTGCAAATCATTAACATGTTTATCGATCCTGTTATTTCCACAATTTCAAATTCCAATTCTCTATCAAAATAATTTTTGCTCTTTATATATCTTTCTGATCTTTTTCCATGTCGCCATAGTATCTCTAAACAGAATATAGTTCCCCTTCAGTTCTAATGTTCTCACTAGGAGAACTTCTATTCCATGATTGAGTAATTGAGATTTCCCTTCTCTCCATTCTTTATTATACCTAAAGTTACAGGCCCAATTGTACAATATTATATTAGGTAGTGAAATACCCCCTTTTCTTTTCTTTCTATAGACTACATACTGATACTTAGTCTAGCCTTTTTATTCTTCCATATCTTTATTCTTCAAAATCTTGAGAAACTGTTTTCCACTTGTTTTATTTTTTAGCAGCAGGGGAAGCATTTGCATGGGATACATTGGCCTTGTAAAGCTAATTATCTTTAAAAGATGGCATCTTCCAAAGATAGACAAAGGTATCTCTTGCCATCTTTTAACCGGTTCCCGACCGCTCACTGTAAATTCACGTCCGCACTTGTTGGGTTCTGTGCAGTGCCGACGTGAATTCTTGGTGAGTGTTAACAGAGCGATAGAGTGTCTAAGAAGTCGCGCTGACACATGGATCGCGCTGTTAACACCTGCCTCTGGTCCCGGAGATATGATCTGGACCTGATTGGTTCAGGCCCCTATCATGTGATCTTGTGCTCATGGCATTGCAGGGAAAGTTTGTTGTAGCAACAAACTGGAAAGTTTGTGGTAGCAACAAACTTTCCTGGGTATCGATCGCGGGTGTTGCCATTGGTTGTCATGGCAACCGGAGGCTATACAATGGCCTCCGGGTTTGCCATGCACGATAGCCTATAAGGACCAGCCAGAAAACTGTCTTTTTTCCTATAATAAGTATTTTATTTTAGGAAAAAAATTAAACCGTTAAAAAAATGTACACATATATGGTATCGCTGTGTTAGTAATAACCCAAGCTATAAGACAATAATTTTTCCCACACCGCCGCTCCCAAAGTATAGAATAAAAATGTCACATTTCTCCTGAAATAGTACCAATAAAAACTACAACCTGTCCCGCTAAAATCAAGCCCTTACGCAGCTTTTTTGACTGAAAAATAAAAAGTTATGGCTCTCAGAATATGGTGACACAAAAAACAAAATTATTTTATTAAAAAAAGTAATTTTATTGTGCAAACGCTGCAAGTCATAAAAAAACGATATACATATAGTATCGCCATAATCGTATCGACCCGCAGAATAAAGTAAAATTGGTATTTATAGCACATGGTGAACTCCGTAAAAAATAAAGCATTTAAAATGCCAAAATCGCTGTTTTTTGGTCAACTTAGCTCTCAAAAAGTTTTATAAAAGTGATCAAAAAGTTATATGTACCAGAAATTGGTACGAATAAAAACTACAGCTTTTTCCCGCCAAAAATAAGCCCTCACACCACTCAATCAACCAAAAAAAATAAAAAAGTTATGGCTTTATGTTATGGCTTTTTTATTGCATGTGGTGAAACAAAGTAATTTTTTTTAACAAATAGTTTTTTCTTTGTAAAAGTAGTAAAATATAAAAAAAAAAACTATATAAATTTGGTATCATTGTAATCATATTTAGCCCCAGAATAAAGTTAAGTTGTTGTTGTTGTTTTTAACGCACGGTGAAAGCAATAAAAACTAAACCCAAAAAACCATTGAGGAATCACAGTTTTTTCCCGTTTCAGCCTGCAAATAATTTTATTTTTAGTATACCTGTACATTAAATGGTACTTCAAATGGTTTCAATAGAAATTAAACTCCTTCCACAATAAATAAGCCCACAAACCACTCTATTAACGAAAAAATAAAACAGTTATGGCTCTTGGAATATGGGGAGTGAAAAACTAAACTGAAAAAGCAAAAAAAAGGATCCTGAAATTTCTAATGAAAAACAATTTATGACCACATGTGGAGTATTGCCGTAATTGGGAGAACTTGCTTTACAAATGTTGGGGTCCTTTTTTCTCCTTTATCCTTTGTGATACTAAAAATTTCAACATTTTAGCGCAAAAAAAGCTGATATTCATGGCCTAATTCCACTAAATTCTGCAAAAAAAAAAACTGTGGGGTCAAAATGCTCACTATACCTCTAGAAAAAGTCCTTGAGTCGTGTTGTTTCCAAAATGGGGTCACTTTTGGGGGATTTCCACTGTTTTGGCACCACAAGACCTCTTCAAACCAACCTGACATGGTGCGTAAAATATATTCTAAAAAAAAAAAAGACGCCCCAAAATCCACTTAGGTGATTCTTTGCTTCGGAGGCTGGTGCTTCAGTCCCTTAGGACACTAGGGCAACATGTGGGATATTTCTAAAAACTGCAGAATCTGGGCAATAAATATTGCATTGCATTTCTTGGGTAAAAACTTCTGTGTTACACAAAAAATTGTATTACAAATGAATTTCAGCAAAAAAAATTAAATTTTTAAATTTCCCCTCTACTTTGCTTTAATTCCTGTGAAACGCCTAAAGGATTAAGAAACTTTCTGAATGCTGTTTTGAATACATTCAGTGGTGCAGTTTTTAAAATGGGGAGAGTTATATAGGCCCCTCAAGCCACTTCAGAACTGAACTGGTCCCTGAAAAAATAAGCTTTTGACATTTTCTTGAAAACGTGAGAAATTGCTGCTAAAGTTCTAAGCCTTGTAACGTCCTAGACAAATAATGTTCAAAAAACGATGCCAACATAAAGTAGACATATGGGAAATGTAAACTAGTAGCTATTTTGTGTGGTGTTACTATCTGTTTTACAAGCAGATACATTTAAATTTAGAAAAAATGCTAATTTTTGCACATTTTCTCTTAATGTTGCTATTTTTCACAAAGAAATCTTAAATTTATCAACCAAACATTAAGTACTATATGTCACAAGAAAACTATCTCAGAATCGCTTGGATAGGTAAAGTTCTTACCACATAAATTAACACAGGGTGTGTCCTGAAGGGGTTAAATTCCTGATCTATTTTATTTATAATGGGATAATAGTTACTGTGAAATATCTTATTTGTATCTTTTTGTTATATACTCCGATATTTTATCTCTTCTTTAGCTATGTGCAAGTTAAATTTCCCATTCTGAGAGCGATCCGCTCTATCTGATATCATTAGGATCATTGATATCGATTGGTTCACTTTATATCCAGATATCAGGCTAAATTCTGTCAAGGTATTCATTATCGCCTCAATACTTTCTTCAACATTATTTATATACATTATCAGATCATCTGCAAAGAGCAAAGTTTTTATCTCTTCCTTTTTTATGTTCGCTCCTTCTGTGGATTTTGATGTTTGTTTGGGGTCATATCTTGCTGAGAGGTCCATCCCCACCCAGGTTGCATCCTTCCTGTAGAGGCAGACAGATTTCTGCCTAAAACCTTGTGGTATTTGTTGAAATTCATTCATTACGCCGTTGATTTTACAAGAGCAGCAAAATGATCCACCACCATATTTAACAGTGGGTATCAGGTGTTTTTCCTCGTATGCCCTTTTTTTGGCCAGAGTTGAAAATTGTGTGCATGGCCAAAATGTAACAGTTTTGTCTCATCTGACTACATCACTATTCCTTTTGCAGCTACAATGACATTTTGCGAAGTTTAGATGCTGTATTTTATGATTTGCTGCTAGAAAGCAATTATTTAACTGAATTTTTGGGAATTTTCTATCTGTGATTTTTGGGTTGATCATTGCCTCTCTTACCGTCCTCCTCACTGTACATAGGGGCAGTATGCTCCTGTGTCCTCCAACTGTTCCCTGTTTTTCAAGTTATGTTTTTAATAACCCTGATTGTTTTTAATGGTGCACAACCTTCTGTCTCTGAGTTGTCAGCTATTTGGTTTTATCTCTGTTGGGGGATAATAAAGAGATTTTTTATGAGTATTACCTTTTATTTATACTCCATGGAAAAAGGAATTGGTCATAGCAATAACAATGGAGTTCCAGGGGTCTAGAAGGAATATAAAGGCAGCAGGATTTTTGCCCAAAGATTTAAATTTCTTTGTTTTTATTTAAAATAATCTTTAGGGCTGTCAATAATTTGACACATATGTCATTGAAATATACACTGTTCTTAATAGTACAGTACTCTTGTAGGATGATGTCTGTCTGTCTTCAGACACATATTAGCAATAGTTAAATCATTATATGTTATATGAGGTGTTTTTTCACAGTTTCTTAAGGGATGCCAAAAGTTTTGAAGTTGACTATTGAACTGACTTCTATATTCTAGGATACCCAAAAACTTTCAACATTTAATTCCCTTTATTTGCTGTACTTATCAATGCATAAAATGATAACGTTTGTGTTTTTTTTTTCCATTTCCTCCTCCTAAAAAATGTATATAAGATTTTCCTTACATAATATTAACCCCAAAAAAAAGTAAAAAAAAATACAACTTATCCCACAAAAAAACTAGCCCTCATACGGCTAAATTAATATAACAATGTAAAAGTTATGGCCCTCGAAACTCATTAATGAGAAATAAAAAAAAATCACTACAAACTCTATGCCCAAAATAGCTGCGCCCTTAAGGGGTTAAAGTAAAATTATGGAAAATTTGATATTGTCTAGCATACTTCTTGATAAATAGGAGAAATGTAAAAAATATCTGCATACATGAAGAGTATTACCAACTCTAGTAGTAGTAGTAGTAGTAGTAGTAGTAGTAGTAGTAGTAGTAGTAGTAGTAGTAGTAGTAGTAGTAGTAGTAGTTTAACACCACTTGTGTATTTGCCTTCCACTACTCTGAGCCCTGCCACTTTAACATTTTCGTCACTTAAGCATTTTTAGAAATCCTTCACTAAAACCCTAGAGACAAGGGCACAGAGCAACGTTTCAAGGGACAAGTCCCGTATTGCCGTGTGCCCAAGTTTGGTTATATTGACGATCAAAAATATGCAGACAATTAATGTTCTACGGACGCTTCCTTGGATTGAGATTCATACTCCCCTCCCCTTCACCCACACTAGTTTTAATATATTTTGGTTTATTCTTCCTTGCTGCATTATTTTCTTCTGTGTTTGCCCCTCTTGTATTTTTTCTTCTCACAATATCTGAAGATCATTATTTTATGTATAGATTGGCACAACTCTTTTTCTCTAATATGATACATGCCTGGAAAGGGTATATTGTGGATATTATGTTCATTATTTGACTTGTTCAGCACAATGTTTTCTGAAATATTGTATTTGGGTGTTTTCCTTGACTGTACATTTTGATACAATGCAATCTTGGAAACACATTTTGTATTATTGTATTTTATTACATTATTGTATGCTGTTTTTTTAATATTCTATAACATATTATAATATTACATTACATATTACTTTAAACTGCTAACCAGTAGCTTCAAAATTACATTTTCTAGTCACTAGTGATTCAATCAGATGTTAATGCAAAATGCTCAAAACCTTGCTGTATATTAGGTTCAGGATAATAACCTTTGCATTAATATTTAATTACTTAAAAATCAACTTATATTTATCATATAAACAGAAAAGAAGTTTTAAAATGCCCTGATAAGATAATGTACACGGATGAACACGGATTTGGCTTTCACTTTGAAACTTTCTGCCAAGTTCATAAGGATAACGGTTGTGTTACAGCTAATGATCTCTAAAGCATTTCCAGCAGCGAAATGTCTTGATCTCCACATGAAAAGCTGCAATACATTCTGGAATAGTAATAATATATAGATATGGGAAATTCTCAGAAATATTCCACTGATCCTAGTAAAATATTTTAAACTGTACAAGTGATACATGGAAGTTCAAAATGGAGAGGTATCCTACACTAATGCAATGCTTTGAGGAAGTCACGTGGTGACAAAACGCATCAGCATATGCAACATACGCCTGGGACGACAGGCATGTCTGTCTACCGGTACTCTGATGCCACTCATTATGCTGCCTTTCCTGCTATATAACAGGCGAAATAATTGACATCACTGACAGAGATCATTTACTGACCTGGTGACTGTGGAGCCTGCATACCTACTTCTGGGACACGTCTCTAGCCGAGAACCACTCCGCTTGCGGTGGCTGCAGCCCTCATTGTATATTTAGAGTCTGGCTTTAACTTTTCAGCTCATCAAGATCCTGACTGCACCTGCTTTGTCCGTTCTTCATGAGTACTCTGAAACTTTGAACCTCATTTACCTTGGGTGAAGCATATCTCTGGCGGATAAGTATTGGAGTCTTTTCACCTACATATGCAATATTCAGCTGATTTTCATGTGGCTGTCTATACTAGTCTCTTATGGGCTGGAAATTATCCTATACTACCCATCATCTCGCTGATCATACGGTGACTACATTACTGATTAGAGGCAGAATGAACATTTACATTAGGTGACTCACCGGTGACGTCTCAGATTCTAGTTGTTCTTTTTCTCTTTTCTTTTCCATCCGGTCCAGACCTCTATGATGACTTCTCCCGGCCATGGCCCATTTTAGCAGTTTTCCGCTCAGATGTCTTCAGCTTCCCACTTTTCAAATATTTCTGCACCTATAAACAAAGATACAATTCTTATGGTGCCACACATTACGTCCCTAAATATAATAGCGCCATATACTACACCTCTAATTATAATAACACTGTGTCCCTGATTATAATAGCATTATATACTGTGTTCCATTGGCACGGTCACAGGGTATGTGGACCCACTAGGCCGCTCCACCGTAGCGGAGAGGCAGCTGACCAAGTCACAGTCTATATGAAAGTCAATAGTAGATAGTAATGCATGGGTACCTGAACTAGTCTAGACGGTGGCCGTGGCTTCAGCACGGATGGAGGCTGGTGCAGCAGGTAGCGCCAGACGTGGCGGGCACTATCCGTGTGGCAGAAGACACTGGACGTGGCAGATGACAGCAGGTGCAGTAGACACGACTCCAAAACTGGTAGGAACAAGAACAGTACGGGATACAGTAACAGGTAACAGGGCACGGGTAATTACTGGAACGGGAAACACTAAGGGACCATTTGCAAGACAGACTGGGATAAACTAACAACGCTCAGGAAAGGATCAGAAGGCCTGGGGCCTTCAAATAGACCAGGAAATCATGGCAGTTGATGATGATGACGATTTCCTTTGTGCGCGCTGGCCCTTTAAGGCTGGGCACGAGCGTGTGCGCGCAACCTACGGGACACCCTACGGTACACCCTACGGAGCGGAAGTGAGCGCTGGCGTCTCCTAGGAAGGAGATGGGGACCAGCGCTCACGGATCCATGGCTGCGGGCGTCGGGAGGTGAGTAAACCCGATTGGCCGTGGCCATGGAAGCTACACCCATACACACACACAGTGTCCCCTGTAAATACTGCCCCCCAAAGAGCCCCCTGTAGACAATGCCCCACATAAAGCCCCCTGTAGATACTTCCCACCATAGAGCCCCTGTAAATAGCCCCCTGTAGATAGTGCTCCATGTATAGCCCCACAGATAGCCCCCAACCCATGTAAATAGTTCTCCACATATAGCCCCCACCCCTGTAGATAGTGCTCCACATATATCCCCCAGCCCTTGTAGATAGTGCTCCACATATAGCCCCCACATACAGCCCTACCCCCTGTAGATAGTGCTGCACATATAGCCCCCACATATAGCCCTATCTTCCTGTAGATACTGCTGCACATATAGTCCCCACATACAGCCCTACCCCACTGTAGATAGTGCTGCACATGTAGCCCCCACATCCAGCCCTACGCCCTGTAGCTAGTGCTGCACATATAGCCCCCACATACAGCCCTACCACCCTGTAGATAGTGCTGCACAAATAGCCCCCACATAAAACCCTACCCCCTGTAGATGGTCGCAAAATGATCTTTGATAACGCCAATTGCAGTGAGGTGTTGGCTGTATTACACAGCCATCACTCTCTAAGTTTGGTGCGAGCTTAGCCTTAACGGATGTAACGTACATGCACGTGAAATGTCGTTGGATGCTGAATTTGTATATTTTTTAAAGCTCGCTTGTGAGTATTCTAAACCACCTTTGGATATTTAACCTACTGTAAAGGTGATATTGCACTATCTACCTATATTTTATATTATATATTATATATTTTATACCTATAGTCTTGTAGTTTAAAAACACATTGAAAATGCAGCGACCAGCTGGTGGAGATTCTCCTTCCTGGAATTAAAGTGGAAGAAATACTGCTATAGCCCTATTTACATTGAACTGGTAGAGCGCAATGAATGCTTTGCTTAATATATAGGTATTAAATACTGTATTTCGGGAGCATCTCACGAGACCTGTCATACTTATATAAATATATATATAAACAAAACAGATAAAAACAAGGGGACATATATACAAAAAGACTGAAAAAGGCCATACTTACAAATGGACACAGCCAGGTCAGAAACGCTGATAAAGGAGAGTGAGCAGGTGCTTTAAATAATAATAGACTAGTCTTGACGGGAGTGGTGTGTGGTGCATGGGATGTGTAGTAAAGAATAATAAATGAATAGTGTATGTGCAAGTGTAATAATATAAGTGAAATATAGGGGGCAGTAATGAGTAAAGTGCCTTAATAAAAATAAATGAATAATGGGGTGCAAGTGTGTGAAACATGGAGGGATAGTGTGTAAGTCATGAGGCGCAACGTGCAGCGGTGTAGCTAAAGGCTCATGGGCCCCGATGCATTAGTTCTTCATTCCCCCCCCCCCCGCCCCCGTGTGTATAGGAGACAACATAGCATATCTATAGCACTACGAGCCTATAAACTATGGATAGGATTAGATACATTGGCTCAGCAGACAGTATCACACATGATGGGATTAGATACAATGACTCAGCAGACAGTATCACACATGATAGGATTAGAAATAGGGCCCAGCAGACAGTATCACACATGATAGGATTAGATACAGTGGCTCAGCAGACAGTATCACACATGATAGGATTAGATACAGTGGCTCAGCAGACAGTATCACACATGATAGGATTAGATACAGTGGCTCAGAAGGCAGTATCACACATTATAGGATTAGATACAGTGGCTCAGCAGACAGTATCACACATTATAGGATTAGATACAGTGGCTCAGCAGACAGTATCACACATTATAGGATTAGATACAGTGTCTCAGCAGACAGTATCACACATGATAGGATTAGATACAGTGGCCCAGCAGACAGTATCACACATGATCGGATTAGATACAGGGCCCAGCACGCTGACATTGCGGCTCCAGCGCTGGACCCAGGAAAGGTAAGAATAATAATTTTGCTTCTTTATGTGTCACTGATTATTTTTGTGTGTTTGTGTTTTTTTACAGGTTCCGTTGTTGGACGAGGACTTCAATGACGGCGTTTTTTTATTCTCAATAAAATGGTTAATGAGGGTTGTGTTTTTTTATTTCAATAAAATATTTTTTCTATGTGCTTGTATCTTTTTAAAATTTATTATCACCGCCTTAGTAATGGCCGCTGGCTGATTGACAACCTCCATTACTAAGGCGGGGCTTAATGTTAGCAGGTGTAGAGGCAAACACTAACCCCCATTATTACCCCGGTACCCACCACCACCAGGGGTACTGGGAAGAGCCGGGTACGAACCAGTACCCGTCCATCTGTAGTGACGGGCAGGCACCGGGGTGGCCGCAGGCTGGTAGGATTAGGCTGAGGAAGGCCAAAAACAGTGGTCCCTACCACCCTGGTAATGCTGCCTGCTGCTGCTATGTTGTATCTGGCTGGTTATGAAAATTAGGGGGGACCCCACATCGTTCTTTCCAATTATTTTTTATTTTATTTTTTTTAAATGACGTGGGGTCCCCCCGATTTTTATAACCAGCCAGATTCAATAAAGCAGCAGCAGCCTAGCATTACCAGGATGGGAAAGGCCACAGTTTTTGGCCTTTCCCCTCTTCATAATACCAGCCTGCGGCCACCCGAG
Organism: Rhinoderma darwinii; assembly: GCF_050947455.1. Lineage (NCBI taxonomy): Eukaryota > Metazoa > Chordata > Amphibia > Anura > Rhinodermatidae > Rhinoderma > Rhinoderma darwinii. The sequence goes on along the minus strand of NC_134688.1, from coordinate 152,205,401 downwards.
TGCCCGACCATCATTACAGATGGTCAAGTACTGGATGGTACCCAGCTCTTCCCAGCACCCCTGGTGGGTACCGGGGTAAAAAAGGGGGTTAGTGTTAGCCTCTGCACCGGCTAACACTAAGCCCCGCCTTGGCAATGGATGCTGTCAATCAGCCGGCGGCCATTACTAAGGCGGTAGTAATATAGTTTAAAAAAAAACACAAAGACATAGAAAAAATATTTTATTGAATAAAAAAAACCCACACAACCCTCATTAACCATTTTATTGATAAAAAAAAAAAGCTGTCATCGAAGCAATCCTGGAATCCGACGTAGTCCAGCGGCCGAACCTGTAAGAAAACACACAAAAAAAACGATTAGTAACACATGTGTGTTACGGTCTGTGGGATCCTGTATCTAAGCCTACCACAAGGTAGGCTTAGACACAGGGTCAAGCAGACAGTAATCTTATACTGTATAAGATTACTGTGTGCTGGGGCCCTGTATCTAAACCTACCGTGTGGTAGGCTTACACGGTGTTCAAAATTATTATGCACATTGCTGGATTTAAGTGTCATAAACATTTAATTATTAGTTTTTCAATTAAACTCATGGATGGTATTGTGTCTTAGGGCGTTTTGGATCATTGTAATCAATCTCAGACACCTGTGATAATTAGTTTGCCAGGTGTGCCCAATCAAAGGAAAACTACTTAAGAAGGACGTTTCACATTATTAAGCAGGCCACAGGTTTCAAGCAATATGGGAAAGAAAAAGGATCTCTCTGCTGCCGAAAAGCATGAAATAGTGCAATACCTTGGACAAGGTATGAAAACATTGGATATTTCAAGAAAACTTAAGCGTGATCATCGTACTGTGAAAAGATTTGTGGTTGATTCAGAGCACAGAAGGCTTCGTTCAGATAAAGGCATAATGAGGAAGGTTCTGCCAGACAAATTAATAGGATTAGGAAAACAGCTGCTAAAATGCCATTGCAAAGGAGGAAACAGGTATTTGAAGTCGCTGGTGCCCCTGGAGTCCCGCGAACCTCAAGGTATAGGATCCTCCAGAGGTTTGCAAGTGTGCATAAAGCTTTTATTCGGCCACCCCTAAACAATGCTCACAAGCAGAAACGGTTGCAGTGGGCTCAGAAATACATGAAGACTAATTTTCAAACCATGTTGTTTACTGATGAGTGCCGTGCAACCCTGGATGGTCCGGATGGATGGAGTAGTGGATTGTTGGTGAATGGCCACCATGTCCCAACAAGGCTGCGACGTCAGCAAGAAGGTGGCGGAGTCATGTTTTGGGCTGGAATCATGGAGAGAGAGCTGATAGGCCCTTTTAGGGTCCCTAACGGTGTGAAAATGACCTCTGCAAAGTACGTAGAGTTTATGACTGACCACTTTCTTCCGTGGTACAAAAAGAAGAACCGTGCCTTCCGTAGCAAAATTATCTTCATGCATGACAATGCACCATCTCATGCTGCAAATAATACCTCTGTGTCATTGGCTGCTATGGGCATAAAAGGAAAGAAACTCATGGTGTGACCCCATGTTCCCCTGACCTCAACCCTATTGAGAACCTTTGGAGCATCCTCAAGCAAATTATCTATGAGGGTGGTAGGCAGTTCACATCAAAACAGAAGCTCTGGGAGGCTATTCTGACATCCTGCAAAGATATTCAAGCAGAAACTGTCCAAATACTTACAAATTCAATGGATGCAAGAATTGTGAAGGTGATATCAAAGAAGGGGTCCTATGTTAACATGTAACTTGGCCTGTTAAGTTTTTTGGATTGAAAGAGCTTTTGATTTCTGTAAATATGACCTCCTGATGCTGCAAATTCAACAAATTACCATTTTAGTTCTCTTTACAACCTTTAAAATGTTTTGATCTCTGTTGTGCATAATAATTTGAAACAGTGCATTTTAAGTTTTTTACTTCTAATAAAAAATCTGTTATCATTAGGAGATTTGTTCAATAAAATTAGCATTATACTCCAATGGTTGATGGCTTGAAGATTATACTGACTGTCATTTGCATCGACTATTTAGGAAAATCAGCGAAAAATATAATTTGCATAATAATTTGGAATGCGGGGTATATACAGGGCCCATCAGACAGGATCACACATGGGCCATGTATCTAAGCCTACCATGTGATTGGCTTAGATACAGGGCCCAGCAGACAGGATCACACATTCTGTGATCCTGTCTCATTGGCCCTCTAAGCCTGCTACATCGTAGGCTTAAAGGGGTTGTGAAGTCCCTAAACATTGATGGCCTGTCTTCAGGATAGGCCATCAATAGCTGATGTGTCGGGGTTCGTCTCCCGGGTCCCGCCAATCAGCTGTTTTGAAGGGGCCGCAACAGTCGTACGAGAGCTGCTTCCCCTTCATTTCACTACTCGCTCACACTGTGAATCGCCGACACCGATTCACAGTGTGACCGGAATGAAGAGGAAGCAACTCACGTACGAGTGCTGCGTCCCCTTAAAAACAGCTGATTGGCGGGTCCCGGGCGTCGGACCCCGCCAGTCAGGGCTACTAATCTTACCTTCCTCTTCAGCCGCGGCGGAAGTTCTGTCCTCTCGATGTTGTGCGCGGCGTATAGCGCTGTGACGTCATGCGCTGCGCACAGCGCTTGACGTCAGGAACTCCGCTGCGATCCGGAACCGGGAGGGTAAGTACAGTCTGTTACTATAGTAACAGGGGCCCGCGGCAGGTGCTTTAAATAATAATAGCCACTCCCACTAGTCTTGAGGGGTGTGGTGCATGGGATGTGTAGTAAAGAATAATAAATGAATAGTGTATGTGCAAGTGTAATAATATAAGTGAAATATAGGGGGCAGTAATAAGTAAAGTGCCTCAATAAAAATAAATGAATAATGGAGTGCAAGTGTGTGAAACATGGAGGGACAACTGCCCCCTATATTTCACTTATATTATTACACTTGCACATACACTATTCATTTATTATTCTTTACTACACATCCCATGCACCACACACCACTCCCCTCAAGATTAGTGGGAGTGGCTATTATTATTTAAAGCACCCGCTCACTCTCCTTCATCAGCGTTTCTGACCTGGCTGTGTCCATTTGTAAGTATGGCCTTTTTCGGTGTGTTTATATATATATATATATATATATATATATATATATATATATATATATATATATACTGTATTCATACATATGTAGGTTGTATTCAGGCATGCCGTTTGGCACAGATTTTGCAAAACATTTTTTAAAGAAATGTGGCAAAAAGTCGCATGTGAAGACTGTCTTATCTCACACTCATTTTCTTGAATAAAATGGTTTGATAAGATGAGATATAATGCAGCACACTGCTCTGCATATTTTCTCATATTTGTTTTAATGAAAAAAGCTTTGTATTAATCATGTCAATTGTGTCGCTTGGGATATTCTCTTAAGCCCACATTCATGTTAAAAATTAAATTACTTGCTGAAGTAATGACATTTGAGAGCAGGTGGGGTATCAGTGTTGGAACCTACAGGGAACAACTCCTGAAAACAAGAACTTAATTGTATTCCATATGTTGCATTGGGGCCTATTATACTGTGGTGTCATGAAGAGAGAGACTTCGAGCCCCTCTTAATTTTGGCTGTCCTCTTTTTGACTTATGGTTCTTCCTCTCAAATGGACAAGACATTAAAACAATAAAATGTGCACAGCTGTTTCTGCTATTTATTATGTGTTCCAACTCTTAGTATTTTACATTACCATTGCCTTTCCTGCTGTTTCAAAAATAACCCACTTCTTTTTGCTTCTGCAATATACTGCAACATGTTTGCTTATTCTACTTTTACTATCTATCTATCTATCTATCTATCTATCTATCTATCTATCTATCTATCTATCTATCTATCTATCTATCTATCTATCTATCTATCTATCTATCTATCTATCTATCTATCTATCTATCTCTAACTTTTTATTCATCAATAAAAATAAGTGTCCATTTACAATAACGTTTTGAGACAACATGTTGAAAACTACCAATTAGAAAAGAAAAGGGGGGGGGGGTTTAGAAAGGGTTATGCATGAAAAATTCCTGACTATTACAAATAACACATTTCCTCCAAGCATATTCCTAATTCTTCCATTTTCATGCTTTATTCCACTAAAGAGGCTTTTACACCGAACCATTATCATGTAAAATATTGTAAGATTTAGTAAACGTTTGGCTAGTGCACACATGTTTAGCATTTGCAGGATTAGTGAGAAACTCTTTGCTTGTTGTTGATTGAATCTTATATGAGGGCCTAAAAATTATCATATGTCAGTGTTATATGTCCTAGTCAATAACAGACGAGGCAGGAGGAAGACAAGCGATCTCAAAAGCGATAAAAGAAAACATACTATTGTTACATATAAATGATTCTCTATGTGGTCCATTGGGACTAGTTTTTAGCAATTTATCTTCACATGTATAAGGATCCTAAGTAGTCCTTTCTTTTTTCTAATTAAAATGTCAGTCAGTATGATTGGTGCAACTTTATAAATAGTTTTTATTAAAAATGTATTTTACTTTTTGAGATACAGCTGCTCCGTATTCTCTATATAGAGAAGCTGTATCTTTCACTATGACCTGAATCCGTCAGTACCGCGGACCTGACGGGCTCAGTGTCAGCAGGTCCTGCATGTCTCTGACACACAGGATCCACCTGTAATCTAACACATCTAAGTTATAAACTTAGATGTGATGGATAACAGCTCGATCCTGCATATCAGAGATACCCATGACCCGATTTCACTAAACCTGTCAGTCCCGCGGATCTGATGGCAGCAGGATTTAGCAAACGATATACCTGCACTTTATAGAGAATACAGAGCAGCTGTATCTCAAAAAGTAAAAATAATTTGTAATAAAAACTATTTATGAAGTTGCACTAGTCACACTAACTGACCTTTTTATTTGAAAACAAAATGCCATTCAAAGGTTTACATAGCCTTTCACCAACATTTTTAAAAATGTGCTAAAGCAAAAGTATTACATGGGCCTTTGGTGTACATGAAAAATGTGAAATACCTTACTCCTTATCAGCATTATTCTTCTATGAATTGAAGTCACAGGCTCAATGTCTATGGCTCCTATACTCCTTGTCCCCATGATTGTGCTTCGGATGTTCAGCTTTATTACAAGAACGTTGTATTTAAATGTAATAATTGTAGACATTGATGTAAATGAAAATTTATATGCACATTATGTAAAGATAACACTAAACCCCCATTGGACAAATCAGAAACTATTCACTTCACAGAAGACAGAGAAGCTGCCTGCTTCAGGATTTTAACTTCATGCTCCGAAGAAGTGAATTATTCACTTTTTAACACTGTTCTTGTACATTAATACATAGCTTTATATAGTACTAATGGTGCATCTTCTTTAAAGAAGTGATGTACTTACCTTTAACTTTAGAAAAAGGATAACTAAACTTTAAAAAAAACTGCTGACGTGTCTTAGTGACATGTCAGAAGTTTTGATCGGTGAGGGTCTGAGCACTGAGACCAACGATCGCTTAAACGAAGCGGCTGAAGGGCTCAGGTGAGCGCTGAGCCACTAAGTTTCTGATCGGCTTTTCTCGGAAAGCCGATGTAGCGGTGTACGGTCTCAATAGAAAGTCTATGAGCCTGCACACCAATTGCTGAGGAAAGCCGATAAGAAAAGAAGCGGCTCAGCACTCACAACAGCCCTTCTGCTGCTTCGTTTAAGCGATCGGTGGGGGTCTCAGTGCTCAGACCCTCACTGATCAAAACTTTTGACATGTCACTGAGACATGTCAGAAGCCTTTTGAAAGTTTAGTTACCCTTTAATAATATAGCAAGCTTCATCATTGTTTCTCTGCTTTCAGCACAATACCTATACAGTTTTAACCCGTTGGAGACACAGCCGAGTTTTGGTTTTTAATTTTTTTGTTTTTTCTTCCCGCCTTCCAAAGACATATATTTTTCCGTCAACATAGCCATACGAGGGCTTATTTTTTTGCGGGACAAGTTGAAGTTTTTAATGGCTATATTTAATGTACCAAATAATAAACTATGCAATGTATAACTTTTATTAATTTCCTTTTGGGGAGTAGAAGAAAACAGCAATTCTGCCATTGTCTTGTGGAGTTTTGTCTTTAAGTTTTTCACAGCGCGGTATAAATAACATAACTTTATTTTGTGGGTTGTTACGATTACCGTGTTACCAAACTTATATTGTTTTCTTTCTTTTGCATGCTAAAAACACATTTTTTATAACATTTTTATTCTTTCTTTGCTAGAGGTTTATAAAGGCTTGTTTTTTGTGGGATAAGTTTTAGTTTTTATTGATAGCATTTTGGTGTATATATGAGTTTTTAATTACTTTTTATTTCTGATTTTGGGAGGCGGCAGGAACAAAAAACAACCATTTTTAAATTATTTTTTAGTTCTAGTTTTTTTCAGGGCTGTACTGATTCTCCTTGTGGAGATTTGGCTGGTAGGAAGTCAAAAGTATGCAAAATAGCTCTCATCTAAAAGGAAAAAAAATTCTCTAATGCCACCTATAGGTGATTACCCTGTAAGTCATTGTCCGACCCCATTAGGTCTCGTACACACGTAGCAGAATTGCTGTGTTTTTTCTGTGCAGAATTGCGGACGGAGAAAATGCAGCAGAATACAGTAGAAGCAAAGTGGGTGAGATTTAACAAATCTCATCCACACACTGTGTAAATATTCCGAGCAGAAATTGACCTTCGATGTGTATTTTTCGGACCTTAGCATGTCAATTCCTGCTGCGGAATGTGGACCGAATTGCTACATTTTTCATAGGAGATGTCACCATCTCCCAGCATTGTGAAAAGCGCAGCAAAATACACACCATTTTCTGCCGTAAAAACCGCAGGAAATGGTGTGTTTTTGCCGCAGCAGAAAGTCTATTACTTTCAACAGAATTGCTGCAGAAATTTTCTGCAGCAATTCCGTTGTGTGTGGACAAGCCCTTATAGAGCCTTGAAACATGTCTTTGGTTAAGAGCCAAACCAAAGAAACCCATCTGTAAACAGCACTTTTCGGCGTTGTTGCTACTCATCAGTACAAAGGAGGGTTCTAGTTCACCATGAGGAAGAAATAAAATTAAAGTTTTATATCGCTGGTTGTTACGGGTACGGTGATACTAATAATGTTGTTTTTTTTAATTCTTTTTAATTTTTTCCAATAATAAAACATTGTGTAAGAAGAGGAGATGGTTTTTGTTTTTTTTTCCAAAAACTTTATTTGACTTTTTTTTACTTCTTATTTAGTTACATTAGGGTACTTTAAAAATGTCCAAATATCCCTAGATTCATGAAAGATAAAGGTTTTCTTTGTTTTTTTAATTTAAATGCACACCAGATCTTTCACCAGGTTTATTGTCGGTATTTGCAGAAGGTGCTAGTTTGGCTTTGGAAGACATTAATTCACCAATACTACTTTTTACGGTCATCACTAAGGCACCTTTTTATGGCGCATCAATATAAGCCCGGCAAGGGGGTCCCGTGATGTAAGGAGCTAGTGCTCTGTTGCCTAATGACAGCCGGGCTCCTGCCCTAACTGCCGGGATTAGAGTTATCTCCAATACCGGCTGTTTATTACTTTAGAAACCATGGTCAATAGTGATTGCAACATCTAAGTGGTTTACAGAGGGAGCAGGCTCCCCCTGTCACACATCAGTGGTCCACAGATTGTGAGCATCTGATGGTTTGTGGCAAGCGGTATGGATTAGGCTTATAGCACAGACTAATAGACTACCTGTCAGTTTTACACTGACAGGGAGTAATACTTTGGTTTACTAAATATACCAAAAGCATTATATAAGTGATCAGGAGATCGCATAGTAAAGTCCTGTATTGGGACTAAAAAAAAATAATTAACTAATGTGAAATTAAGGTCATAAAAAAAAGAGTGCACAGTAAAAGGAAACAAAAAAAACGTGTTTTCAATAAAAAGTGGTTTTATTTTGTAAAAGTATAAAATAAAAGGTACACATATATAGGATATGGCCACGATAGTATTCAATAACATCTTATTAATATTATTTTTTTTTAATCAACAAATTAGTTTTTTATTCCTCCCCAAATAGTTAACAAAAAGTAAAAAAATTATGTGTACCCCAAAATGGTGCCATTAGAGAATACAGCTCATCTAAAAAAAACAGGCCCTCTTATAGCTATGTCGATAGAAAAATAAAAAAAAGTTATTACTCTTTGAATGCGATAATGAAAGAACAAAAAAAAATGGTTTGGTCATTAAGGGACAAAATAGACTGGTCGTTAAAGGGTAAAATCCATTCTTCACTGCTTTGGGTTGGTGTTTAAAGGATATTGACCCCGCGTTCTAGTTGTTGGTGGTGGTCCCAGTGGTGTTCTTAGTGGGAGAATGTTTTTAGTGGGAAAACCCTTTTAATTTATTTGTAATGTGTTTGCTGTGTATTTGTTTTATATGATGGTGCATTCATAAGTATATGAGAATGTGATGTGATTCTTTTTTAGAATATTGAGATTTGAATAGTAAACCATTTTGAATTATATTTTACTACAGAATATTGCTGTTTTGCCCTGTGACATTTTGTCTAGGCTGCATGGAATAAAGCCATTTACAGCATTTAATTACTGAAGAGAGTGTCATTTATTCTTGAACTATTTTGGCTACATTGTAAGGACTTTCTGTCTTAAGTGCTTTATAAGTGTTTCATGAGTCTTAGTGTTTCATAAGTCATCACAGATATTATAATAATGTTAATATTATTTAATTGCCATTTATTTTAATCTTGAAGTTTAGGAAGTAAAATAAAGTAATAGCACTTTGATACCATTAAAGTGTCAGCCCCCCTGCAGACTCTTGAACAAATTATTGGAACACACCTCTGTCATTGAAGTAAGGTGTTTCATTCAGTCCCACTGCCACAGGTTTATAAGACAAGCAACATTTGTGATAGAATGGGTCATTATAAAGAGATCACGGAATTCCAGCGTGGTACTGTAATAGGATGCAACCATTGCATCAAGTCAGCTTGTGAAATTTCTTCCCTTCTAAATATTCCACGATCAACTGTGAGTGATATTATTGTAAAGTGAAAATATTTAGGAACAAAGTGGCAGAGCATGTAAAGTTGCAGAGCGGGGTCGTCGAGTGCTGAGGCACATAGTGCATAAAGCCACCATAGCTCTTCTAACTCAATAACTGCAGTTATTCCAAACCTCCTCTGGCATTAACATCTGCACAAAACTGTGCACCGGGAGCTTTATGCCATGGGTTTCCATGGCTGAGAACCTGCATGCAAGCCTTATAAGCCTTACATCACCAAGCACAATGTCGGATTGAGTGCTGTAAAGCACGCCACCACTGGACTCTGGAGCAGTCGAGATGTGTTCTGTGGAGTGAGGAATCACGCTTCTCTATCTGGGAGTCTGATGGACGAGTTTGGGTTTGGCAAATGCCGAGAGAATTTTACCTGCCTGATTGCATTGTGCCAACTGTGAAGTTTGGTGGAGGAGAGATAATACTCTGGGGTTGTATTTCAGGGGTTCGCCTAAGTCCCCCGGTTCCAGTGAAGGGAAATCTTAATTCTTCAGCATACCAAGACATTTTGGACAATTGTATGCTGCCAACCTTTTCTGATACAGCATGACTGTGCCCCTGTGCACAAAGCAAATTCCATAAAGGCATGGTTGGGTGAGTTTGGTGTGTGAGAACTTGACTGGCCTGCAAAAAGCGCTGACCTCAACCCTATTAAACACTTTTGGTATGAACTAGATAGGAGATTGCAAGCCAGGCCCCCTCGTCCAACATCAGTCTCTGTACTCACAAATGATCTTCTGGATGAATGGGCAAAAATTCTCATAGACCCACTTCAAAATCTTGTAGAAAGCCTTCCCAGAAGAGTGGAAGCTGTTATAGCTGCGTAGGGGGGGACCAACTCCATATAAAAAAAATAATAATAATAATAAAAAATAAAAAAATAATAAAAAAAAAAAAATGTGTATATATATATATATATATAAATATATGGCTGCACTTCATAATGCAATACCTCGCATATAAAAAAAAAACTATATGGCAGCCAAAGTACATTGTAAAATGAATTTTTATTGAATATGTATCAAGACATCTTTACAAACCATGATGAGTCGCACTAGGAAATGTTGGTGACATCATGGGGACACACCTTAGTGGAATAAATAATGCATTTGTAAGCAGCAGAGGACAATGTCAGTATACATATATTCTAAAGTGCAATAGTACATAGTGTTGATTGTGATATCAAATCTAAGCTATAATTAGGTTGTAAATGAAATCTTACCCATGTAGTGAGTGTCACTACATGTGTAACACTGGGGTGACGCCAACCCAGATGTGAGTTTCGACACAAGCCTTTGTCTTGGGGTGGTGTCATGTGATCAGATGTCTCACATATATATCCATAACAAGTCAATGCAAGGGAAGCACAAACATGTATCTAATAAATACCTAGGTCAATGTGGCATCATAACGTGTATGACATCTTGTAACCAGGCACTTCCCGTTTTCATGGTGTATGCGGTCACCATAGACACAGGACACAAAAGACGGAGCTGAGTCCATACTCCCATGTATAGTAGTCATGCCATATACATATTAAAATAATGTCTTCCCTAATCTTGAGTGTATATGAAAACATGTAGTGGGAGGATGTATTTTATTGGAAGGCCACATTGGACAGGAAGTGCGTAGTGAAAAAAAAAGTGTGTAAACAATACAAATGCAAAAATGTGAAAAACTTATTTTAGTGCATTTAATCACAACACCCAAGGACACAAACAATGTAAAATATAAATATAAGAGTGTTATATGTATGGTAAGTGACAAAACTGTATGTAACCACAAAGGATCAAACATCTGTCGATTTAGAGAACACCAATATTGCTTACAGTTGCACAGAATACATTTGGATCTTTCTGTAAAAAAAATAGGTGAGAAAAATCTTGATTTCCCCTTTAAAAATGAAAACCGAATCTGTCATATGAATGGTAACTGTATGCCAATACGTCAACAAAAAGTATACAGTTGGCATACAGTGGCACCCCTTTTTTTACTTTTTATGTTTTCTTTCGCTATTTTTTCTTAAAGGTACATATACATCTTCTGTCTTAAATCCTTTAAATCCAGTCAGATGTCTAGATTTTAATTTTCCTTAATTTATTCCATTAAATAGATAGTAATTAACAGCTGCCATTGCAAAAAAAGCTTTTCAAATGAGTTGAATATTAAAAACAAGAAGTTGCATTAACCTTTTGTGCAGATGTACCTTTAGATTATTTGCAAGATATTATTGTATGCCTTCTTCTGATAGATTCAGCTGGCATACCTCCATTGCTGCATCTGATTTCAGCCATGTATCAAATAGAAGAAGTCAATGTTCTTTAACCTTTGCACTAGAAATGCTTCTCGCTGATATTATCTATGAGTTTTCAGTCTTTTTAAAAAGGGAAATTGCTTTTTTGGCCTCAAGCCATGTTTAAATTCAGCATAATTTTTACCAATCTTAAAGCACACTGCAATGTCTAGCACTTAAGTGAGGAACAGATCATTTTTAGACATATATGGCAAAATTGGCTTAATAGATTCTAAAAAGAACACTTAGGGGAGATTCACACGAACGTTGCGTTTTTGCGCGCGCAAACAACGCAGCGTTTTGCGAGCGCAAAAACCATTTGACAGCTGCGTGTGTCATGCGTGTCTGATGCGCGGCTGCGTGATTTTCGCGCAGCCGGCATCATAGAGATGAGGCTTGTCAACGCCCGTCACTGTCCAAGGTGCTGAAAGAGCTAAATCTTTCAGCACCCTCGACAGTGAATGCCGAACACAACAGCGAAAAACCTGTAAAAAAAAAAGATAAAGTTCCTACTTACCGAGAACTTCCCGGCCGTTGCCTTGGTGACGCGTCCTTGGTGACGCGTCCTTGGTGACGCGCCTCTCTTGACATCGGGCCCCACCTCCCTGGATGACGCAGCAGTCCAAGTGACCGCTGCAGCCTGTGATTGGCTGCATCCTGTGCTTGGCCTGTGATTGGCTGGAGCTGTCACTTGAACTGAAGTGTCATCCCGGGAGGTCGGACTGCAGGAAGGAGACAGGAGTAATCGGTAAGTTAGAACTTCGGTTTTTTTTTACAGGTTAATGTATTTTGGGATCGCAAGTCACTGTCCATGGTGCTGAAACAGTTTAACTCTTTCAGCACCATGGACAGTGACTATCTCCTGACGTCGCGTACCGATAATTTTTTTGCCGGGATCGGCCAAAACGAGTTTGGCCGAACCCGGTGAAGTTCGGTACGCTTTTCCGGCTTCGCTCATCGCAAAGACACTCCGTTTGGATGTTCGGAAACAGAAAAGCACGTGGTGCTTTTCGGTTTTCATTCATCCTTTTCACTGCTGTTGCGCGAATCACGCTCGTCCCACGGAAGTGCTTCCGTGTGGTGCGCGTGATTTTCACGCACCCATTGACTTCAATGGGTGCGTGATGCGCGAAATACGCAGAGTTATTGAACCTGTCGCGCATTTTGCGCAGCAGACAAACGCTGCGCAAAAAGCACGGACTGTCTGTACTGCCCCATAGACTTGTATTGGTCCATGCGTGCCGCGTGAAAACCACGCGGCCCGCACGGACCGAATACACGCTCGTGTGAATCCCCCCTTATAGTTAAAAGAAACTACAGTTAAATCTAATTCTAGTAATTTAAACACTGGCATGAAAAACTGAATTTTGGTATTTCAACTCTATTATCTAAAATTGACACAGTTATGATCAATAGTTGGTAGAACATTCTTCCCTCTAGCATGGTAAATACTATATAACAGATGTTATGGATCTCAGATTTGACTGGTTTTAATATATAGTACAGTTATTTAATCACATTCACAGGGAATCTGAATTTCATGTGTTTTCTTAATGACAAATAAGAAACATCAATTTAGAGCGCCGCAAGACCAAATTAAATAGCTTTCTACAAAATCCATATAATCACACTATTTGTCATGTCGATTTTATTTTTACTATTGAACTGATATTATTTATAAAACCTAATTGGGGTTAACAAGGTGGCACTTGTAATTAAATATTGTTTATTTTACTCTGATCAGGACGCTCCCTGCTTTGAGTTGTCCTGGGATGTTTGGTTTCCCAAGTTGCAGGCAAATTCAGGACTGATTAAAGCCTTTCTGCTACCAATAGGCAGAAAATACATTTGTTCCCCGCTTCGCCACAGTGGATACTGATAGGCATATGGTGTGCACAATAGGTGATGTGACAATGTTTTTCAGTCATAAGACCCACCCTTAGGCCTCCCACACACGAGCATGTGTGGTCCGTGATATACGGTCCATACGTCAGCCGCATTTCCCGGACCGAACACACTGCAAGGAGCCAGGCTCCAAGCATCATAGTAATCTATGATGCTAGGTGTTACTGCCTCACTGCGGGACAACTGTCCCGTACTGTAATCATGCTTTTAGTACGGCACAGAGTAGTTCCGTGGAGAGGCAGGGACACCTAGCGTCATAGATAACTATGATGCTAAGAGACCGGTGTGAATATAGGAAAAAGCGATTATTTTTTTTTGCCTAATTTTTCTTGTTTATTTTTTATCCCGTTCATGTTTCACACTAAATAACCTGTTAGATTCATTCTTCAGGTTAGTACGGTCGTTTAGATACCTAATATGTGTAGGTTTTTCATTTTTCATTTTTATTTAATCTAGAGGCAATAAAATATATTTTATGCAAAATATGACTTCTTTTGGGGACATTTGTTTTTTATTTATTTATTTTTGTTACTTTTTTTTAAATCCCATTAAGGGATAGCTTTGTTTACAACTCCATTTTTTACTTCTAATGTATTAGCATACTCTTGTATGCTAATACATTACACTGTGTCACTATGACACAGGCAGCTGTTAGGGCAGCACATACAGTAGTGTGCCCTAACAGCAGGCAAACTAAACAGATAGCCCTGAGGTCTTTTCTAGGTCCCCAGGGCTGACTGCAGAGGGATTCCCTTGTCTTTCATCACATCACCGGGTTCCCGATGATGCGATCAAAGAGGGGAGCTCCCTTTGATCATTTCATGGTCATTGACCGCGGCGATTAAAGTGCTAAACAGCTGGGGTTTGAATGTTTTCCGACCCTAGCTGTATTTAGCAGGCTGCTCTAAGATCAGGAGCTGTGAGTTACAGCTCCTGCTTAGAGTATGAGCGCTCACAGGAGTGCTTATCAGCCGCCTCTACAGCAACGACTAAAGACGTCGCTGTAGACGAAGAACCTGCACCGCCTGCCGACAAAAGACGGTGGGCGGTCGTTAAAGGGTTGACCAGCTAATCAGGGAGGCCAACTGACGGGCCAATCAGAGACCAGTCTGCTGGGCCAATTAGAGCATTAGGCCCTCTATTTGTATCCTCTGTTCTGACTTCATTGCCAGTTTTTTAGTTTGTCTAACCTGGTTCCTGTGTTATAGTCTATTGTGAAGTTTACATTCTGACCCGGCTTGATTGACTATGCCTCCTTCTCCTTATACTTTTTTTTTTGCTATTGGTTACCCAAACCCAGACTGTCTGACGATTCAACTGTCTTCTGTTATCTGCACCTGAAGTTCATCTCTGGTATTTGTTCATTGGCCTGCCCCTGACCTTGTTATTGTCTTATCATCTGGTTTTGTCACTCTGTGGACGAATACCTGGAAATGACTACTTTCTGGGTCCTGTTTACATCTATTTGCTCTACCTGCTAAAATTGCCAGTCGATGACTACTCTGGGAACTGTGACCTGGGAATTCCCTGCAGCATAGTCCACATCTCTTTACGGACCTTAACCCTTTCATGCCGACAATCTGTCGATACACGTCCTTTTCACACATACCCCGTGCTGCCAGGACGTGTATATACAGATCTCTGTTCCAGCCGGCATAGTGCTGTGAAAAGCGCTCGGACGCCGGCTGTGTCAGTGTCCGCGACTCCCCAGCAACTTGTTCTCTGACAGCCGAACCGATTGGTTCGGCTACAGAGAATATGATCACCGTTATTAACTGTTTCCTGAGCACCCACAGTAAATTCACGTCGGCACTTGCTGGGCTCTGTGCAGCGCCAACGTTAATTCACAGTGGGTGTTAAAAGCGCGATCCGGGTGTCTCAGAGTAGTGCTGACACCCAGATCGCGCTGTTATCGGCCTGCCTCTGGTCCCGGAGACATGATCGGGACCTGATTGATTCAGGTCCCGTTTATGTGATCGCAGAGAAAGTTTGTTGTAGCAACAAACTGTAAAGTTTGCTGCTACAACAAACTTTCCTGAGGACCGATTGCGGGTGCTGCCGTCGGTTGCATGGCAAAACGGCCTCCGGTCTGCCATTCACGGACCAGCTGCTCCTCATTATCCTCATAGGCATCCTGTCAGTGTGACTGTCAACGTCACACTGATAGTTTATAATACGTTACACTACCTAGGTAGTGTAACGTATTATAGCAGCCATCAGTGCTGCAGGTCTTCAAGTAAAATAAGTAAAAAAAAAAAAAGTAATAAAAATGTATTATAAAAGTGTAAAAACAAGTTAAAGTTACAAAAACATAAAATGCTTTTTTTCCTATAACAAGACCTTATTTACACGTGCGTAGTTCACGTCCGTGATACGCGCGTGAAAAATCACACGCATCGCATGGACCTATGTAAGGCAATGGGGACATTCAGACATTCCGTGTTTTTCACGCAGCGTGTGTCCGCTGCGTGAAACTCACGACATGTCCTATACTTGAGCGTTTTCTGCGCATCACGCACCCATTGAAGTCAATGGGTGCGTGAAAATCACGCGTAGCACACGGACGCACTTCCGTGTGCTGTGCGTAATTCACGCAACCGTAGATCAAGAAATGAAGGGAAAAATAAAACCACCTCCTTCATTTCTTTTTCTAAACCTCAAAGCCACGTGTCATAAGGATGGCATATGTGCGAAAATCACGCAGCCACGCAACAAAAACTTATGACACACGGAATTGCAACGTGCAAAAAACGCTGTGTTCGTGTGAATTTCTGTGTGAAAGTCTTTTATTATAGGAAAAAAAACAACTTTAAAAAAGTACACAGATTTGGTATTACCACATTCGTAACGACCCCAACTATAAAACTATAATATTCTTTTTCCCGCACGTTGAACACCGCAAAAAATAATTTAAAAACAATACTAGCATCACTATTTTTTGGTCATCACCCCTCCCAAAATATAGAATAAAAAGTGATCAAAAATTTTCCTGTACCCCAAAATAATACCAATAAAAACTACAACCCGTCTTGCAAAAAACAAGCCCTTACACAGCTTTTTTGACTGAAAAATAAAAAAATTATGGCTCTCAGAATATGGTGACACAAAAAATAAATAATTTTATAGAAAAGTGATTTTATTGCGCAAACGCCACAAAACATAAAAAAAACTATATACATATGGTATCGCCGTAATCGTACCGACCTGCAGAATAAAGTAAAATGTCATTTATAGCACACAGTGATTACTGTAAAAAAAAAAAGGACAAAAAACATGTATGTTTTTTTTGGTCACTTTGCTTGCCAAAAAATCGAATAAAAAGTGATCAAAAAATCACATGTACCCTAAAATGGTACCAATGAAAACTACAGATTGTAATGTAACAAATAAGCCCTCGCACGGTTCCGGTGGAGAAAAAATAAAAAAAAGTTCTGGCGCTCAGAATATAGCGACACAAATTGTGCAGAGTGTCCAAAAGCGGATAAGATTGGGCACCATTTATCAGTGCGACACCGGCCACACATCTATGAATTATTTATTTACTCCATTATTATACCCTCTTATTATGCCCTGATGTACTCCGCACAGATTACATATGGCACCACATTATCAACTGAAGTACCAGCAAAACCCCAAACAGAACTATTACCAAGCAAAATCTGCGCTCCAAAAGCCAAATGGCGCTCCCTCCCTTCTGAGCTCTGCTGTGGGTCCAAACAGCAGTTTATTACCACATATGGGGTATTGCCGTAATCGTGAGAAATAGATTTACAAGTTTTGGGGTGCTTTTTAGTCTTTATTCCTTACTAAAAAAAAAAGTCACATGCAAAAAGCTTATCAGTAGCTGTAGCATGTAACGTCCTCTTTCTGTGCCAATCTCTCTTACTAAAGCATAATATAAGGATGCCAGAGCAGCAAGACAGAGATTTTGATTGCTGCTACTGGCACATGGCAATGAAAAGAGTGGAGACGGATGTCATATATGACAAAATGCTATTCCTGCATTTAGGGAAGGTTACTGTTTGCAGAAAATGTTTGATTTTGCCTCATGGATCAAGCCTAAAATGTTTCATATGTGATTGGTAAGTGCGTGTTACAAAATTCATACTGAATTATTCAATTTGTCAAGAAAGTGAATCAAAGTACATGTATTTTTTAATAAGTAAAACAATTTAAATCAAAACATTAAAAACTAAAGCAGCGTAAACATTCAAACATTTTTAATATACTTTGATATTAAATTTTAACATTATATGTCCAATATATAGATGCAAGATTAGCTACTTTAGGGCCCAAGGTGAACTTGCCAATATCTGAGACACTAAACATTACATAAGTTGGCACTACCACACACTCCTTTAGCTGAACCCAGCAAAATAACGACACCACCACATAAAATATCAATAATAGCAATATATTCATTAATTATCTCCAGGGTTTGTCAGCTGTGAATTACAGCTGACAATCTGCTGCAACAGCAAGGATCATAAATAAGGCCTGATTTACATGAGCGTGTGCGTTTTGCGCACGCAAAAAATGCAGCATTCTGCGTGCGCAAAAGACACATAACAGCTCCGTGTGTCATCAGCGTATGATGCGCGGCTGCGTGATTTTCGCGCAGCCGCCATCATTATGACACTCCGTTTGGATGTTTGTAAACAGAAAAGCACGTGGTGCTTTTCTGTTTACATTCAGAGTTTGACAGCTGTTGCGCGAATAACAGCTCCGTGTTTCATCAGCGTATGATGCGCGGCTGCGTGTTTTTCGCGCAGCCGCCTTCATTATGACACTCCGTTTGGATGTTTGTAAACAGAAAAGCACGTGGTACATTCAGAGTTTGACAGTGCTTCCGTGCGGCATGCGTGGTTTTCACGCACCCATTGACTTCAATGGGTGCGTGATACGCGAACAGCGCACAAAGATAGGACATGTTGTGAGTTTTTTTCAGCGGACTCACGCTGAGCAAAACTCACGGACTGTCTGCATGCCCCCATAGACTAATATAGGTGCTACGACACGCGTGAAAAGCACGCGCATCGCACGCATGTATATCTCGCTCGTGTAAATGAGGCCTTAGGCCAGCGTGAGTCCGCTAAAAAAAACTCACGACATGTCCTATCTTTGTGCGCTGTTCGCGCATCACGCACCCATTGAAGTCAATGGGTGCGTGAAAACCACGCATGCCGCACGGAAGCACTGTAAGGGTATGTGCACATGTAGTGACCAAAAACGTCTGAAAATACGGAGCTGTTTTCAAGGGAAAACAGCCCCTGATTTTCAGACGTTTTTTGAGCAACTCACGTTTTTTGCTGTGTTTTTCGCTGCATTTTCGCAGCGTTTTTTACGTCCGTTTTTGGAGCTGTTTTCATTGGAGTCTATGAGAAAACGGCTCCAAAAACGTCCAAAGAAGTGTCCTGCACTTCTTTTGACGAGGCTGTATTTTTACGCGTCGTCGTTTGACAGCTGTCAAACGACGACGCGTAAATGACAGGTTGTCTGCACAGTACGTCGGCAAACCCATTCAAATAAATGGGCAGATGTTTGCCGACATATTGTAGCCTTATTTTCAGACGTAAAACGAGGCATAATACGCCTCGTTTACGTCTGAAAATAGGTCGTGTGAACCCAGCCTCAAACTCTGAATGTAAACAGAAAAGCACCACGTGCTTTTCTGTTTACAAACATCCAAACGGAGTGTCATAATGAAGGCGGCTGCGCGAAAATCACGCAGCTGCGCATCATACGCTGATGACACACAGAGCTGTTATGTGCCTTTTGCGCACGCAAAATGCCGCGTTTTTTGCGTGCGCAAAACGCACACGCTCGTGTAAATCAGGCCTAACTCTGATCCCTGCTGTTTTTCCTGAGATTATGCGATTAATAGCAAACGCGGCATCTAGGTGGTAAGACAGAGGGAGGGGCTCCCTTTGTCACCCCTTTAGTGTCCCTGCAACACGATTGCTGGGTGCCAATGATTTACCATGGCAGCTGGGGCCAAAAAAAGCCCCCAGGTTTGCAGTGTGTATGTCCATTAAGCATGCTGGAGGGAATAAAAAAATGGTAAGAAAGGTTATATAAAATGTTAATTAAAAAAAATGTCCCCCCTTACAAAACGCTTCATTTTGGAAAAAATATATAAAAAAGTACACATAATTGGTATCACTGCAATGACTGGTACTATAAAACTAACATGTTATTTACCCCTCACGGTGAATGACATAAAGAAAATAGAATTTTTTGGTTCATCCCCCTCCCAAACAAAAGGAATAAAAGTTAATCTATAAGTACCATGTACCCCAAAATGGTAACAATTAAAAGTACAACCTGCCCACAAAAAAAATTGTGTTTTTATTATGCAAAAGTAATAAAATATAAAACTATATAAATTTGGTATTGCCATAATCGCAACGATCCTCAAAACAAGGATAACATGTCATGAATGCAATAAAAACTAAACCCGGAAAGGAATTGCAGAATTGCTGTTTTTTTCCCATCTTCCCCCAAAAAATGAATACAAGATTTTCAACACATTATATGCCCCATAAAATTGTGCCATTAAAAGCTACTACTCATCCAGCAAACAAAAGAAAGCCTTCATACGGCTACGTTGATAAAAAAAAATTGAGAACTATGACTCTCAGAATGCAGTAGTGAGAAAACAAAGGAATTGTTGCGTCCTCAAGGCCCAAAATAGCAGCGTCCTTAAGGGGTTATGGTCTTATAATTTAAGATTTAAATCAAATAAGAAAATTTGGAGTTACAAATATGGTGGATTATATTGTTAAAAATATATAAAATTCTAAATTCACCTTTTACTTAGCTCAGAATATTTGTTTTTATTTTAATGGAATTGTCAATGTCCTTCTTTATATCGTTGACTTTAAAGTGGTTCTAAACTTACAGAGTAAATTAGATCACAGAACATTTAAATAACTGAGCTAAAACCAAGGCAACATATGTTTTTCCTTTTTACTGTTTTCATAATTTGGCCTTCTTTGAATCCACATACAAAATGCTTCCTTCCTTTTGCTGGATCCACAAATGAAAGCCTTCACTTTTTCTAATTACAGATTGGTTTGCCAAAAAGAAAGAAAAAAAAATCTATCTGGAGAACATCATTTTAATTTATTTATGGCATACAGATGACAAGAAAGTCTGTCCTCTTCCTAGTCTTTTTTGGAAGGCTGTGGCTGGATTCAGCCAAGCAAAGTTCACAGGGAAATAGGGACGTATAAGCCAAAATTCCTTTATTTTCATTTTTTTCCATTTAATTATTTTGTTAAAGTTTAAGAGTATTTACATTTGTAGATTAAACAAAAGAAACATACCCCATAACATTCCCCGCGTCCCCATGGCTAATAAAATATTTTTTATGAGCAAATAATATTTATTTATTTATTTCATATTTAAGTTGCAGCTCTGTTTTTCTTTTCTTAGCTTGAAACCATCTTGAAAACATTTTTATGCTGATTTATTGTATTTAAAGATATAAAATGTATAAAAAAAATAATAAAAAAACGTTATAAAATTATATTACATTATAAAAAATATTTTTTTTTCTATATCATTTTTGTTTTTTAAAAAATAACTTATTTTAGTATAGAAAACACATGTAGAATTTGTGTATATATTTAGTTAAATTATTATTTTGCTTACTTTCCTTTCAGTTTTAGAAATTGGGAAATGTTGTTATCACTTGACAAACTAGAAATCATTTATTAGAAAAATAAGCATACAGTAAGTAAAGTACGTAATGGTGATTTGGGGAAATTTAATCTTAAACTATGTTTGTTCATTACAGGAAATTATGCTAATAGGTGAAAGACTTAGCTCTTTGTGCATGGAATAGACTGGCTTTTAACTTGAAATTGAGTAGAACCTGAAATTTTAGGCCAACCTGCTGTCTGAATTACTTTTGCACCTTTTGTGTGTCAAACTGAGGTTTGATTTAATTAATTTCCCTGCTACCAATGTAAACATATTTGAAAGGCACTCTTGTGTGGCTCTAAAATGGTCATTTTGCTATCCATACATCTTACAAATTCAGGCTTCTCTGTGTAAATGTGAAAGGAGTATTTATAAGTGTAGTCAGAGCTGATAGGGTAGCTAAAGATAAATAGGCAAAAGCTTCTATAACAAGAAAAATATTACAACATTTATCAGTGAGGCATTTAATTTGTTGGTAATTGCCTAATTTAATTATTGAATCTCAGACGCACCAAAACATAAAAATAGCCTTCTTATAATCGCTTTTAAAGTATTGGAGTAATTTCAGCAGTTTAAAGTTTCACTGATGAGATTTATCTTTCATGCGCCCTATTGTGAAAACATATTAAGTTTAACCCCTTCCCACCCATGGCAGGTAAATGAACGGCTAATGGAATGGTCCCTGTGCCAGAAGCCTGTTAATTTATGTGCTGTGTTTAACGGCATTTGTGAGCACCTGCGTGCGATGCCATCGGCAACTTTGGGCTGTCACACTGACAGGATGATTTTGTAGTGTGACAGAGAATTAAAATAATTAATTTCCGGTCACAAAAAAACCTGAACATAGCACTCATAATGAGCATTGTGCTCCCGAACGAAGAAGTACTGCTTATGCATTCGGGCAATTGCAAGGAAACCCTACAATGTCAGTAATGACATCACAGGGATTCTCGGTGCAAAGACAGTGATCTGTGTCTTAATAATAATAATAATAATAATAATAATCTTTATTTATATAGCGCCAACATATTCCGCAGCACTTTACAATTTAGAGGGAACATAAACAGACAATATCAGACATTACAAAGTGAGAAAGCTAATTTACAATTCAGACAGGAGGATTCAAGATCCTGCTAGCAAGAGCTTACAATCTATGAGGAAATAAGGGAGAGACAAAGTGTAAAAGTGTTTGTGCAGTACAATGGTCCAGCCATCTATTATACACATGGGGTGGTACACATAAAGCTGCATGATCCGGTCACCAGCCAGTATCCGTGTATGACGGACATGAAGTGCAGTACAGTGCAAAGAGTGTGAGGGAATCTTATTCTGATGACTAATGGGGCCAAGGAAAGGAGTCAGATTAGGGTATGTAATAGGCATGTCTAAATAGATGTGTTTTCAGGGCACGTTTAAAACTGTAGATATTGGGAATTAATCTGATTGTCTGTGGTAGCGCATTCCAGAGGACTGGTGCAGCACGAGAAAAATCTTGGAGACGGGGGTGGGAGGTTCGGATTATGGAGGATTTTAATCTATGGTCGTTGGCAGAACGTAGAGCGTGAGTAGGCTGGTAGACAGAGATGAGGGAGGAGATGTAAGGAGGTGCAGCACTGTGGAGAGCTTTGTGGGTGAGAGTAATAAATTTGAATTTAATTCTGAACGGGATGGTCAACTAGTGTAGTGATTGGCACAGGGTGGAGGCGTTGGTGTAGCAGTTGGTCAGAAAGATGAGCCTGGCTGCTGCATTGATGATAGATTGGAGAGGGGAGACTTTAGTGAGGTGAAGACTGACTAATAATGATGGAGATGTTTTTGAGGTGAAAATAACAGGAGCGTGTAAGTGATTGAATGTGAGGAGTAAAGGTAAGATCGGAGTCAAAACTAACCCCGAGACAGCGGGCGTGCTGCCTAGGAGTTATGGTAGAGCCACACACTGAGATGGAGACATCAGGTTTAGGTAGGTTAGTAGATGGTGGGAACACAAGGAGCTCAGTTTTAGAAAGATTCAGTTTCAGATAGAGAGAGGACATGATATTAGAGACAGCGGAAAGACAATCACTGGTCTTTTGTATTACAGTGGGGGTGATGTCATGGGAAGAGTCATATAATTGGGTGTCATCAGCGTAGAGATGGTACTGGAAGCAAAATCTGCTGATGGTTTGTCAAATAAGTGCTGTGTAGAGAGAGAACAGGAGCGGACCTAGGACTGATCCCTGAGGAACCCCAATAGCAAGTGGAAGAGGAGAAGTGGAACCAGCAAATGACACCCTCAACGAGCGGTCAGAGAGATAGGAGGAAAACCAAGAGAGACCTTTGTCTTTAAAGGAACAGTGTCATCACAAATTATTTTTTTATATGTTAAAGATGTTAGTGCTTTATTAAAAACGTTTATATTCATTTGTGTGTTTGTGTTTTACTTCTTATTTTTACACTTTTTCTTCCCTATGGGGGCTGCCATTTTTTGTTCCATTTCTGTATGTGTCGATTAACGACACATACAGACATGGAATACAGCAGCCACAGTCCCATAGGGACTGCGAACGGCTCCCGTCCCATTGACTTCAGTGTACGGCGTCTGTGTGGGAACTGCGCATGCGCCGCTCCCACACAGTCCAATTCTAAATTGGCGCCGTCCGGCGCCATTTTCCTGTGGACCGGAAGTCGCGGCCGGACAGTAATATTACTACTTCCGGTCGCGGCTTCCAGATTTGTGCACTTGGACCAGCGGCAGCAAACGGAGCGGACGGGCCGGAGGGAGCCGCGGCGGCAGGAGCAGGTAAGAGATTTCAATGTATGTTCGTGTTTGTGTGTGTTTACTACTGTATGTAAACCTACTACACTGTGTGTTAGCTCAAAAAATGGCGACACACAGTGTAGGAGGTTACACCGTTCAAACCCCTCGTTTATCCCGGCACTAGCCAGGATAAAGGAGGGGGGGATGCCGAGAGCTCACTAGAGCGAGGGCTTTTTACCCAATTTTGCAATGCTGCAATTTTGGGAGTAGCTCCATCTAGTGACCAAAAATGGGTAGTATTATAAATTAGAATTAATTTATAATATTTCCTGACTCGTGAAAAAAATAAAAAAAATTTGAACAATGTTTAATCACCCACACACTAAATGTTTAATTTAAAAAAAAAAAACATGTTTTTCTGGCAACACATTCCCTTTAAGGCCAATAGAGTGGAGCACGTTAAGTAGGAGTTTGTGGTCTACAGTGTCAAAGGCTGCAGAGAAATCCAGAAGAATCAGGAGAGAGGATTTACCGTCTGATTTCGCTGCCAAGAGATCATTTGAGACTTTAGTAAGGGCAGTTTCTGTGGAGTGTAGAGTGCGGAAACCAGATTGTAAGGGGTCTAGAATGGAGTTAGCAGAGAGATAAAGGAAAAGGCAAGAGTAAACCAAGCATTCCAGGAGATTGGAGATGAAGGGGAGATTAGAGACTGGTCGGTAGTTAGCAGTGCTGGATGGGTCAAGAGTTGTTTTTTTCAGTAATGGGTTTATATAGTGTCTTCTCTGCATGTCTGTATTTACAGATCACTGATAACAGTGATCTAATAAGCTGTTTACTGTTATCAACAAAAAAAGATCAGCAGCACTAGACAGAAAGAAAATAATTGGGTGCTCCCCTCCTGGGTCACAGTTCAATGTCCCTTCAATGCAACAAAATAGAGGATGAGGCAGCACAACCAAATAAAAAGTGATCCAGTTTAATTCTACATGCAACTTTTCAGCTCAGTGTGAACCTTTCTCAAGCATAACAGTGTAACAAAGTTATCAAACATACATATGTGCAACAATTAGAAATCTCATTAAGAGAATTTCATACAAATACTGTGTATATTTTACAAAATCTCATATAAAACTAACATCAATAAAAGTGCATAAGTATACAGAAGCATACAGTAAAATATTAACAACTAGCGAAATATTGATAAGGTGCTATTGCAACATTGACTACCACCAAGTGTAAAGATAATATAAATACAAATAAAAAAAAATTACTTAACCATCAATGGGTAGGTTGTCAGCATCTCACACTACCTATTGCGCATGTCCATGGGCCATAATACAATACATCTACCGCCTGTGTGTGCATTGACATAACACGTCAATTTGCGCATGCGCAGATATGCCGATGAATACATCGGAAGCCATCATGGGTACGGAATAAGCACTATCTCAGTTAAGCATCGGCTGAGTCATATAGACCTATCATAGTCAGCCATGACCCAATCAATAGGAGTCTCTGAGGAGAATTGGTAGCCATATTGGGAAAGCCCGTCAGTATAGAGAGTGTATTAAGAGATATACTTCTTCTGGATACATCCTAAGGTTTAAAATAAAAGTATATATATCGGAATACAATAAAGACTACAAATGTAT
Organism: Rhinoderma darwinii; assembly: GCF_050947455.1. Taxonomy (NCBI): domain Eukaryota; kingdom Metazoa; phylum Chordata; class Amphibia; order Anura; family Rhinodermatidae; genus Rhinoderma; species Rhinoderma darwinii. Next base: position 152,180,022 of record NC_134688.1, on the reverse strand, counting down.
AATTGATGATAAATACATAATGATACTTTGACCAGCAAAGAGATAGACAGTCCGCATATAGCGAATCTAGAAAATAATAAATGTGATCAATCTCACCAAGAGCCCAAAGTGACAAATCCGCATATAGCGAATCTGAAGAGCAGTGGGGTAAATTTATATATTAGACCCACAGCACAAGTACTATAAAAACCATCAATATACATTAACCAATTCACCACAACGACCCCCAAATACCATATATCATAGTGTCAAGGTGAGACAAGCGGTGCATTCCACCTGATGTTACTTTAAAGTCTATAGTGGATTTATGAAAAGGTATACAAAGCATTTTGGTTTGTGGTGTTTTTGGGTTCAGTGGAGTGTTTTTCAAATCGCAGATTGCTCATAGTATACCAGTTGTTGTTTTTTTGTGTTTTTCCTATAGGCTTCTCTATAGGATAAAACGCATGTACAAAATGACACAAAATAAAAAATGCAGTAAAAAAATTAATGTTATATTAGAAAATTTTGGCGCTTTTACATCCTTTTTTGTTTCATGCAGCTAAAAACACCAGGCAAAAATTGTGTGTGAAGGATGCCTAAAGAGATAACAAGTGTTTCCAACATGGAAGGGAAAAGGAGGAAGGTAAGTAGCACCCAGGCAAGAACCAAGGAAACAAGGACATCATTGCAGTGGCGTAACTACCGCCGTAGCGACTGCTACGGGGCCCGCGGCATGAGGGGGCCCGTGTCGCCCGCCGGCACGGGCTCCCACCATGGCCGCAGGCTCCGCTAGCAGCCGCTATGGCTGCTACAGCGGGACGCCACTGAACACTACGGCAGAGCAGGGAGGTATCTCCCCGCTCTGCCATTAAACAAAAGACATGTATCCTTTATCCACAGGATCTCCACAGGACAGGGGATACATGTGTGATCGCCGTCAGCAATAAGGAGAACGGGGGACTGAAAGTCCCCTGAAGTTCTCCATCACAAACCTCGGACTTCCGGGGTCTGTGTCGGCAGCTCCGTGGAAATGAATGGAGCGCCGGTCGCGCTTGTGCGCATGCGTGACCAGCGCTCCATTCATTTCTACAGAGCTGCCGATACAGACGCCGGAAGTCAGAGGTTAGTCATGGAGAACTTCAGGGGACTTTCAGTCCCCCGTTCTCCCTATCAATGCCAGCGATCACACATGTATCCCCTATCCTATGGATAGGGGATGCATGTTATTTGTAGGACACACTATAGGTCACATTTTTTTTTGGGGGGGGGGCTGTATGGCGTTCCCTACATGGGGGGGCGATGTATGGCGTTCCCTGCAGGGGGGAGCGCTGTATGACGTTCCCTGCAGAGGGGGCGCTGTATGGCGTTCCCTGCAGGGGGAGGCGCTGTATGGCGTTCCCTGCAGGGGGGGGCGCTGTATGGCGTTTCCTGAAGGGGGGGGCGCTGTATGGCGTTCACTGCAGGCGGGGCGCTGTATGGCGTTCCCTACAGGGGGGGCGCTGTATGGCGTTCACTACAGGGGGGGCGCTGTATGGCGTTCTCTACAGGGGGGGCTGTATGGCGTTCCCTACAGGGGGGGGGCTGTATGGCGTTCTATACAGGGGGGGCTGTATGGCGTTCTCTACAGTGGGGGCTGTATGGCGTTAGCGCCATACAGCCCCCTCTGTAGATAACGCCATACAGTCCCCCTGTAGACAACGCCACACAGTCCCCCCTGTAGATAACGCCACACAGTCCCCCCTGTAGATAACGCTACACCGTCCCCCCTGTAGATAACGCCACGCAGTCACCCCTGTAGATAACGCTACATAGTCCCCCCTGTAGATAACGCCACACAGTCCCCACTGTAGATAACGCCACACAGTCCCCCCTGTAGATAACGCCACACAGTCCCCCCTGTAGATAACGCTACACAGTCCCCCCTGTAGATAACGCCACACAGTCCCCCCTGTAGATATCTACAGAGGGGGACTGTATGATGTTAACGCCATACAGTCCCCCCTGTAGATAACGCCATACAGTCTACAGGGGGGGCTGTATGGGGTTATCTACAGGGGGGCTGTATGGCGTTATCTACAGGGGGCGCTGTATGGCGTTATCTACAGGGGGGACTGTAAAAAATGCACAAGGGGGGGGTTGTGTGACACCCAGGGGAGAGGGGGGGCCCAGTCAAAAGTTTGCTATGGGGCCCAGTCTTTCCTAGTTACGCCCCTTCATCATTGTCTTAGGTCCCTAAAATGTGTGGCAGTGAAAATGATTAAACTGGTACTGAACAGGTGCTGGGAGAATCAAAGCAGGAGTTTGGTATGATTTTACAAGCATTGTCTTTTGCTTGATCATTAAGAGGCATTAGATTGTATAGTGTATCCTTGTAAAGCACAGGTGTATCCAGGGGCGTAGCTAAAGGCTCATGGGCCCCGATGCAAAAGTTCTTATTGGGCCCCCCCCCCCGCAAACTTCTCATGGCCGACGGTCCGCAGCTTTCAGCTGCATCGCTGGGTCTCCAAAGTGACCCAACAATACAGCACTAGCAGCCGGGGCGTCACTAAGGCTGGGTTCACACAACCTATTTACGGACGTAATTCGGGCGTTTTAGCATTGAATTACATCTCAAAAGCGTCGGCAAACATCTGCCCATTCATTTGAATGGGTCTTACGATGTTCTGTGCCGACGGTCATTTTTTTTACGCGCCGCTGTCAAAAGGCGGCGCGTAAAAAAGACGCCCGCGTCAAAGAAGTGCCTGTCACTTCTTCAGCCGTAAATGGAGCCATTTTCCATGGACTCCATGGAAAACCAGCTCCATTTACCGTCCGTAATGGACGCAGCGAAAGACGCCTGCACATGCCTTTACGGCTGAAATTACGGTGCTGTTTTCCCTGAAAACAGCCCCGTAATTTCAGCCGTTACGGACGCTGCCGTGTGAACATACCCTCAGGGCTTAAAATGTCAGGGGAAATAGCCCCAATACATATGTGTCCGCCCAAAAAAAAAATGTGTGTATAGGAGACAGCATAGCATATCTATAGCACTACGACCCTATAAACTATGGATAGGATTGGATACATTGGCTGAGCAGACAGTATCACACATAATAGGATTAGATGCAGTGGCCCAGCAGACAGTATCACACATGATAGGATTAGAAACAATGACTCAGCAGACAGTATCACACATGATAGGATTAGATACAGTGGCTCAGCAGACAGTATCACACATGATAGGATTAGATACAGTGGCTCATCAGACAGTATCACACATGATAGGATTCTATACAGTGGCTCAGCAGACAGTATCACACATGATTGGATTAGATATAGGGCCCAGCAGACAGTATCACACATCATAGGATTAGATACAGTGGCTCAGCAGACAGTATCACACATGATAGGATTAGATATAGGGCCCAGCAGACAGTATCACACATGATCGGATTAGATATAGGGCCCAGCAGACAGTATCACACATGATAGGATTAGATACAGTGGCTCAGCAGACAGTATCACACATGATAGGATTAGATATAGGGCCCAGCAGACAGTATCACACATGATAGGATTAGATACAGTGGCTCAGCAGACAGTATCACACATGATAGTATTAGATACAGTGGCTCAGCAGACAGTATCACACATGATAGGATTAGATACAGTGGCTCAGCAGACAGTATCACATATGATTGGATTAGATATAGGGCCCAGCAGACAGTATCACACATGATCGGATTAGATACAGTGGCTCAGCAGACAGTATCACACATGATAGGATTAGATACAGTGGCTCAGAAGGCAGTATCACACATGATAGGATTAGATACACAGCTCAGCAGACAGTATCACACATGATCGGATTAGATACAGGACTCCGCTCGCTGACATTGCGGCTCCAGCGCTGGACCCAGGAAAGGTAAGAATAATAATTTTGCTTCTTTATGTGTTACTGATTATCTTTGCGTGTTTGTGTTTTTTTACAGGTTCAGTTGTTGGACTTCGGATACGAGGACTTCAATGACGGCGTTTTTTTATTCTGAATAAAATGGTTAATGAGGGTTGTGTTTTTTTATTTAAATTAAAAAAAAATTCTATGTGCTTGTATCTTTTTAAACTTTATTATCACCGCCTTAGTAATGGCCGCTTGCTGATTGGCAACCTCCATTACTAAGGCAGGGCTTAATGTTAGGCGATGCAAAGGCCAACACTAACTCCCATTATTACCCCGGTACTGTGTGCTGGGGCCCTGTATCTAAACCTACAGTGTGGTAGGCTTATATACAGGGCCCATCAGACAGGATCACACATGGGCCATGTATCTAAGCCTACCATGTGATTGGCTTAGATACAGGACCCAGCAGACAGGATCACGCATGGGCCATGTAGCTAAGCCTACCATGTGATTGGCTTAGATACAGGGCCCAGCAGACAGGATCACGCATGGGCCATGTAGCTAAGCCTACCATGTGATTGGCTTAGATACAGGGCCCAGCAGACAGGATTACACAATCTGTGATCCTGTCTCATGGGCCCCCTAAGCCTGCTACATCGTAGGCTTAGGGGTTGTGCAGTCCCTAAACATTGATGGCCTATCCACAGGATAGGCCATCAATAGCTGATGTGTCGGGGTCCGTCTCCCGGGACCCGCCAATCAGCTGTTTTGAAGGGGCCGCAGCACTCGTACGAGAGCTGTTTCCCCTTCATTTCACTACTCGCTGACACTGTGAATCACCGACACCGTTTCACAGTGTGACCGGAATGAAGAGGAAGCAGCTCTCGTACGAGTGCTGCGGCCCCTTCAAAACAGCGGATTGGCGGTCCCCGGGAGTCGGACCCCGCCAGTCAGGGCTACTACTCTTACCTTCCTCTTCAGCCGCGGCGGTAGTTCTGTCCTCTCGATGTTGTGCACGGCGCATAGCGCTGTGACGTCATGCGCTGCGCACAGTGCTTGACGTCAGGACCTGCGCTGCGATCCGGAACCAGGAAGGTAAGTACAGTCTGTTACTATAGTAACATGGGCCCGCGGCCCGAGTTACTATAGTAACTTTTTATTGATGTGGTGCTGGGGGCTGTGGGCCCCCCTGGCTTCGGGTCCCGGTCGCAATTGCAACCGCTGCGACCCCTATAGCTACGCCAGTGGGTGTAGCCCCAGTGTTAGGGCATGTTCACACGTGGTGGAATTGCTGTGGAATTCCGCTGAGGACAGTCCGCAGTGGAATTCTCCAGCGGCCGTTTTTTACATTTGTTTCAATACAATTTTAGGCAAGTTAGTTCAGACATTGCGGGAAAACTCCGCTGCGGACCATAGGCTGTGGTGCAGAATTTTCAGTCCGCAGCATGCACTGTCTGTTGCGGAGAAGAAGCGGAATTTCACTGTGGATTTCAGCCTTTGCAATGCAAAAACTGAAATCTGAGGCACGTCCGCTGTCTTTTCTGCAACGTCTGAATTACCTGTCAAATATGCAAGTGTTGGTGCAGATTCGTTGCGTAATTGCCCCAAATCTGCACCAACATTTGCAGCGGAAAAACTCCGCCACGTGTGAACATGCCCTTACAGTTCTTCCTTATTGTCTGTCTTTTTAAACTAAAAAACACATGTAAAAATGCCAGCATTATTTAAATGTAAAATGCATTTTTCATGTTGTTTTTACATGCATTTTTGGTGGTGTTCATTATTTTGAAACATTTGAGCCCAAAAATGAAGTTAAAATGCCACATATGAAATAGCTGTGTCTGTAGACTTTATAATCCAGGGAATTCAGCCTTAGGCCTGCAGGATATGTAAGCAAAAGTTGGAGCATGAAAACATCTGATATTTTGCAGCACAGGAAATACCCCTCCTGTAGAAGCAACACAGTAGTGACCAGAAAGACTCCTGTCAGTTGTCAGGTCAAAAAGTCAGGGTTCTTCTCGTTCACTACTACGGTTGTGCAGCCACATTGTTCAGAAGGATGTGTAGCCAGGAGAACATATCCCCTACTAAATGAAATCACTCAGAAACAAACGCAAGTGGGCGGACACAGACAACTGCAAAAACAGCATGTGGGCTACCTTTCATCAACATACCTGCTACTTACATCTTCTTAGATTTAAAATAAACAATGACTGACAAAAAAATATTTATTTATTTATTGAATTTTTTGCTGTTATTGCTCTGGAAAATGGCCATATATTTATCGCTTCCCCTTCAGTGATGGGTAAAATCCCTGGTGATCTAGGGCAGTGAAGAGTTTAAAAATAACATCCCAGAAGGTGTAGGGTAGTGAAGAGATTAGCTCCCTGTATTGAAGGCTGCAAGACTCCTTCCCCTTGCTAATCCATCTTTGACAGTAGACTGCATCAGCCAATCGCAGAGCAGCTCAGACAAAAAGGTTCTAAGATGATGGATTGTCTGTGTAATCTATGAGAGACCCATGGAGAATGTGAGCAGGGGGAGGGGAGAAGCAGGAGATTTGTTTTAACACCCTCTGTGGCTAGAGTGGTCCCCTCCTCCCTCTGGTCCCCTGTGCATCTGAGCAGGCTGCACAGGCAATATGTTTGCCCCCAGGAACAATAGTAATCTCTTTAAGGTGTAACTAAACTCGGGTGAGTGCTGAGCCGCTTAGTTTCTGATCGGCTTTTCTCTGAAAGCCGACGTAACGAGAACGGGCCCATAGACTTTCTATTGAGTCTGTACACCAGTACGTCAGTTTTCCGAGAAAGCCTCACCTGAGTGCTTCTGCCGCTTCGTTCTAGCAATCGGTGGGGGTCTCAGTGCTCGGACCCCCACCGATCAAAACTTCTGACATGTCACTATGACATGTCAGATGTTTGTTGAAGTTTAGTTACCCTTTAAGAATATTTGAAGCATAAAGAGAACATCATCAGCCATGAATGTTCATACTAATTGACTGTTCAATTGGCCATATTACTGGTAGTCGTCACTGGCATTGCAGTTGGATGACACAGAGTCCTTCTGACTGTTAATGGCTTTCTTTGAGCCGAGGTACAATATGTCAAAATATCACCATTTTCCTAATAACGGATTTCTATAGTCATATTTCAGGGAATAAGGCATGATAATTAGGTGTGTTCCCAAAGGTGGCCATGCACTAGAGATTTTGATCGGACGAAACGGATGATTAAGACCATTTCTGCCAACCATTGGTGCAGTTTCATGAAACAAATGAGCGTGACAGATGTCGGCCGATGACGGATATCTTAGGAAAAATTGAATCTGCTATGTTAGATTTCTTTGGTCGTTGTTGGGTAAAGTCATTCATGCTAAATGACAGCTCTATATCCTATCAATAGAAGCCCCGACCAGTCCACAGATCAAGGCAGATATCGAAGTATAGTTTTATCTTATGGAGATGTCGCCCAAAACAACAACCTTCACAAGCCAACCATGAATGACAAGTCATTCAGAAAACAGCCTTCTGCAATGCCTAATGTATGGCCAGCTAAGTGCTTGCCATCAACAGCCAAAACAGCGGTGGCAGTCTGTCATTCTCTTTCATGGCCTACTGGATCAACTTGTTCAGCAGCAGTTACAACTACAACTAATAAGTTTAGTGGTAATCCTAATATTATTAATATTGTTTTTGCAATATACTTGATAAACTAAGAAGCACTTTCTGAATGTGCTGTACCCAGTTATACAAACATTTGTGAACACCTACTCACTCTTGACAGTGTCTAAAAAAGTGTTTCTGTAGACCTAATTCTGCTCCTGGAGCTCCAGAGTGAAAACAGCTGTCACCAATATGGAATTTTTCTAACACATTGGTACTCTATGTAAGTACAAGACTATGTATATGCAGTATAGAGCAGTGAGCACTGTAGTAGGGACTTAAAGAGGCTCTGTCACCAGATTTTGCAACCCCTATCTCCTATTGCAGCAGATCGGCGCTGCAATGGAGATAAGAGTAACTTTTTTTTTTTTTTAAACGAGCATTTTGGCCAAGTTATAGCCATTTTTATATTTATGTAAATGAGGCTTTCTAAAGTACATGTAAAGGATCTGCCAGGCACAACTTCTGTGCATACGCCCATAGGTAATCAGTCTGCACCTGAGTCTATGTCTCTGAGACTGACTCCATCTTCCACCACTCAGGATGGCAGGCTTAGGAGTGGGAGAGCCTATCGCAGCCTGGCCAGACGGAGCTAGCTCCCACCCTCTGTCTATTTATACCTGCCTTTCCTGTTCCTCCTTTGCTTGTGATTCTTCTCGTGTGGTTTCCTGGCCCTGCTACAGCTCCTGACTATTTGATCCTGCTCCATACTGACCCTGGCTTACTGACTACTCTCCTGCTCTGCGTTTGGTACCTCGTACACTCCTGGTTTGACTCGGCTCGTTCCCCACTCTTGTTGCTCACGGTGTTGCCGTGGGCAACTGCCCCATTTCCCTTGCTTTGTGTACCCTTGTCTGTTTGTCTCGTGCACTGTGCTGTACCCAGTTATACAAACATTTGTGAACACCTACTCACTCTTGACAGTGTCTAAAAAAGTGTTTCTGTAGACTTAATTCTGCTCCTGGAGCTCCAGAGTGAAAACAGCTGTCCCCAATATGGAATTTTTCTAACACATTGGTACTCTATGTAAGTACAAGACTATGTATATGCAGTATAGAGCAGTGAGCACTCTAGTAGGGACTTAAAGAGGCTCTATCACCAGATTTTGCAACCCCTATTTCCTATTGCAGCAGATCGGCGCTGCAATGGAGATAAGAGTAACTTTTTTTTTTTTTTAAATGAGCATTTTTGGCCAAGTTATGGCCATTTTTATATTTATGTAAATGAGGCTTTCTAAAGTACATGTAAAGGATCTGCCAGGCACAACTTCAGTGCATACGCCCATAGGTAATCAGTCTGCACCTGAGTCTATGTCTCTGAGACTGACTCCATCTTCCACCACTCAGGATGGCAGGCTTAGGAGTGGGAGAGCCTATCGCAGCCTGGCCAGACGGAGCTAGCTCCCACCCTCTGTCTATTTATACCTGCCTTTCCTGTTCCTCCTTTGCTTGTGATTCTTCTCGTGTGGTTTCCTGGCCCTGGTACAGCTCCTGACTATTTGATCCTGCTCCATACTGACCCTGGCTTACTGACTACTCTCCTGCTCTGCGTTTGGTACCTCGTACATTCCTGGTTTGACTCGGCTCGTTCACCACTCTTGTTGCTCACGGTGTTGCCGTGGGCAACTGCCCCATTTCCCTTGCTTTGTGTACCCTTGTCTGTTTGTCTCGTGCACTTACTGAGCGTAGGGACCGTCACCCAGTTGTACCCCGTCGCCTAGGGCGGGTCGTTGCAAGTAGGCAGGGACAGAGTGGCGGGTAGATTAGGGCTCACTTGTCCTTTTCCCTACCCCAATCATTACATAATCACAAGCCCATATACCTAGTCTACCCTGGTCCCTGACACTACTATGGACCCCCTTGAGACCCTGGCTCAGCAAATGCAGGGTCTCTCCCTACAGGTCCAGGCCCTGGCTCAGAGGGTCAACCAGCCTGACGCTACCATGGTAGTGCCCCTCACCTCACCTCTTGAACCCCACCTCAAGTTGCCTGACCGGTTCTCAGGGGACCGGAGGACTTTTCCCTCAATTCGGGAGAGTTGTAGGCTCTACTTTCGCTTAAAGCCTCACTCCTCAGGTTCTGAGAGCCAGCGGATGGGTATAATTATGTCCCGGCTCCAGGAAGGGCCCCAAGAGTGGGCCTTCTCCTTGGCTCCTGATGTCCCTGAACTTTCCTCCATTGATCTTTTCTTTTCTGCTCTTGGACTCATTTATGACGAGACTGACAGCACTGCCTTTGCCGAGAGACAGCTGGTGACCTTACGTCAGGGTAAGAGACCTGTTGAGGAGTATTGTTCTGAATTTAGGAAGTGGTGCGTAGCTTTTCGGTGGAATGACCCTGCCTTAAGGTGCCAGTTTAGGTTGGGTCTGTTGAACGCCCTGAAAGACCTGTTAGTTAGCTATCCCTCTTCGGACTCCCTAGACCAGGTTATGGCTTTAGTGGTACCACTTGACCGACGTCTTAGGGAACGACAACTTGAACGTTTTTGTGTTTTCCCCTCTGACTCCCCCATGATGCCTCCCGAGGTCCCGTTGCTTCGCTCTTCCACGGAAGACTCGGAGGTACCTATGCAACTCGGGGCCTCCGTGTCCCCCCGACAACGTAGAGAATTCCGCAGGAAGAATGGTTTTTGCTTCTATTGTGGGGATGACAAGCATCAAGTGAACACCTGTCCTAGGCATAAGAATAAGCAGCCGGAAAACTTCCACGCCTAAGTGATCAACGGGGAGGTCACTTGGGCGCACAGGTATTTCCCGTAAATATGAAACGTAATAAAATCTTGCTTCCCTTTCAGGTCTCTTTTGGTGGTAGGTCTGCTACCGGCAGTGCCTTCGTGGATTCAGGGTCTTCTGCTAATATCATGTCTGTGGAATTTGCTTTGTCTCTAGCTATGCCTTTGATTGATTTGCCTAAACCTGTCCCAGTAGTGGGTATCGACTCCACTCCTCTTGCTAATGGTTATTTTACACAGCATACCCCTGTTTTTGAACTCCTTGTTGGCTCCGTGCATTTGGAGCAGTGCTCTGTACTGTTGATGCAGGGATTATCGTCCGATTTGGTTTTCGGCCTTCCCTGGTTGCAGTTGCATAATCCCACGTTTGACTGGAATACTGGGGAGCTTACCAAATGGGGTAATGAATGCTTGACGTCATGTTTTTCTGTTAATTCTATTTCTCCCCCTGAGGAGGTGAACACGCTACCTGAGTTTGTTCAGGACTTCGCTGATGTTTTCTCTAAGGAGGCCTCCGAAGTGTTACCTCCTTATAGAGAATACGATTGCGCTATCGATTTGGTACCAGGAGCTAAGCTCCCTAAGGGTAGGATATTTAATCTTTCTTGTCCTGAACGTGAAGCCATGAGAGAGTATATCCAGGAATGCCTGGCCAAGGGTTACATTCGCCCCTCTACTTCTCCGGTAGGTGCTGGCTTCTTCTTCGTAGGGAAGAAGGATGGTGGTCTTGGCCATGCATTGACTACCGTAACTTGAATAAGGTCACTGTAAGGAACCAGTATCCCCTTCCTTTGATTCCTGATCTCTTTAATCAGGTTCAGGGGGCCCAATGGTTCTCTAAGTTTGATCTACGGGGGGCGTATAACGTTATCCGCATCAAAGAGGGGGATGAGTGGAAGACTGCGTTCAACACGCCTGAAGGTCATTTCGAAAACCTCGTCATGCCCTTTAGGTTGTGTAATGCTCCCGCGGTCTTCCAGAATTTCATAAATGAGATTTTAAGAGATTACCTGGGGGTATTTCTTGTAGTGTACCTTGATGACATACTGGTGTTTTCCAAGGACCTGTCCTCCCACATTGAGCATGTCAGGAAGGTACTCCAGGTCCTTCAGGAAAACAAACTGTTTGCGAAAACCGAAAAATGTGTGTTTGGGGTCCAGGAGATACCATTTTTGGGTAAAATCCTCACTCCTCATGAATTCCGCATGGACCCCGCCAAGGTCCAGGCTGTGGCGGAATGGGTCCAAACTGCCTCCCTGAAGGCGTTATAGTGTTTCTTGGGGTTCGCTAATTATTACAGGAGATTTATTGCTAACTTCTCGGTCATCGCTAAGCCTCTTACGGACCTCACTCGCAAAGGTGCTGATCTCCTCCACTGGCCTCCTGAGGCTGTCCAGGCTTTTGAGGTCCTTAAGAAGTGCTTTATCTCGGCCCCGGTGCTGGTTCAGCCCAACCAAATGGAGCCATTTATCGTGGAGGTTGACGCATCCGAGGTGGGAGTGGGGGCTGTCTTGTCCCAGGGTACCAGGTCCCTCACCCATCTTCATCCCTGTGCCTACTTCTCCAGGAAGTTTTCCCCCACTGAGAGTAACTATGATATTGGCAACCGCGAACTCTTAGCCATTAAATGGGCATTTGAAGAGTGGCGCCACTTCCTGGAGGGGGCTAGGCACCAGGTAACGGTCCTTACCGACCACAGAATCTGGTTTTCCTAGAATCTGCCCGGAGGCTAAACCCGAGACAAGTTCAATGGGTGGTATTTTTTACCAGATTCAACTTTTTGGTTACCTATAGGGCTGGGTCTAAAAATATTAAGGCCAATGCGCTGTCGCGTAGCTTCATGGCCAGCCCTCCTTCGGAGGAAGATCCTGCTTGTATTTTGCCTCCTGGTATAATCGTTTTTTCTATTGATTCTGATTTAGTCTCTGAAATTGCGGCTGATCAAGGTTCAGCTCCCGGGAACCTTCCTGAGGACAAGCTGTTTGTTCCCCTGCAATTCCGGCTAAGGGTACTTAGGGAAAATCATGACTCCGCACTATCTAGTCATCCAGGCGTCCTGGGTACCAAACACCTCATTGCCAGAAACTATTGGTGGCCTGGGTTACCTAAAGACGTTAAGGCCTACGTCGCCGCTTGTGAGGTTTGTGCTAGGTCCAAGACTCCCAGGTCCCGACCAGCGGGCTTACTATGTTCTTTGCCCATTCCCCAGAGACCTTGCACCCATATCTCCATGGATTTTATCACCGATTTGTCTCTATCTCAAGGCAAGTCGGTGGTGTGGGTTGTAGTAGACCGCTTCATTAAGATGTGCCACTTTGTGCCGCTCAAGAAACTACCCAATGCCAAGACGTTAGCTACCTTGTTTGTCAAACACATCCTGCGTCTCCATGGGGTCCCTGTCAATATTGTTTCGGACAGAGGGGTACAATTTGTTTCATTGTTTTGGAGAGCCTTCTGTAAAAAGTTGGAGATTGATCTGTCCTTCTCCTCTGCCTTCCATCCTGAAACTAATGGCCAAACTGAGAGGACTAATCAATCTCTAGAACAATATTTAATGTGTTTTATCTCTGACTGTCAATATGATTGGGTCTCATTCATTCCCCTCGCCGAATTTTCCCTTAATAACCGGGTCAGTAACTCATCAGGGGTCTCCCCCTTTTTCTGTAATTTTGGGTTTAATCCACGGTTCTCCTCCGTTTCACCTGCTAGTTCCAACAATCCCGAGGTAGAGGTCGTTCATCGGGAACTGTACACAGTCTGGGCCCAGGTTCAGAAGAACCTAGAGGCGTCCCAGAGCGTACAAAAAACTTAGGCTGATAGAAGACGTTCTGCTAATCCCTTGTTTATGGTCGGGGATCTGGTGTGGTTATCGTCTAGGAACTTGTGCCTTAAGGTCCCGTCCAAGAAGTTTGCTCCCCGGTTTATAGGGCCGTATAAGGTCATTGAAGTCCTCAATCCTGTCTCCTTCCGACTGGAGTTGCCCCCATCTTTTCGAATACACGACGTGTTTCATGCCTCCCTCCTTAAACGCTGCTCCCCGTCCTTGGCTCCCTCGAGGAAACCTCCTGTTCCCGTTCTCACCCCTGAGGGGGTGGAATTCGAGGTGGCCAAGATTGTGGACAGCAAGATGGTCCAAGGCTCCCTCCAGTACCTGGTCCATTGGAGAGGATACGGGCCTGAGGAGAGGACTTGGGTACCCGCCCGGGATGTTCATGCTGGGGTATTGGTCAGGAAGTTCCACCTTCGTTTCCCCAATAAACCAGGTCCACTTAGAAAGGGTCCGGTGGCCCCTCATAAAAGGGGGGGTACTGTAAAGGATCTGCCAGGCACAACTTCTGTGCATACGCCCATAGGTAATCAGTCTGCACCTGAGTCTATGTCTCTGAGAGTGACTCCATCTTCCACCACTCAGGATGGCAGGCTTAGCAGTGGGAGAGCCTATCGCAGCCTGGCCAGACGGAGCTAGCTCCCGCCCTCTGTCTATTTATACCTGCCTTTCCTGTTCCTCCTTTGCTTGTGATTCTTCTCGTGTGGTTTCCTGGCCCTGCTACAGTTCCTGACTATTTGATCCTGCTCCATACTGACCCTGGCTTACTGACTACTCTCCTGCTCTGCGTTTGGTACCTCATACACTCCTGGTTTGACTCGGCTCGTTCACCACTCTTGTTGCTCACGGTGTTGCCGTGGGCAACTGCCCCATTTCCCTTGCTTTGTGTACCCTTGTCTGTTTGTCTCGTGCACTTACTGAGAATAGGGACCATTGCCAAGTTGTACCCCGTCGCCTAGGGCGGGTCGTTGCAAGTAGGCAGGGACAGAGTGGCGGGTAGATTAGGGCTCACTTGTCCGTTTCCCTACCCCCATCATTACAGTACAACTGGGTGTGTTTACAGTTAAAGTACAACTGGGCGTGTATTATGTGTGTACATCTGGGTGTGTTTACTACTTTTACTAGCTGGGCGTTGTGACGAGAATTATCATCCACTTCTCTTCAAAACGCCCAGCTTCTGGCAGTGCAGACACACAGCGTGTTCTCGAGAGATCACGCTGTGACGTCACTCACTTCCTGCCCCAGGTCATGCATCGTGTCGGACGAGCGAGTACACATCGGCACCAGAGGCTACAGTTGATTCTGCAGCAGCATCGATGTAGCTACTTACCTGCAAACGCTGATGCTGCTGCAGAATCAACTGTAGCCTCTGGTGCCGATGTGGCCAACACGATGCAGGAACTGGGGCAGGAAGTGAGTGACGTCACAGCGTGATCTCTCGAGAACACGCTGTGTGTCTGCACTGCCAGAAGCTGGGCGTTGTGGAGAGAAGTGGATGATTCTTCTCTTCTCAACGCCCAGCTAGTAAAAGAAGTAAACATGCCCAGATGTAACACACATAATACACGCCCAGTTGTACTTTTACTGTAAACACACCCAGTTGTACTATAGAAAGCCTCATTTACATAAATATAAAAATGGTCATAACTTGGCCAAAAATGCTCGTTTAAAAAAAAACAAAAAACGTTACTCTTATCTCCATTGCAGCGCCGATCTGCTGCAATAAGAGATAGGGGTTGCAAAATCTGGTGACAGAGCCTCTTTAAGGTGGCCATACACTATAGATGTATGTCGGACAAACGTGGACAAATGTGTATAGCGGTGTCCGAACTCTCCCTCGACAAGAGATTTCTGAGGAGAGAAGGGTCCGGCATGTTGGATTCCAACTTGCTTGATCCTTTTGTTTGCAAGGAGATAAGCTGCTGCCAGAAGTTTCTGGCAGAGACTTTATTCCTTTTCCCTATTGAGAAGTCATGCACGTTCGGCCAAGCTGAGTCTGTATGTGTATTGAGGGGTTGGGAGAAACAGCTTTCGGCTGAACGAGCGTACAGCTGACAGCTATCTGAAATCTATAACAATTTAAAAATATTTATATATTTATTATATTTTTGTTTTTTTTAAATTAAAAATGGATATAGGAAAGCGCTACTCAAAAGAAATATTGGCAGAGTAATAATAATGGGTAGATTTATTTTGCAAAGAAGGGCAACGCGTTTCAACACAGAACCTGCGTCTTCATCAGGCCAAATATAGGTCCATCTGAAATCTATGGCTGGCTTTAGTATTAAGACAACAGGCAATGCAGCTCATTTGGGATGTTGTGATATTTTGAGGTCTGTAAGGACAATTCCACCACTGCTTATATTTGCATTGAATCCCTTGCTTTCTTTAAGCAAGATTGGTAGAGAAGTCACAGTGTGAATAAGAGCCATGTTTCTGCCAAGGGCTTATCGATGTGTCAGGGATAAGTAAGACAAAATAAAGGAGAAGATTGTGTTTTAGCGCAGAAGCTAAGGGGTGAGCATAATAAAGATGATGACCCTAATAAGCAAGCAAACATGCCGGTTCAGATCGGGAGGATGAGGTGAAGATCTAAGATCTATTACTCACCAAGTAACAGGTGCATCTCTAATTTTAAAGAATAATGGCTATTACTGGATGGTCACCGGTTTGGAACCTCACTACAAAAAAAAAAAAATAGGAGATTTTTTTACAGCACGTGAAATAGATGTCAAAATGAATCCTATGAGATGAGGCCACTATAAGGGCTGGTTCACACACAGTTTTTTTATGCTGTTTTTACTGCAGAAACCGAGTCGGGTACAGCACAAAAAACTGTCCAAAATCGCCTCCCATTGATTTTAAAAGGAGGCGGAGGCGCTTGCGGGAAAAAAGTGTCATGTTCTTTCTTCTCGCGTTTCCATCTCTGACCTCCCATTGACATCAATGGAAGGGAGAGAAAGCGGTTTTCGCAGCGTTTATTGCCCACGGCGCTCAATGGCCGCAGTTGAAATACGCCATAAAAAACGTGGCAAAGAAAGTGCAGGCAGGTCAAAAACGGCCTAAAAATTGCTTCAGGAAGTTTGAGGCAGATTTATCTGCCTACAAAAAACTATGTGTAAACATACCCTTAGCAGCAAGCTAACAGAGTATTTTGGTAATATCAGGTATTAAGCGTTTAGCTAAAAAGTCATATTCCCAAATGTATCAACATTCTTGTTCTGCCTTCTCAGTTGAGTAACTCAAAACTCAATTTGCCATCCAAATACTCAACTGTCTATCTTAAGCATGTTGTCTGAGATGGATTTCCCAAATATGGAATTCCAAACATCTCCATCTTACAACTGGCAGTGGGTAAAATACTAAATGTGTCAAATATGTATGTGTTTAACACTGGCAACCTTCATACCTCCTAAGTGTCCCACTTTTGGAGGGACAGTTCCTACTTTTTAATAAAATCCCTCTGACTCTCTTTGATCCCTAAATATCCCTCTTCATGACTCGATAAATTGATTTCTATTAATAAATAAGCTATACAGCTCCAGAAAGTATCTGTCTGTTTTCTAGCTGACACCAACTTGTATATGATTTCATGGAATTTGGACCATAAAAAATGTCTACTGTATATTCAGTTAATTTTTGTGCTAATGTTTTAATTAAAGTATATAGATGTGCATGAAAAAAAAAAGAATCCACCATCCAATGAACCATAATTGTCCCTCTTTGACCGTTCAAAAAGTTGAGAGGTATGGCCACCTCTGTTAGATAAAGTGGATAGGTAAACCTTGTTCTAACTCTACCATCACCACAACATCAAATGCATTTCCCAGTTTTAGATGCCCCAGAATATATAGAAGGCCCCATTTTGTTATTCACGTTGAAATGTGTGGAAGTTCGTTGACATGTATGGAAGTTTTCATCTTATCCATTGGGGTTGGTTGAAGTTTAAAGGAACAGTGTCACCACAAAAAAAAATTTCATGTCAGTTTTATGTTAGTGTTTTATTAAAAACGTTTTTATTTATTTGTGTGTTTGTGTGTTACTTTTTTCTATCTTTTCACTTTTTCTTCCCTGTGGGGGCAGCCATTTTTTTTTTTCATTTCTGTATGTGTCAATTAACGACACATACAGACATGGAATACGGCAGCCACAGTCCCATAGGGACTGCGAACGGGGCCCGTCCCATCCACTTCTGTGTATGCCGTCTGTGTGGGAACGGCGCATGCGCCGCTCCCACACAGTCCAATTTGAAATGCGCGCCGTCCGGCGCCATTTTCCTGTGGACCGGAAGTCGCGGCCGGACAGTAAGATTACTACTTCCGGTCGCGGCTTCCGGACTTGTGCACTTGGACCAGCGGCAGCAGACGGAGCGGACGGGCCGGAGGGAGCCGCGGCGGCAGGAGCAGGTAAGAGATTTCTATGTATGTTCGTGTTTGTGTGTGTTTACTACTGTATGTAAACCTACTACACTGTGTGTTAGCTCAAAAAATGGCGACACACAGTGTAGGAGGTTAGACCGTTCAATCCCCTCGTTTATCCCGGCACTAGCCAGGATAAAGGAGGGGGGGATTCTCAGAGCTCACTAGAGCGAGTGCTTTTTTCCCAATTTTGCAGCAAAAAGCAATGTGATTGCTTTACCACATGCAAAGCTGCAATTTTGGGAATAGCTCCATCTAGTGACCAGCACTGGGAAATATTATAAATTAGAATCTAATTTATAATATTTCCTGACTCGTGAAAAAAATAAAAAAAATTTGAACAATGTTTAATCACCTACACACTAAATGTTTAATTTAAAAAAAAAACAAAACATGTTTTGCTGGCAACACATTTCCTTTAACTATTTGGTAAAAGTATGTCTCCAAACTAAGCAGCTTTTCAACAGGCAGATGAAACGTATCTCCTTGTTCTCTTACCTATGCCTGTTGCTATATCATCTTTATGACATGAGTGTTTGAGTTTCAGTATGTTGCCAGCATAACATCAGACAATTGTTCATTATATGCCAACTCAAATGCAAATGAGAAAATACTCTAGATGTCAGTATGTCAATTTGAAGCCCAAAGGACAAAGCTCGTCCGAGTGGAAAACACTTAAAATGTCAAAACCAATATTTTGACTTGCAATAATAACTTAACTTGAGTTTTAAATATTTAATACTAAAAAAAAGCTTGAGCTTTTAATGCACTATATACACTATATACATGAGAAATAATATAGTTACATGTCTACAACAACAGAATGATGACATTGTAGAGCCAGCATGTGTGTATGGTGAGACCATGGGTTTCAACTTTTAGACTTTTTAATATAAAAAAATATTGTTGCTGTGCTGTCTGTCATCTGAATAGAATGCCACATAAACTATGTACCCTCCGTCACCCATCCAAATTGTCTTTTAGAGAATGCTGATATACTTACCTAGTCTTTATCTGCAAACAGATGCATTTTCGAATCCCAAGTATTGTGAGCAATTTTCATATGGTTAAATAAAATGCTAAATAGAACTAGAAGACCTAAAATAAATATTAGTTACCTTTGTATGTTTGAAGTGAGATCGCCCACAAATTCCAGTACTCCTGGCTCTTCTAAAATGTATTTAAACATTTCTCACTAAAATAAAATTTTAGAGCCTGTAGCTAACAAGCTTCCAAGAGCAACTGTACCTAACTATAAGCCATTAAAAATACAAAGTCTGACAGGTGTAACATGCAGACATATGAAACACATTTAAATATTCCTGTGAAAAAGCACAATCTATAATCATGCTGAATGTTAGAGACAGAATTTTTCTATTACCTCATGTCACTTAGGCGAAGTTTACGTCTCCCGTTTCGGTCTCTTCCATCAGAGGAAGACATGATTAAAAATCAGAACGAAAAGCATCGCTTCCGTTTGAATTACCATTGATTATAAGAGTAATTCTTTTGTTTCAGTTGGATTTCATTTGCCAATTCAGTTGATTTCCGGGTTTTTTTCACAGAAGCAATGCTGCAGACTTCACTTTTGCCTCCGTGAAGAAAACGGAAACTTAGCGAATAGAGGCAAACAGAATCCAACTGAAACAAAAGAATTACCATTGAAATCAATTGTAATTCGAATGGAATCGATGCTTTCCATATTGATTTTCGGTCATCTCTTCATCTGACAGGAGAGACCGAAACGGGAGACAATGGTAGTATGAACTTAGCCTAAATCTATAATAGTACACTTTACCTGCAAACTGCTTATTTGCCACATATCACTGTTTTTTTTTTTTTTTTTTAAATACTCAGACCTCCCAAATATTTTGGCCAAATTTCTTAAAGGCTATTTGTACTTTTGCAAAAAAATTTAAAACAGCTAATATTTTAATTAAAAATATTCTACTATTGTGTGTATACAAATTTTTTTGAATTGTTTTACTATACATTTATGATACACAGGGGTAGATTCCTGAATGAAGCCGGACTTGTCAAGGTGATCGCCCACTTTAGGGAATCACCACGCTACCTAAGGACAGTCTTTTAATTGATCTGTTGTTCCAAAAGTTGAAAATAGGTGCATCTTTGTGCTTTGATTTGGTGATAACCCTGCTTCTGCCATACACAACCCTGTGTATCTTTTTGTTTGCAACTGCATATACATGTATATATCCATCAGTGGACTAATGGCCAAAAAGTGCAAGGGCAGTGGCAAGGTCATCTGGGGAGGACTAGTGTTAAGCGAAGATATTTTTGCGTGTCTCCCTTTAAACATGGGAGGAAATATGGGTGCACAAGGCAAACATTTCAAAATGTTGCCAAAATCCACTGTTCTCCAGTTGAGCTTTAAAGGCTATGCAAATATTATTTTTATAGATCTTAGTGGTGTTAAAAGGCTGCAATGTTTCAGGCTGCAATCCTCATTCCATCATTCATTTTTAGACCCCTGATATTCAGTTTGCAACCTGCTCCTTATTTCAAACTTTGGTTATGTGGGCATCTCCCTCCAAGTAATACATGCTGGATGTGAGTTCTGTAAATCCAGAATGTTGCTGTAAAGGATCTGCCAGGCACTGCTTCGGGGTTAATTCCCAGAATTAATCAGTCAACACCTGAGTGTACATCCCTGAGACAGACACCAGCTTCCTCCACTCAGGCTGGCAGGCTTAGGAGTGGGAGAGCCTATCGCAACCTGGCCAGACTCAGCTAGCTCCCGCCCTCGGTCTATTTAAGCCTGCTCTTCCTGTCCATCTGTGCTTGTGAATTCTTTCCTTGAGGTTTCCTGGCCCAGCTACAGCTCCTGCTACTTTTTGATCCTGCTCCATACAGACCCCGGCTTACCGACTACTCTTCTGCTTTTCGCTTTGTACCTCGCACTCTCCTGGCTTGACTCGGCTCGTTCACTACTCTGTTGCTCACGGTGTTTCCGCGAGCAACTGCCCATCTCCCTTGCTTGTATTCCCTTGTTTGTTTGTCGTGTTTGTCATGCACTTACTGAGCGCAGGGACCGCCGCCCAGTTGTACCCCGTCGCCTAGGGCGGGTCGTTGCAAGTAGGCAGGGACAGAGTGGCGGGTAGATTAGGGCTCACTTGTCCGTTTCCCTACCCCCCCCCACCATTACAAATTCACAAGCCCCATACCTAGTCTACCCTGGTCCCTGACACCATTATGGAACCCCGTGAAACCCTGGCTCAGCAAATGCAGGGTCTCTCCCTACAGGTCCAGGCCCTGGCTCAGAGGGTCAACCAGCCTGATGCTACCTTGGTAGTTCCCCTCACCGCACCCCTTGAACCCCACCTCAAGTTGCCCGACCGGTTCTCAGGTGACCGGAGGGCTTTTCTCTCCTTTCGGGAGAGTTGTAGGCTTTACTTTCGCTTAAAGCCTCACTCCTCAGGTTCTGAGAGCCAGCGGGTGGGTATAATTATGTCCCGGCTCCAGGAAGGGCCCCAAGAGTGGGCCTTCTCCTTGGCTCCTGGCGCCCCTGAACTTTCCTCCGTTGATTGTTTCTTTTCTGCCCTCGGACTTATTTATGACGAGACTGACAGAACTGCCTTTGCCGAGAGTCAGCTGGTGACCTTACGTCAGGGTAAGAGACCTGTTGAGGAGTATTGCTCTGACTTTAGGAAGTGGTGCGTAGCTTCTCGGTGGAATGACCCTGCCTTAAGGTGCCAGTTTAGGTTGGTTCTGTCGAATGCCCTGAAAGACCTGCTAGTTAGTTATCCCTCTTCTGACTCCTTAGACCAGGTTATGGCTTTAGTGGTACGACTTGACCGACGTCTCAGGGAACGACAACGTGAACGTTTATGCGTTTTTTCCTCCGACTCCCCCATGATGCCTCCCGAAGTCCCGTTGCTTCGTTTCTCCCCTAAAGACTCAGAAATACCTATGCAACTCGGGGCCTCCGTGTCCCCTCAACAACGTAGAGAATTCCGCAGGAAGAATGGTCTCTGCTTCTACTGTGGGGATGTCAAGCATCAAGTAAACAACTGTCCCAAGCGTAAGAATGCTGTCAGAGAGCTCCCGCGTCTAAGTGATCATCGGGGAGGTCACTTGGGCGCACAGGTATTTCCCGTAAATATGAAACGTACTAAGATATTGCTTCCCTTTCAGGTCTCTTTTGGTGGTAGGTCTGCTACCGGCAGTGCCTTCGTGGATTCAGGGTCCTCTACTAATATCATGTCTGTGGAATTTGCTATGTCTCTCGCTATGCCTCTGATTGATTTGCCTAAACCTGTTCCGGTAGTGGGTATCGACTCCACTCCTCTTGCTAATGGTTATTTTACACAGCATACCCCTGTTTTTGAACTCCTTGTTGGCTCCATGCATTTGGAGCAATGCTCTGTACTATTGATGCAGGGATTATCGTACGATTTGGTTCTAGGTCTTCCCTGGTTGCAGTTGCATAATCCTACGTTTGACTGGAATACTGGGGAGCTAACCAAATGGGGTAATGAATGTTGTACGTCATGTTTTTCTGTTAATTCTATTTCTCCCCCTAAGGAGGTGAATACGCTACCCGAGTTTGTTCAGGACTTCGCTGATGTTTTCTCTAAAGAGGCCTCCGAAGTATTACCGCCTCATAGAGAATACGATTGCGCTATCGAATTGGTACCAGGAGCTAAGCTTCCTAAGGGTAGGATATTTAACCTTTCTTGTCCCGAACGTGAAGCCATGAGGGAGTATATCCAGGAATCCCTGGCCAAGGGTTACATTCGTCCCTCTTCTTCTCCGGTAGGTGCTGGCTTCTTCTTCGTAGGGAAGAAGGATGGGGGTCTTAGGCCATGCATTGACTACCGTGGCCTGAATAAGGTCACGGTAAGGAACCAGTATCCCCTTCCTTTGATTCCTGATCTCTTTAATCAGGTTCAGGGGGCCCAATGGTTCTCTAAATTGGATCTACGGGGGGCGTATAACCTTATTCGCATCAAAGAGGGGGATGAGTGGAAGACTGCGTTTAACACGCCCGAAGGCCATTTCGAATACCTCGTCATGCCCTTTGGGTTGTGCAATGCCCCTGCGGTCTTCCAGAACTTCATAAATGAGATTTTGAGAAATTACCTGGGGATATTTCTTGTAGTGTACCTTGATGACATATTGGTGTTTTCCAGGGACTGGTCCTCCCACATAGAGCATGTCAGGAAAGTGCTCCTGGTCCTTCGAGAAAACAAACTGTTTGCCAAAATCGAAAAATGTGTATTTGGGGTACAGGAGATACCATTTTTAGGTCAAATCCTCACTCCTCATGAATTCCGCATGGACCCTGCCAAGGTTCAGGCTGTGGCTGAATGGGTCCAACCTGCCTCCCTGAAAGCGCTACAGTGTTTTTTGGGGTTCGCTAACTATTACAGGAGATTTATTGCTAACTTCTCGGTCGTCGCTAAGCCTCTTACGGACCTCACTCGCAAGGGTGCTGATGTCCTCCATTGGCCCCCTGAGGCCGTCCAGGCTTTTGAGACCCTCAAGAAGTGCTTTATCTCGGCCCCCGTGCTGGTTCAGCCCAACCAAAGAGAGCCATTTATTGTGGAGGTTGACGCGTCCGAGGTGGGAGTGGGGGCCGTCTTGTCCCAGGGTACCAGCTCCCTCACCCATCTCCGCCCCTGTGCTTACTTTTCTAGGAAGTTTTCGCCCACGGAGTGTAACTATGATATTGGCAACCGCGAACTTTTAGCCATTAAATGGGCATTTGAAGAGTGGCGCCACTTCCTGGAGGGGGCTAGGCACCAGGTAACGGTCCTTACCGACCACAAGAATCTGGTTTTCCTAGAATCTGCCCGGAGGCTAAACCCGAGACAAGCTCGATGGGCGTTGTTTTTTACCAGATTCAATTTTTTGGTTACCTATAGGGCCGGGTCTAAAAATATTAAGGCGGATGCACTGTCGCGTAGCTTCATGGCCAGCCCTCCTTCGGAGGAAGATCCTGTTTGTATTTTGCCTCCAGGTATAGTCATTTCCTCTATCGAGTCCGATTTAGTCTCTGAAATTGCTGCTGATCAAGGTTCAGCTCCTGGGAACCTTCCTGAGAACAAGCTGTTTGTTCCCCTGCAATTCCGGCTAAGGGTACTTAGGGAAAATCACGACTCCGCACTATCTGGCCATCCAGGCATCCTGGGTACCAAACACCTCATTACCAGAAATTATTGGTGGCCTGGTTTGCCTAAAGACGTTAAGGCCTACGTCGCCGCCTGTGAGGTTTGTGCCAGGTCCAAGACTCCCAGGTCCCGACCAGCGGGCTTACTGCGTTCGTTGCCCATTCCCCAGAGACCTTGGACACATATCTCCATGGATTTTATCACCGATTTGCCTCCATCCCAAGGCAAGTCGGTGGTGTGGGTGGTGGTAGACCGCTTCAGTAAAATGTGCCACTTTGTGCCCCTCAAGAAACTACCCAACGCCAAGACGTTGGCTACCTTGTTTATCAAACACATCCTGCGTCTCCATGGGGTCCCCGTCAATATTGTTTCTGACAGGGGGGTACAATTTGTTTCATTGTTTTGGAGAGCCTTCTGTAATAAGTTGGGGATTGATCTGTCCTTCTCCTCTGCTTTCCATCCTGAAACCAATGGCCAAACGGAGAGGACTAATCAGTCTCTAGAACAATACTTAAGATGTTTTGTCTCTGACTGTCAATTTGATTGGGTTTCTTTCATTCCCCTCGCCGAATTTTCCCTTAATAACCGGGTCAGTAACTCGTCAGGGGTCTCTCCCTTTTTCTGTAATTTTGGGTTTAATCCACGGTTCTCCTCCGTTTCACCTGGTTGTTCCAACAATCCCGAGGTGGAGGTCGTTCATCGGGATCTGTGCACAGTCTGGGCCCAGGTTCAGAAGAACCTAGAGGCGTCCCAGAGCATACAGAAGGCTCAGGCCGATAGAAGACGTTCTGCTAACCCCCTGTTTGTGGTCGGGGATCTGGTGTGGTTGTCATCCAGGAACTTGCGTCTCAAGGTTCCGTCCAAAAAGTTTGCTCCCCGGTTTATTGGGCCGTATAAGGTCATTGAGGTCCTCAGTCCTGTCTCTTTCCGGCTGGAGTTACCCCCGTCTTTTCGTATACACAACGTGTTTCATGCCTCCCTCCTGAAACGCTGCTCCCCGTCCTTGGCCCCCTCGAGGAAACCTCCTGTTCCCGTCCTCACCCCTGAGGGGGTGGAATTTGAGGTGGCCAGGATCGTGGACAGCAAGATGGTCCAAGGCTCCCTCCAGTACCTGGTCCATTGGAGAGGATACGGGCCCGAGGAGAGGACTTGGGTACCCGCCCGGGATGTTCACGCTGGGGTATTGGTCAGGAGGTTCCACCTGCGTTTCCCCAGTAAGCCAGGTCCACTTAGAAAGGGTCCGGTGGCCCCTCATAAAAGGGGGGGTACTGTAAAGGATCTGCCAGGCACTGCTTCGGGGTTAATTCCCAGAATTAATCAGTCAACACCTGAGTGTACATCCCTGAGACAGACACCAGCTTCCTCCACTCAGGCTGGCAGGCTTAGGAGTGGGAGAGCCTATCGCAACCTGGCCAGACTCAGCTAGCTCCCGCCCTCGGTCTATTTAAGCCTGCTCTTCCTGTCCATCTGTGCTTGTGAATTCTTTCCTTGAGGTTTCCTGGCCCAGCTACAGCTCCTGCTACTTTTTGATCCTGCTCCATACAGACCCCGGCTTACCGACTACTCTTCTGCTTTTCGCTTTGTACCTCGCACTCTCCTGGCTTGACTCGGCTCGTTCACTACTCTGTTGCTCACGGTGTTTCCGCGAGCAACTGCCCATCTCCCTTGCTTGTATTCCCTTGTTTGTTTGTCGTGTTTGTCATGCACTTACTGAGCGCAGGGACCGCCGCCCAGTTGTACCCCGTCGCCTAGGGCGGGTCGTTGCAAGTAGGCAGGGACAGAGTGGCGGGTAGATTAGGGCTCACTTGTCCGTTTCCCTACCCCCCCCACCATTACAGTTGCTGTCTTCACTAGCTCTTATGTATCAGCACACAGTGGCGTAATTATAGAGGTCGCAGAGGCCGCAATTGCGACCTAACCCCGAAGCCAGAGGAGCGTGCCCCCCCCTGCACCGCATCAATAAAAGTTACTATAGTAACTGGGGCCTATGTCATAAACTACATTGGACCCTGTTACTATAGTAACAGACGAAGGCGGAAGCCGGAAGGCGGAAGCCGAAACGCGTTGGGGCCGGCCGCCATTCTTGGAGTCTCAGCTACATGGGTTAGTACTTTGGTAGTACTCCTTGGTTCATTGTTTGCTGGTTCTTGGTATTTGGGCTCTCTTATATATGCATGAACAACTCCCCGGTATTTACACATACCTGAGTTTTCCTCTTTGGACATTATAACACTTTGTTTTTTAGTCCTGTTCTCTATTGTATTTTTTATACATGGGAGTTACATCCCTCTTACCGTTTTCCTGAAGCAGTTTAACATATTACCTGTAGCCTGTATACCTCACCCTATCTACATCACACTACCTATACTGTTGTTTTGAGGTATACTGTAATGTGTCTTTACATATATGACCATATTTGATGTATATTGACCCATGTGGCGGCCATGCTTTTATTTGTGATTCATTTTTAGAAACTTGTTTTGTGTAAACAGTGTAATATTGTTAAATAAAAAGATTATGTATTTTTTGACTTAGAGACTCCTTGGTTCTTCTTTTTGGTGCAATATATTTTGGGAGTACAGTCGTAAGTTATAAGGGATGATATACATAATTTGTGCCAGATGATGCAGCATGCATGCCCTGTATATAGGATTTCCTGTTACTATAGTAACTGTCAGTACTTACCCTCCTCGTTCCGGAGCTCCGGACTTCACAACACTGTTCGCTGCGCACAACATCCCGACGCTGGATGGAGTCAGGACCTCCGCTGCGGCCGTAGAGGGAGGTAAGTTTAATATCACTATCTGTTGGAGCTGATAGGTTGAGGTCCGACTCCCGGGACCCCTGCCAATCATCTGTTTTGAAGGGGGTGCAGCTCTCGTACGAGAGCTACTTCCCCTTCATTCCGGTCACTTGCTCAGACTGTGAATGGTGCGAGAGCTGCACCCAGCTGATTAGCGGGGGTCCCGGGAGTTGGACCCCGACCCATCAGCTATTGATGGCCTATCCTAATGATAGGCCATCAATCTTTAGGGACTGGACAACCCGTTTAAGCCTACCATGTGGTAGGCTTAGATACAGGTCCCATCAGACAGGATCACATATTGTAAAAACATGGCCCATGTGTGATCCTGTCTGATGGGCCCTGTATTTAAGCCTACCACATGGTAGGCTTAGATACAAGGCTCCAGCAGACAGTAATCTTATACTGTATAAGATTACTGTCTGCTGGACTCTGCATCTAAGCCTACCTTGTGGTAGGCTTAGGTACAATGTACAACAAACAGTATCACACATGCACATGGGCCCTGTATCTAAGCCTACCACATGTGTTACTAATGTTTTTTTTGTGTTTGTATTTTTTTACAGCTTCGGATGTTGGACTACGTCGGATTCGAGGACTAGTTCGGATTCGAGGACTACTTTGATGACGACTTTTTTCATTATTAATAAAATGGTTAATGAGGGGTTTTTATTTCAATAAAATATTTCTTCTATGTCTTTGTATTTGTTTTAAACTTTATTTCTACCGCCTTAGTAATGGTCGTTGGCTGATTGAAGCTTCCATTACTAAGGTGGGGCTTAATGTTAGCTGGTGCCGAGGTCCAACAACCGAACCTCTAAAATACACAAACAAAAATAATTAGTAACACATAAAAAAGCAAAGCAATTCTTATACTTACCTTTCCAGGTCCGATGCTGGACCCGCAATGTCATCGAGCTGGGCCCTATATCTAAGCCTATCATATGTGATACTGTCTGCTGAGCCACTGTATCTAATCCTATCCATAGCTATAGGGTAGTAGTGCTATAGAGATGCTGTCTCATATATATACACACACATATACTGTACATACACATATACACACACATATACTGTACATACATGCACACACATTTTCTTGGGGGGGACATATATATATGGGGTTATTTCCCTTGACGTTTTACGACCTTAGTGATGCCTCTGGCTCCTAGTGCTGCATCTTTGGGTCTTTTAGGAGACCCAGCGATGCAGATGAAAGCTGCGGGCCGTCGGCCATGAAAAGTTTGGGGGGGCAAGAAGAACTTTTGCATCGGGGCCCATGAGCCTTTAGTTGCGCCCCTGTCAGCACAGCTTCATTCCTGTACTGCTTTCTCCTTCT
This sequence comes from Rhinoderma darwinii, assembly GCF_050947455.1. Classification (NCBI taxonomy): domain Eukaryota; kingdom Metazoa; phylum Chordata; class Amphibia; order Anura; family Rhinodermatidae; genus Rhinoderma; species Rhinoderma darwinii. The sequence goes on along the minus strand of NC_134688.1, from coordinate 152,152,248 downwards.
TTAGCCCATGAGGAATCTCTGCTGCCATGTTCTGATAGACACTGATGCTGAGGAGCAGGGCCGCCATCAGGGGGGTATTAGGGGTACTGGTGTGAGGGGCCCGACCAAACCTAATTGAAAGGGGGGCCCGGCAACTGCCGCGACATTCTTTTGGTAGGAAAAAACGGGCCCCTGCAATGGGGCCCGTTTTTTTCACCAAAAGAATGTCGTGAGCTGCTGCTGCTGCGGGCCCCCTCCCCTCCCCTCGTCATGGGGGCGACGTCAAACCGTCCGCCCACGCGCGCGCACCCGATCGTGCGCACAAGGAAACTCCCACGAACGACCACATTTGAGACCGCCCGCGTGCGCACCCACGATCGGCCGCGGACACACATGGACAAAACTTACCTGGAGCCTGGCTGGAGGTGAAGGACTGGACGTCTGGACCGAAGACCTCGCCTGGAAGACATCGCCGGAAGAGGACTGGAGTGGGAGCAGCTCTTCTGACACAGTGAGTAAATTATCTCAAAGTGCTGATCATGTATGGCCCTGTTCACACAGTATTTTGCAGGCAAAAAAAAATCTGCCTCAAAATTCCTTAAAGAATTTTGAGGCAGATTTTGACCTGCCCACACTATCTTGCCGAGTTTTTTTGCTGCATTTTTTGCCCGCGGCGATTGAGGACAGCAGACAAAAAACGCCGCGAAAAATACATTTTCTGCCTCCCATTGATTTCGATGGGAGGTCAGAGGCGGAACCGCGGCAAGAAAGGACGTGCTGATTTTTCTTTTTTCCGCGACTGGCTCCCATTGATTTCAGATTAAATCAATGGGAGGCGGTTTTGGAAGTTGTTTGGTGCTGATTCTGACGCAGTGTCCGAGTCAATATCAAGGCCCAAAAACTCTGTGAACTGGGCCTTATTGTTAGGGCTTATTCAGACGAACGTGTAATACGTCCGTGCAACGCGCGTGATTTTTACGCGCCTCGCACGGACCTATGTTACTCTATGGGGCCGTGCGGACTGTCAGTGATTTTCACGCAGCGTGTGTCCGCTGCGTAAAACTCACGACATGTCCTATATTTGTGCATTGTTCGCGCATCACGCACCCATTGAAGTCAGAATTTGGAATCACGCGCGTTGCACGGATGTATTACACGTTCGTCTGAATAAGCCCTAACAATAAGGCCCAGTTCACAGAGTTTTTGGGCCTTGATATTGACTCGGACACTGCGTCAGAATCAGCACCAAACAACTTCCAAAACCGCCTCCCAATGATTTAATTGAAATCAATGGGAGCCAGTCGCAGAAAAAAGAAAAAGCAGCACAAAAGGGGGGCCCGCAGCTCATGACATTCTTTTGGTGAAAAAAACGGGCCCCATTGCAGGGGCCTGTTTTTTTTCTACCAAAGGCAAGTCTCGGCAGTTTGCCGGGCCCCCCTTTCAATTAGGTTTGGCCGAGCCTCTCACATCAGTACCCCTAATACCCCCCCTGATGGCGGCCCTGGGTACCATGATATAGTGCTGGACGGAGTACCGTTAACAGGCGGTGCCACGGTAGGGGGGCCCAGAAAATTTAGCTGTAGGGGGCCCTGAAATTCCTGATGGCGGCCCTGCTGAGGAGTGTGATTTTCTCCTCCCTCCCCCTGCATAGTTTGCCATGGGTGCTCTCCTCGCCCTTCACACAGATACACAGGCTGTGTGATTCACGCCCTCTCCCTGCACAGCCTGCCGTGTGCTTTCCTTTGTTTTTACACTCCATTTCAGTATAGCTTGTGTGATCTGCCCTTCCTGAAGACTTGTATGCTTTCCCCCTCCCCACATTCTGATTTTCTATGTAAGCAGAGAGAGAGAGTCGACACAGCCAGTAGTGTGCTGTCAAATTTATGTCAGTAACAGCAGGGCAGCCAGCTAAGTGAAGGAGTTACACAGATTGTACAGCAGCCAAATAGTAGGACAATTTTTATAAATTTGCTTAGTTTTGTATTTAGGAAGCAAATGATGAAAAAAAAATTCAGTGCAAAGGTGTCCATAGCCTTTAACTGACCTTTTTTTTTTTAGCTTTAGTTACCCGGAGGAGCAGGTGCCCAAATCTACAGCAACTCAAACCTTGTGTGACTGAGACCGATGGATTTATTATTAACACAATGTAGATTACATATCTGCCCATTTCTACAGCAGGGGCTCTTGTGGGAGTGCACTTAGCTTTAGGGTATTCTTAGATATGCTGTTCTAATTTAATTTTAGCTTTGCACTGTTGAGAGAGCTGGACTTATAATATATAAAACATACAGTGTATATCTCTGCATTACTGTAGTTAGTGCTCTTGTAGAAGCCAAACAATAGAAAAGATTGAAAAAAAAAAAACAACTGAGCCCTCCTTTTTCAATTGCAAACATTGTACAATAAGAAAGTGACTACCCTGCTTACACCTTTGCCTTGGCACTACTGTAAAATATGGGACTGTATTTCTCAAAACGCACCAAGAGTCAAAGTATAAATAAATGGACTTCGCGCTGATTTATTTTATGGGCCTAGCGTTAATATTAAAATGTATGAAATATATCATCACCATTCAGAAGGTACCATGTTTGTTGCACCATAGTATATTACAAAACAAAATAATAAAGCAAAATTGATATAATGTACTTAAAAATTATAAAGGTTAATAATTTGGTCTTTGGAAATGCTCCGTTGCACTCTTTAAGGATCACTAGGTGGCAGTAGACTGATGGGATCTACACAAAATGGAAAACCTCTTGAGTACAATAACCTTACATCTGCATGTTGCAAATGATGTACTGATTTCTGTGTATACACATAAACAGTATCCACATAACTCTACTAACAATTGTAACCAAGACATATACAGTTTAGTATAAATTGTTTGCCCTAAAATTCCACAACCTAGATTAAGAAAGCAACCTGTTTATGTTGAGTCAATACTAAAAGTGTTTTGAAGACCCTTCATCCATATTTTACCTCAATATCGGAAATTATTGGATGTGCACACATTATGCTGCTCCTTCCATTATTTTAATTAAATTTTACCTATAAAGCACTCATAAAATTACATTTATATAAGTACAATCTAAATGCACATGCAATTGCAAGAAAAAGTAAGTGAACCCTTTGGAATTACATGTATTTCTACATTGATTACTAATAAAATGTGGTCTAATTATAGACAAACACAATCGAACTAAATTATTTGCCCAAATAGCTGTACTGTTCCTGTCTTTTATTCAGCACGTTGAGTAAACATCTACAGTGTTTGGAGAAAAAGTAAGTGAACCTCTGTGTTAATGACTTCTCCAAGAGCTAATTGGCAAAAGGTGTTTCAATTAAGGAGATGAGATTGGAAGTGTTGGTTTTACAGGTGCCATGCCCATTAAAGCACAAAAACCCTGCTTACTGACAAATCTGTTCTTCTCAAAAAACATTGGTCAGCGTGAACAATGAACCGAGGCAAACAACTTTCCAAAAACCTTTAGAAGACTTGTTATAGAGACGTATAAGGCAGGAAAAGGCTACAAAATCATTGCTAAATACCTGGATATACATCAATCCACTCTTAGACAAATTCTCAACAAATTCCGGAAATTCGTAATTGTTGCTACTCTCCCTGGGAGTAGGCGTCGGTGTTAATATCACTCCAAGAGCACAGCGGGAAACCTGAAAGAGGTGAGAAAGAACTCAAAGGTAACAGCAAAATGCCTACTGAAGACTCTACAAACGGCAAAAACTGAATTCCAGGGTTCATCTGTCCACTTTTACAAAAACATGGTACGAGAATGGTGTTCATGAAAGGGCACCCAAAAAGGAACCCAGCGGCCCGTCTCAAGTTTGCCCGATACCACCTTGATCTTCCACATTGATACTGGAATAATGACTCATGGTCAGAAGAGACAAAAGTGGAACTTTTTAGCGCAAATGCACATCATTATTTTTGGAGGAAAAAGAACACTGCACACCAACACCACAAACTCATCCCAACCTGTGAAGTATGGTGACGGGAGCATCATGGTTTGGGGATGCTTTCCTGCCTTAGGGCCTGGTCACCTTGTGACCAATAAGGGCACAATAATTCCAAAAGGTGTATCAACACATTTTACAGGAAACTGTAAGGGCAGCAGTCCATAACCTCAAGTTCAGGAGACGTAGGGTGATGCAACAAGATAATGAACCAAAGCACACAAGTAAATTAACTATGGAAGAATGATTGAAAAAGAAAAATATTTGTGCTTTGGATTGGCCAATTCAGAGTCTTGACCTTAATCCTATAGACATGCTGTGGTATGACCCGAAGAGGGCTGTGTATGCAAGGCATCCCAGGAATATTGAACTGAAACACATTTGTAACTAGGAATGGTTCAAACTTCCTTCTCAACATTGTGCAAATTTTATTTTGCAGCCACAGGAAACATTTGGTGGAATGCTAAAAAGGAATCTACATGTTAATACATTCAAGGGTTCACTTACTTTTTCTCCCTGCACTGTGATTGTTTACTTATTGTGCTCCATAAAAGTACAGTACAAGTAGATTGTTTTTCTATAATTGTGAATTAGATAACAATCAGAACACATTTTATGAGTAATCAGTGTGGAATTCCAGGCTTCACTTACTTTTTCTTGCAACTGTACATACAGTACATACTAGGGACACATTTTCCAGTTGACATAGAGATAGATTTTTTTCAGTCATAGAGGTGAGATGAGTTCCTAGGGGATACCCAAGCCAAAATGTTGCATATGTACAAAAGTGAAACAGATATTACCTTGGATAAAATTGATCACTTATCACTGTGCCCCCGTGCCACCCATAATAACCAAGTCAGGCTTATTACTCTCAAAGTAGTGTACAAGTATAAAAATGAAAAGACCTTTTAGCAACTAAGTAACATCAAGATTGCTTATTGGGTCTGTTAGGAATTTCAGACGACTGTTTTCTGAATGAATTGACTTCATGGTCTGTGGTCGTTCCGGATGACACAATAAGTTAAAATAACAAATTACAAGTCAATTTCTGCTTTTATCTGTGCCTGGTGTAAGCTTCTATTAATGGGATGTAGATCTGTCATTTGGCATGAACTACTTTCCAATGCCTGCACCCGACAACGACCAAAAGGCATGGCAGATCAACTTTTCCATGGATAATTGTCTTTGGTTAGCGTCTGTCATGCTCGTTCGTGTCAAAAAAAGGTGCCAACAATGGTCTAAATCTACCTTTTTGGTTGCCCCTAAATCCTCTAGTGTATGGCCAAGGTTTACAATTTCAAATGTATTAGGGAATGTTCAGATGACGAATTAGACGCAGAAAATTCCAATGCCGGTTTTAAGGGTTTAAACCACATGTGGAAATCCGCCGGCTTGTGACATGTTACTTATTGACACGGATTTTGAATCTGTCCGGAACATTTGTGCAATGTCTAGACAGGCACATCAATTTTCCATTGAAGTCAATAGAAGGCAGAACTCACGCAGATTTCGGAGCTGCATACGGGCCAATATCTGCATAAAAAAAAACATTGTGTGAACATACCGTAAGAGGAAGTTAAAGGAGTTTACCCACGAGAGACATTTATGACACATACACAGGATATGCAATACATGTCAGATAGATGCAGGTCCACCTCTGGGACCCGCAGCTATCTCCAGAATGGGGCCCCCTAAACCCCATTGAATCGCTGTATGTTGCAGCTAAATTAAGTGTTTTTTCCAACCATGAAAAACGTTATATGGTCGTGAGTTACGTAAACAGCGTAACTCGCTGAGCTACGCTGTTTCCGTAACTCCAATAGTAGTGAATGGCAGTTACAGAAACAGCGCAGCATTCGAGCTACGCAGTTTCCGTAACTACAATTAAGTTCCATGAGACTTACGTAAACAGCGTAGCTCCGCGAGTTACGCTGTTTACGTAAGTCACGACCATGTAACGTTTTTCATGGTCAGAAAACACCTCATTCAGCCGCAACACACAGTGGCTGAACGGGGTTTAGGGGGCCCTGTTCTGGAGATAGGTGCAGGTTCCAGAGGCGGGACCCGTATCTATCTGACATTTATGACACATCATGTAGATGTGTCATAAATGTCTCTCGTGGGAAATCCCCTATAAATGTGAAAAAGTAACCTCACTCATAATAACTAAGTGCACTAACTTGAGGGTGTATTGCCATCTTATAAAATGACAATGAGATAGCTTTGCTAACTCTCTTCCAGTCTGCACGGCAGAGCTCATATTTAGCCTGCATTGTGTGTGCAGTAAAAACCTGATTTTAAGAATGTGTTATATTTTATGATGCATTCCAGAAGGAATGTTCAGTGATCTGACTGTAAGATTAATTTAATGTGTAATTCAGTTGTGCAAGACAATGATCCAAAATGCAAAGGCAAGTTTACATCTGATCGGCTAAGGGGAAAAAAAGTTTTGCGTTTGCTTTGTCAGTATCCTATATTTGAAAGAACAATAAAAAAAAGAATGGAGAATGGTAGTTAGTGCTGCTGATTATATCAAATAAACAGTAGGATAATATATCATGAAAAGTTTATTGAGATACGCGTTTCAATGCTGGACTGACGTCTTCATCAGGCCGAATGTTTTTTTCCAATATATTGCGATTGGAGTTTGTCCTCACGCCAACCGGTCAGAAGAAAGCTGCAGCTAAGAACTTTATCTACATGCTCACACCAGAGTTGTCCCTGAGATAGCATAGATCTACCAGGTTAGCAAATCGCTAACTACCTGTCTGAACCGGTATTTCTCTTCCAACTGATCTGCACTATGTGGCGCTGAATCTACTTTTTCTCCATTTAGTTCTCAGTATCCTGACTTGAGCCAAATAGCGATATTATGTCAGGCCCTGAAAGGAAGATTATAATGACAAAAACCTATAGGTATTGGATAAATTAAATAAATGAAGTAATAATTTAAAACTTAGAGAGTTATTTATTTACTCAGGTCCTAATATTTCATTTTTGTTTAAAGACCAGATACTACACCTACAATATTAAGAGACTTCTAAAAAGGGGACAAATACTTTTCACCAACACTGTATGCTTGATAGTATACATTAAATGCTATGTTAAACACCCCCGCCCCCCCCCCCCCCCCCAGATTGCAATATGTTAGTGGTGCATTCTGAAAATTGTAAATTAGTGACTGGGAGACACAAACTCAAATAACTTTCACAATAAGTTTATTTTGTTTGGACAAGCATATTAGGCTAGAAAAGAATTTCTGCCAGCTGCAGACAGTAAATGATAATTACCAGATGAGCAATTGTAAAAGTTTCAAGGAAAACAGCTTGTAAAAGAGGACTTCTCTCAAAACAGTTTTTTCTTTCATGCCCTATTGTCTAATATTGTTCTTTATAAGAGTAAGAATAATAACTACCAAAGGACTTACCAATGTAATTTGAAAACATTGCAGCAACTGCAAAACCGAGTTATTTCAATGATGCTTCTATTCCTGATGGACTTACCCACATAATAAATTATCTGCTGCCTCTATTAACTTCACATATAAGACTAGAACAGCACTATTGATGTTTGCAAGACTCCAACATCTTGACTTTTAATACCCCATTAATAACCTTACCCACTAATAGTTCAAAAGGATCTGCCCTATCTCCTAACTAATCTAATATGCGCTGTCATGCTGATAACTACAGTATGATATTTTTTTTCAAAAACGTTTATTATTTGCAAAGTTATGTGCATTTTTCTAAATATGCTAATTTGGCTATACTTGCCAAATAGGAGGTTACTCTATCTTTTCACTCTGGGTGGTGCAAAGTTTTCTGTATGACGCTGTCCAATCAGCGTCATACAGTTCTCCTCCTCCCTGCCAAGCAATAAAGTGTGATCATATAGTATTCAGCTTCCATTCTCGACTGTGTTTTCAACTGGTGATACCTCCGGAGGTTTCACAGCTAGAACTGCTGGTGGCATATGAAAGATTAGAATCTCATCTTTCATATGCCACCAGAAGCACTGTTCTAGGTGGTCCACAGCCAGAGATGTGGCTATTTTAAGTGATCCCCTTCCCTCCAGCCTCAGTCTCTCACACTGTGTGAAGCAGCTTCATGCTTATAGGACAGGGTCAGAGGCTGTGAGATAGCTCCACCTCCGGAGAATCGCTGGTTTGATACCCACTTGTCTAGTATAGCCTCATTTGCATATTTAGAAAAAAAGCTCCTAACTTTTCAAATAATAAAAAAATTTGAGACACAATTTTCACTAGCATTGTGGCAGCGCCTATTAGATTAGCTAGATTGAGCATCACTAAATTAGTGACAGATCCTAGAATATCATGTCACATGTCACTGTGGTCTATTTCACCATGGACCTGAATTTACCACTTATTTTTGTATTTAACTCATTCATGTTATATAGTAACAAGAGTTTTACGTTGATTCAATAACAAATTGCATGTTTTTATTGTCTATAAAACGAAAGAAAACATTTTGTGGAATGTTATATGTTGGCAAGATGGTGGCTCTGTGTCAACACTTCTATTCGGTACCATGATTGCCATTAAGTTATCAATACTAAAGGATAGTATGGCGGCTTGGTGGTTAGCACTGCTGTGGGTAGCATGGTTGCTCAGTAAATAACACTGCAATGGGTAGGATGGTGGCTCAGTGGTTAGCACTGTTAAGCGTAACATGATGGCTTAGTGGTTAGCACTGCTACCATTGGTATAAAGGCTCAAGGGTTAGCACTGCTTCGCACTGTTGCTTTGGACAAATAGGGGTCCTGAGTTGAATGCACTATGGAATTTTAATGTTTGGGTTTTCTTTTGGTTACTCATGTTTCCTGTCACATTACAATATCCTATTTGAAGTGTAAATTTGTATTTGCTTTGCTTGGAAAAGAATTCCAAAACCAGGAGCTTGGAAGCACTAGCAATGTCATAGCGTTACTAAAATGTGGCTGAATTATGGAAATCCTAAACTGGCAACTGACATCCAGCCAAGAACTATATCAGTGGCACTTGGATTGTATAACAGGCACTTTGCACTACAGGCAGCACTGCAACACTGAATATTGTACTAGCAATTTTTTGCCTTTTTTTGGACATAGACATTTTCTGTTGGCTTGATTGTTTGCTTCTTACTAGAACTGTAACTGGCTGTAAATTGTTAATAAAGAAAATTTGTCAGAAAGTGTATTTCACAATATTCTCACGGAAATAAATGACGTAATATACACCAATCATTGGAACCACTGAGTTTATAAAAGACTTTCGAATAGAAGCATTATTTAACCAGAGATAGTTCCACATGTGTACAGGCTCATATCAGAGATAAGACTTTCTCTTAGATATGGTTCACACATAAATTGACTATACACTAGAGATTTTGGACAGCCAAAAAGGCCAATTAAGACCATTTTCTGCAGTATGTCGGTGCTTTTTCACGATGTGAATGAGTAGGCCAGTCAACGATCAAACGTAGACGTTGACTGGGTGCAGACCTTCTAAACTTCTTCATGCCAAGCAACAGATCTGTATCTCATTAATAGAAGCCCAGACCAGGCCACAGATCAAAGCAGAAATTGATCAGTGATTTGTCGTTTTATCTCATGGAATTGTCATCCAAAACGACAATCTTCACAGACCAACCGTGAATGACCAGGCGTACAGAAGATGGCCATCTGAAATCACTAATGCATGGCCAGCTATAGTCATAGTTGTGCAGCAGAAAGCTCTGTTTGGTTTTTCCTGTCAGTTTTGCCCATTAACGTCAATGAACAAAAAACACCACTCAAATGATTGTGATAGGGAATGTGGTGGTAGTAAAATTTCAGTAAAGATGTGCAGCTCTGTGTCAGTGTGTGTGAACACAACACCTCCACTTTGCGACATCTGCAAATAAATAGTTTTTACATTTTCCCAAGGTTTGCATGGGTTACTTCCAGGTTCTCTGATTTCCTACACTCTCCAATATCATACTTAGGTTAGCTGGCTTATTATGTAATTTGGCTAAGACTTCATGCACACAACTGAAATATGCTTCTGTATATACATGGTATGTGCAGCAGATCTGTTCCTGCAGGCTAGTCATCTCCTAGATATTAATCAGCAGTTGGGTAGTTGCTAAGTCAACTGCTGCACAGCTGATTCATCAGTGCAGGTTAGATGACCACGACGATCTGAGCCACTGAGCTTTGTTTGGAGAGAGTGACCTGATTGGCCTGCCTCTCCTTAACCTGTTAATGACCGCCGATATGCCCTTTCACGGCGGTCATTAGTGGGCTGCATGCAATAGCCTTTTCACGGCGCTGCATCAGAATAAATAAACAGAGCAGGGAGCCGTTAAATGTCTCTGCTCTAAGCTACCAGAGGTATCTGAGGGCTGGGGGCATCCCTGCTCGAACGAGTGAGATCAATATTCATATCGATCTCACCCGTTTAACCCCTCAGATGCGGCGCTCAATAGCGAGCGCCGATCTGAGTTGTTTTCGAGAGAGGGAGGGATCTCCCTCTCATCCCACTGACACCCGGCGATAAGATCGCCGAGTGTCTGTGTCTCCAATGGCAGCTGGGGGCCTAATAAAGGCCCCCAGGTCTGCCTGTAGTGAATGCCTGCTAGGTCATGCCAGAGGCATGGCCTAGCAGACGCCTATCCGTTTTAAATGGACAGTCAGTAATACACTGCAATACAGAAGTATTGCAGTGTATTATAAAAGCGATCGGCTTATCGCATATTAAAGTCCCATAGTGGGACTAGTAAAGAAGTAAAAGAAGTTTAATAAAGTTAATTAAAAAAATGTGAAAAAAAATGAAAAACCCACTTTTTCCCCTTACAAAATGCTTTACTATTAAAAAAAAACTAAATAAAGCAAAAAAAGTTACACATATTTGGTATCGCCGCATCCGTAACAACCACGACTATAAAGTTATTACATTATTTAACCCGCACGGTTATTTAAAAGTAGTAAAACGAACAAAATCTATACAAATTTGGTATCGTTGCAATCATAACAACCCGTTGAATAAAGTTATTGTGTTATTTATGCGACACGGTAAACGGTGTAGATTTAGGGCGCAAAAAAGAGTGGTGAAATTTCAGGTTTTTTTTATATCTCCCCCCAAAAAAAAGTTAATAAAAGTTAATCAATAAATAATATGTACCCCAAAATGGTGCTATTAAAAAAATACAACTTTTCCCTGCAAAAAAAAGACCTTATACAGCTTTGTCGACACAAAAATATAAAAGTTATAGCTCTTCGAATGTGACGATGGAAAAACTATAAAAATTGCTTGCTTATTAGGGCCCAGAATGCAAGCAGAGGGAAGGGGTTAAGAATCCCTGAATCCAGCAGTATGGAGTCAGCGATAGTGTATGCTATGTGTGTTTGCTTGTGCTACTTGTTACTCTGAGCATGATTGTGTGTTACCAGCCTTGTCTTGTGTTTTTCAGGCTCCGTCTTGTATTTCCTCAGTCCTTGTTTTTGCTTCAGTGTTTGGTCTTGTTTAGCTGTTCAGCTTTTTCCTGTGTTTGTTGTTCTCTTTTATACTTGCCTTGTTTTACTAGGTTTTGCATCTGTTTAGTTTTGTTTTCATTGCCTCTGGTTCCTAGTATTTTCTTGGTGTTATGTTATGTTAGAGACCGTGTCTGCAGATTAGGGACTCCATCAGGGACAGTGTTTGGGACAGCGAGGGTTAGTGGTGTCTGGTGTTAGGATCAGGAACAGATATAGGGCGAGCTCGAGTTAGGGTCTACTTTTTACCATCATCCATTTGTTATCATCATTTGTCATCATTACCCATCATCTTTTATTACAGTCATTGACTGTGATCATTACCTATCACTCATTTGTTACAATCATTGACTCTCATCATTACCCATGATCTGTTTGCTATGATCATTCAACTGTTATCATTACCCATCATCCGTTTGTTCCCATCATCTGTCGGTCATAATCATCTTGTTACCATCCCTGTCTTCAATTAGTGATTTCTTACTGGCTCTTGTATTATTGTTGCCTGCTAGTATTGTGATACGTGCTCTATACGTGCTCCCTAAACGTCGACAGGCCGGTTGGCTCACAATTCGGCCCTACTGCATGTTCTGGGGATAACAGAGTTCCAGGAGACACTGTTAGTCTTAGGGGATTGCTTTGGGTAATGCCTAGTCCCGTCATTTTGCAGCCAGATGGTATCATTATAATCCATGGTCTCCTTACATCCTTGTGAGACTATATTTTCACATGGAGTTTTCTTTGTGCAGATACAGATTTTTCCTCATAGAAGTCAATGGAGACTGAAAATTCAGTTCCATGTATAAGGATCCATGACATCCATTCATACAGGGGTGCTATGAGTACTGTTATTCATCCCTAAACCAAACCACAAGGGCATCAATAAACAAATAGACAATAGACAATTTTTTTTCCTATCCATTTTTATATGCAATTAATATGGAAAAAATACTCATACTAAGACTTGTATGCAAACATACAGGGAACAACATGGTACCACACAGAACATCAGTGGTACTGTTTGCGCATCTACAATGCATGCTCTATTGTATTGTATTTCTCAAACTGTCATGTGCATGAGACCTTTAGTGTCTGTGCTTGATATAAGGAAAATACACTGCAAGAGGACAGTGTATTATCTGTAATGAGCGGCAGAATATATTGGCGCTATGCATTTAAATGTATCAATTATACAAGTATTATTATTATTTTATTAAAATGCAAAAAATATCCAGTTTACCTATAATTAGACAACAATTAAAATCAATAGCTTTGAGTATAAAAGCAGACCATTGCAGTGGATTTAATGAGTCATTATGTACTGACCATACCAGAAAGGCCCCACGCAGATGGCAAAGAGTCAGAGGAATTCCATGTGCCGCTGCATGGTGACTCCATTCAGAATTATTTTCTCTCCTAGAAGCAAAGCATTTAAGGGAGAATACCTCCAAAATACTATTTTTATTCTCATGCATTCTGTGAGAAAAAGAGCTCTTTATGGCTCCATATTAAATCGGAGGCATGTGGAGGTACAGTATGGATCCATATATTACAATGGATACCGTATAACAAATCCATACAACGTGGATCCATAACACAGCTGAGAAGTGGTGTACATAGAAAAGAGTAGAGTTTAAAGTGGGCTCCCTATTATAATACTGGGTTTTTACACCCAAGGGCCTGGTACTGGTTTGCCCTCTTCATCCCATTTTCATGAACCTTTGGCCAATTCTGCAGCTCATTAACTGCTAAAAATGCATTTTCTCCGGAGAGTGGAGTCATACATAGGCTCTTGCTGCCCAATAGCAAGGGGGGTGGGACCAAGTAGGGCTGGGCCTCCTCTCTTCAAGGACCCCATAGCATTGAGTGTGTGGAACACATATCGTTGTAGTCGCATGCATGAGCCTTATAGCTTTCTAATTATTCCTTTTCCTAGTTATGGATATGTTGTCTTCCGCCACTAGATACATAATTACTTCTGTCTATATTAGTATTTATGTTCGAAAGAAGTTGAGTTAATCATTTACACCCAGGGGCTGAAAACAATAAATTTTGAATATTTTATTCTAAAAAACATGAGTATATATTGCAACTGTTTACCACAGTGGAATGCAAACATAGCCATAAAAATCACATAGCAAATAAAAAAGTTTTATGCACATATACTTCGAGTTTCATTTTGACATATGTTAAATGGTATTTATATTTCCCCCTGAAGACACTGCTGTTTCTCTAATTAGTTCCTATACTTTATTATAGTACAGCCTTTCTCTCTCTTTTTTATTGTTTGTAAGAGTACAAACACTATTTTAGGACTTTTATTGCTACAGAAGACAAACTCAAGTCAAATGAATAGTAATAATAACAATTCTTTCCATTTTATAAAACTTCCCAAGGCAGGAACTAGACTGATTTTAAGGGTTAAATAGAAAACCAAGTTTTTCCTCCCCAGATTGTTCCATTTAATGGAAAATGAGCATAAGTTCCTGTCTGGAAGCACTATGTGTAGTGTAAACTGCAGTCAGATGGAGAAATAGCCTAATCAGGCATGAGAACCAGGCTTTAATTAGACTGCCTGAAAAACAAAACAGAAGAGCAAATGAAATGTTCAGCCATCTCTTGTGATTCCTGTTTCTAATTTTGTAGAGGAAATTAAATCATGCATACATCAAAACCTTGGTTTAAGCCTATGTGAGAAAACCAGAAAAACAACATAAAATCTTGAAGATGTGGGCACTTAACCTGTTGTCCATTTATGGTTTACCCACGTTTTCAATATTGGAGATTAATTTATTAAATTTGTATCCTCAAAATGAGTATTTAAGCATGAGTATTTATCTACTAACAGCAGATTAATAGTACATTACTCCAAAGTTTCCGCAGTGCTTGGATGAAGACTTATACGGCACAGTCCGGGTCATGATGCTGCAATGATGATTTAACATTGCAGATGACTATAGGCCTAAAAGTCACCTTGGTTGTGCTAGGCTTTCATAGTATTAACAGATATAGGATAAGCAGCTTTTAAGAGTATTAATATTGGATTTTAGTTTACATTTGCATAGCCAATTTACATTAAAGTATGGGGCGGTGGTCTTCATCCTATGGATTTCCAGCTATTGAGAAACTATGACTTCTAGCATGCCCTGACAGCCTTAGGCATGCTGGAAGTTGTAGTTTCCTAACAGCTAGCGAGTCACAGGTTGGAGACCTTTGGCATAGTGTGTTTGAAGTTTTGTGTAGCTGTTCAATAGGATGTCAGCTGTCATTGAAAGCCAAAGACGCTAAAGAAAGAATGGGAACTGTTTATTACTCATCATCTTCTTATCTGATCTTTCATTTATTGTCTGTGCACTGTTTAAAGACTGACCATATGTGAACAGTATTTAATTCTACATCTTCACTCATGAACATGTTATCATGGGATACATTTTTCAAGTTAGCTTAAAATGAATGTCTGCCCTTTTTTTATTTATTTAAAAAAAATAAAAAAATTGTTTTCAATTTAACAAATAATAAAAAAACAGAGTTACAAATGTGTATCCAACTTGTATATCCCCCCCACACACAATTAATACCACCCAAGGCGAACAGACACAAAGCGGCTGAGCGCTCACCCGAGCGATTCGTTCTAGCAATTGGTGGGGGTCTCAGTGCTCAGACCCCCACCAATCCAAACTTCTGACATGTCACTATGACATGTCAGAAGTTTGTCAAACGTTTATCTACACTTTAATCAATAAGTCCCATGTATCCCAAAATTGTACCAATGAAAACGACACCTCGTCCTGCTAAAAACAAGCCCACATATGGCCACATCGACGGAAAAATTTGTTGTGTAACATGCAAAAACAGATATCTTATATTTAAACGTGTTTTTTTATTGTGCAAAAGTAGTAAAAACATAAAAAAAACTATAAATATTTGATATTGCCATGATCGTACCAACCCATAAAATGACAATAACATGCTATTTACGCCATATAGTGAACGGTATACATTCAAAACGAGAGAAAATATTATTGTTTTTTTCAATTCCCTCCCTCTAAAATAAGGTAATACAAGTTAATCAATATATTATATGCACCTAAAAATACTGCCATTTAGAAATGTAACTCGTTACCCAAAAAACAGGCCCCTATATGTCGATGGAAAACGAAAATG
Organism: Rhinoderma darwinii; assembly: GCF_050947455.1. Classification (NCBI taxonomy): domain Eukaryota; kingdom Metazoa; phylum Chordata; class Amphibia; order Anura; family Rhinodermatidae; genus Rhinoderma; species Rhinoderma darwinii. The sequence continues at coordinate 152,136,621 of NC_134688.1, read as the reverse complement.
TGACTATAAAAAAAAAAGTAAGCTAGATCATTAAGGCCAAATATGATATATCTTTATATTGGTTGGAACACTGTTTTTCTAATAAAGAGTTCAATAACAAAACATGAAGTAATCTCCTTAGCTTCCCCTAGTGACTACTGCAGGCAGCCAGAAATTAATCATATAAATCTATCTCTATGAAGGAGATTTGGAGCTCTCTACCAAAAAAATTGGGCATCAACTACTATAAAGATAATTAATGAAATTAGTCAGCATAGATTTTTGTATCCAAAAATCGCATAGTGTTAAAAGGAACTGAAATAAACAGCAAAAAAAAAAGGGTGGGCCCTCCATGGGCCCTCCCTAGAGCAAAACTGTTTTCACGCTTCCAGGTATTATGTAGCATTGTCAAAAACGTATTAACCTGGTAGAATTGGGCTATACATTGGCACAACATTACGTGAGACACGGATAATGGACTCGTCACGGACACTGGACACGAATACTGGACTTGTCACGGACATTGTACACGTCTCGGAGACTGGACACATACTGGACTCATCACAGACACTGGACTAGGAGATAGGGCACTTATAATCTGGTGACAGAGCCTCTTTAACTCTTGGAGAGAATTGGCCTTCTCTTCCGATCAGTGCATTTCTTCATTCAAGACACTGCCTGCAAGATTGCGGACTTGGTTTTCTGCCAGATCTGAAGGAAACATCCATAAGAAACGTTAGCTGCAGGAGCTTCGGAGGTAGCAGGCTCTGGGAGAGGCACACGAGAATGTTGGTTGTAAACTATGAAAAAAAAAGTAGCCGTGGATTCATTTGTATGATTATTATATGAAAATTCGGCCCACGAGAGTAGACGTTCCCAGTCGTCATGTTGACCTGATACAAAATGGAGGAGATAGTTTTCGAGCACTTGGTTAATTCCTTCAACTTGACCATTGGACTGCGGATGGTATGCAAACAAGAAGTCCAGTTATTTTTTCCAGGAGTTTGCACAGAGCTTTCCAGAATTTGGATGTGAACTATAAACCATGGTCAGAGACAACGTGAAGAGGTAATCCATGCAGACGAAACACATGTTGAATAAAAATACTTGCCAGGCGAAAAGCTGAGGGAAGTCCAGACAGAGCAATGAAATGTGCTATTTTTGGAGAAACTATCAACAACTGCCGAGACAGTGGTGCAGCCATCAGAGAAAGTAACTGGAGTAGGCCCATAGGTTTGTAATAAGCAATTTTGTTTTGGGCAAACTTGGTGTAACGTCCGTAGTCACTGACCTCGAACTCCTTCCATCCAGTCGACGCCCTTCTCTCCAGAGATGTCTGCACATGCGGCTGTCCTGTACCACAGTGACTACCAGGGTGCGCTCGCAAGCTCAGTCCAGACTTAAGGAGCCAAAGCGCACACAGGTGGGAAATTGAGCTGATTGCTCCCAGAGCACCCTGGGCTATAAGAAGGGCTGTGCCTCTCCCTGCAATGCCTGAGCGTTGTTATCATACCCTAGTCTGTCTAAGCAAATGGTCTCCTAGTGTTTCCCAGTTCCCAGTGTTTAGCATTCCTGCTACCTGTAACCTGTATCGCGTGCTATCCTGGTCAAGTACCATGTTGAGCTGAAGTCGTGCTGTGCTGTATACCATGCCTGTTTTGCTACACCACGCCTGGAGCCTGCCTGCTGTGTAGTCCCAGCCAAGCCTGTCTTGCTACTGCCTGAGCTACCACAGGTACACTATACGAACTATAGACTGTGACCTGTGTCCTGTTGGCCAGCTGCTATACCATCAAGGTGGTATGAACCAGTGAGTCCATGTACCCAACGTGACACTTGGTACATGCTTTGGGTAGTGTGGGCCACCAATAGTGGCGAGTGATAAAGTCCCGAGTCTAACGAATGCCAGAATGACCTGCAAACTTGGAGTTGTAACCCCAGAATAGTAGGAACTATTGTTAGGAAACACCCGTCCCTTTAAGATTACCATGACTACTAGTCTAGCTTCTGGGCAGTACTGGTTTTAATTGTTGAGCCCATCCCACTTCTCTGTTTTTCTTCCTATCTGATTGAAAGGTAGAGTATTTAAAGCTGGGTTGGTTCTGCTTTTTTTTGCTTGTGATTTTACTTCCTGCATGTGTTTGATCAAGCATCTGATTATAACCTGTACCTTTGACTATTTGGACTTTTTGGAACTGGACCTTGGCTTTTCTCTGGATTACCCTTTGCTTACTGATTTGGACTTTGTGTTCCCAGTCGGATTTGACCTCTGCAATTCCTGATATCCCCAAGCTTTGTTATTTGGACTTTCTGTTTACCATTTGGCTGTCTTGTTATCTGTTCTTGTTTTGCCTGCATTGCACCACTTATCCAACTCTGTTGAAGCAACCTGGGTTCTATGCTGCAAAATACAACCTGCATTGCGACGGGCTCTGATGAAAACCATAGAGTAGCCTTAGATTCTGTTGATCAGAGTTGTGACGGATTTGGGGTGGCAGGTTTACTTGCATGCTCATTCCTGACCGTCTCCAGCAACCTTAGAGTAATCGCTCCCATAGCAATTCCATAAACTTCCACCCTGGGAGTTACTCAAACAGTGATTCCATAACAGCTATTATGCGTGAGGGGTCAAGAATATGCTGAGGATCCTCTTCATGGTCGGTTGTTTCAAATGAACGGGATGGAGCATCTGCCTTGACATTTTTGTCAGCTCGGCAAAAATGGAGTTGAAAATTAAATCTGGAAAAGAACAGAGACCACCTGGCTTGACGTGGATTCAGACGTTGTGCTTACTGTAAGTAGATGAGTTTCTTGTGGTCAGTGTAAATCACAATTGGATGTGCAGAACCCTCCAACAGATGTCTCCACTCTTCTGGAGCCAGCTTGATGGCTATAAGCTCATGATCACCAATGAAACCTTTCTGCAGCAGAGAAGAGCTTAGAGAGAAAAAAACACAGGGGACAGCTTTTCCCTTAGAGTCTCTTTGGAAGAGAAGTGCTCCAGCACCAATGGATGAGGCTTCAACCTCCCACGAGAACTGCCGGGAGATAGCTGAATGATGTAGAATGGAGGCAGAAGTGAAGGATCTTTTTAGCTCCGTGAATGCAGACTCGGTTTCTGGGGTCCAAGTCTTTGCATTCACCCCCTTTTTGGTGGGGGCAGAGATGGGAGCAGTAAGCAAAGACAATTAGGGATGAACTGACGGTAGAAATTTGAAAAGCCCAGAATCCTCCGTATACCACGGAATCCTTGAGGATGAGGCCAATCAAGAGCGGACTTAACTTTTTCTGGATCCATCTGGAGTTTATGATCCGAACCAATATAACCCAGGATTGGTAAGGATTTATTTTCAAAGGTGCATTTTTCCGATTTGGCTAAAAGTTGTGTCATCAGATCGGGTTAGTAGATCAAGATCTCATCTAGATAAACCTCCACGCAGACATACCATAGATCTTAGAATATGGCATTCACGAATTCATCGTTCACAGCTGGAGCATTATATAACCCGAAGTTCATCACGAGATACTCATAATGACCGTATCTTGTGTTGAATTTAGTCTTCCACTTGTCACCTTTATGGATACGTATCAAATTATAAGCGCCATGAAGATCCAGCTTAGTGAAAATCTTGGCTCCGCAAATCCAGTCGAAGAGCTCAGAGATCAGCGGTAAGGGGTACTTGTTTTTGACCATGATATTATTCAAATCATGATAGCCTATGCAAGGCCAGGGGGATTCATCTTTTTTCTCAACAAAGAAAATTTCGGCTCCGGTCAGAGAAGTTGACTTCCTAATTGTAACATCCGCGGTCGCTGACCACAAACTTTTCTGATCCTGCCGACGCCCTTCTCTCCAGAGATTCCAGCACATGCGGCCGTCCTGTCACACAGTGACCACAGTGACCACTAGGGTGCGTGCGCGAGCTCAGTCCAGACTTAAAGAGCCAGAGTGCACACATGTGTGAGATTGAGCTGATTGCTTCCAGATCACCCTGGACTATAAGAAGGGCCCTGCCCCTTCCTTTATTGCCTGAGCGTTGTTTGTACCTACCCATGTCAGTCTTTTCAAATGGTCCCTTGGCTGCGTTGACTCTGGACTTGACATAATACAGTGGACCTACACTATTGCTCAGTGATCCAAAGTCCTGTTTTCAGATGAAAGTCAATTTTGAATTTTATTTGGAAATCAAGGTCCCAGAGTCTGGAGGAAGAGTGGAGAGGCACTCAATCCAAGTTGTTTGCGGTCCAGTGTGAAGTTTCCACAGTCAGTGATGGTTTGGGGAGACATGTCATCTGCTGGTGTTGGTCCACTGTGTTATATCAAGTCAAGAGTCAACGCAGCCGTCTACCAGGAAATTTTAGGGCACTTCATGCTGCCCTCGGTTGAAAAGCTTTATGGAGATGCTGATTTCATTTTTCAGCAGGACTTGGCAACTGCCCAGACTGCCAAAAGTACCAATACTCGGTTTAATAACTACAGTATCACTGTGCTTGATTGGCCAGCAAACTCGCCTGACCTAAACCACATAAAGAATCTATGGGGTATTATCAAGATCCAACTAGAGGAAGATCCGACTAGAGGTGAAGCTCTGTTGGATCTTGTCATTTCTAATAATGCAGAGCTTGTTGGGAATGTCAATGTTCGTGAAAACCTTGGTAACAGTGATCACAATATAGTTACATTTTACCTATACTGTAAAAAACAAACACAGGCTGGGAGGGCAAAAACACTTAATTTTAAGAAGGCCGATTTCCCCAGGATGAGGGCTGCAATTCAGGATATAGACTGGTAAGAACTAATGTCAAATAATGGTACAAATGATAAATGGGAGATTTTCAAATTTACTTTGGGTAATTATAGTGCAAAATTTATTCCTATAGGTAGCAAGTATAAACAACTAAAATTAAACCCCCACATGGCTTACACCTTCTGTAAAAATGGCAATACATGACAAAAAAAAAGGGCATTTGAAAAATACAAATCTGAGGGTACACCTGTAGCATTTTTAAATTATAAAGAGCGTAATAAAATCTATAAAAATGTTATAAAATTAGCAAAAATACAAAATGAAAGGCAGGTGGCCAAGGATAGTAAAAAAAATCCCAAAAAATTCTTCAAGTGTATAAATGCAAAAAAGCCAAGGTCTGAACATGTTGGACCCTTAGATAGTGGTAATGGGGAGTTGGTCACAGGGGATAAAAAAAAGGCAGAGTTACTAAATGGGTTATTTAGCACTGTATATACAACAGAAGAAAGAGCAGCTGATATAGTCGATGCCAGTGCTGTTAATATATCTGTTGATATACTGAATTGGATGAATGTAGATATGGTCCAACCTAAATTAAATAAAATAAATGTACACAAGGCCCCGGGACCAGATGGGTTACACCCTAGAGTTCTTAAAGAGCTTAGTTCAGTTATTTCAGTCCCCCTCTTCATAATATTCAGAGATTCTCTAGTGACTGGTATAATGCCAAGGGACTGGTGCAGGGCAAATGTGGTGCCTATTTTCAAAAAGGGCTCTAGGTCTTTCCCGGTTAATAATAGACCAGTAAGCTTAACCAGTAGACCAGTAAGCTTAACATCCATAGAGGGGAAAATGTTTGAGGGGCTATTGAGGGACTATATACAGGATTATGTGACAAAAAATAGTATCAAAAATAGTATCATAAGTGACAGTCAGTACGGTTTTACTAAAGACAGAAATTGTCAAACTCACCTGATTTGTTTTTATGAAGAGGTGAGCAGACGCCTAGATAGAGGGGCCGCTGTGGATTTTGTGTTTTTGGACTTTGCAAAGGCATTTGACACTGTCCCTCATAGACGTCTAATGTGTAAATTAAGGACTATAGGTTTAGAAAGTATAGTTTGTAATTGGATTGAGAATTGGCTCAAGGATCCGTATCCAGAGATTTGTGGTCAATGATTCCTACTCTGAACGGTCCCCGGTTATAAGTGGTGTACGCCAGGGTTCCGTGCTGGGACCACTATTATTCAACTTATTTATTAATAATATAGAGGATGGGATAAATAGCACTATTTCTATTTTTGCAGATGACACCAAGCTATGTAATATTGTTCAGTCTATGAAAGTTGTTCGTGAATTGCAAGGGGATTTAAACAAACTAAGTGTTTGGGCATCCACTTGCAAATTAAGTTTAATGTAGATAAATGTAAAGTTATGCATCTGGGTACCAACAACCTGCATGCAATGCATCATATGTTCTAGGGGGAGCTATACTGGGGGATTCACTTGTTGAGAAGGATCTGGGTGTACTTGTAAATCATAAACTAAATAACAGCATGCAATGTCAATCAGCTGCTTCAAAGGCCAGCAAGATATTGTCGTGTATTAAAAGAGGCATGGACTCGCGGGACAGGGATGTAATATTACCACTTTACAAAGCATTAGTGCGGCCTCATCTAGAATATGCAGTTCAGTTCTCGGCTCCAGTTCATAGAAAGGATGCCCTGGTGTTGGAAAAAATACAAAGAAGAGCAACGAAGCTAATAAGGGGCATTGAGAATCTAAGTTATGAGGAAAGATTAAAAGAATTAAACCTATTTAGCCTTGAAAAAAGACGACTAAGGGGGGACATGATTAACTTATATAAATATATTAATGGCACATACAAAAAATATGGTAAAATCCTGTTCCATGTCAAACCCCCTCAAAAAACAAGGGGGCACTCTCTCAGTCTGGAGAAAAAAAGGTTCAACCTGCAGAAGCGACAAGCCTTCTTTACTGTGAGAACTGTGAATCTATAGAATAGTCTACCGCAGGAGCTGGTCACAGCAGGGATATTAGATGGCTTTAAAAAAGGCTTAGATGTTTTCCTAGAACAAAAAAATATTAGCTCCTATGTGTAGAAATTGCTACCTTCCCTTTTCCCATCCCTTGGTTGAACTTGTTGGACGTGTGACGTTTTTCAACCGTACTAACTATGTAACTATGTAAGACACCAGATCCAACAATGCAGATGGGGAAGGCCGCTATCAAAGCAACCTGGGCTTCCATAACACCTCAGGCTGATCGCTTCCATGCCACGCCGCATTGATGCAGTAATTTATGAAAAAGGAGCCACGACCAAGCATTGAGTGCATATACTGTACATACTTTTCAGTAAGGCAACATTTTGGTAATAAAAATAATTTTTGAAATTGGGCTTATATAATATTCCAATTTTCTGAGACACTAAATTTTGGGTTTTCATTAACTGTTAGCCATAATCATCAACATTAAAATAAAAAAAATGCTGGAAATAGATCACTCCGTGTGTAACGAATCAATACAATATAGGAGTTTCACTTTTGGAATTGAATTACTAAAATAAATAAACTTTTTGATTTTATTCTGATTCATTGAGAAGGACTAGTGTATGTATATGTATATATATATATATATATATATATATATATATACATACACATATATATATATATATATATATATATATACACATACACTACCGTTCAAAAGTTTAGGGTCACTTAGAAATTTCCTTATTTTTGAAAGAAAAGCACAGTTTTTTTCAATGAAGATAACATTAAATTAATCAGAAATACACTCTATACATTGTTAATGTGCTAAATGACTATTCTAGCTGCAAACGTCTGGTTTTTAATGCAATATCTACATAAGTGTATAGAGGCCCATTTCCAGCAACCATCACTCCAGTGTTCTAATGGTACATTGTGTTTGCTAACTGTGTTAGAAGGCTAATGGATGATTAGAAAACACTTTAAAACCCCTGTGCAATTATGTTAGCACCACTGTAAACAGTTTTGCTGTTTAGAGGAGCTATAAAACTGACCTTCCTTTGAGCTAGTTGAGAATCTGGAGCATTACATTTGTGGGTTCGATTAAACTCTCAAAATGACTAGAAAAAGAGAGCTTTCATGTGAAACTCGACAGTCTATTCTTGTTCTTAGAAATGAAGGCTATTCCATGCGAGAAATTGCCAAGAAACTGAAGATTTCCTACAACGGTGTGTACTACTCCCTTCAGAGGACAGCACAAACAGGCTCTAACCAGAGTAGAAAGAGAAGTGGGTGGCCCCGCTGTACAACTGAGCAACAAGACAAGTACATTAGTGTCTCTAGTTTGAGAAATAGACGCCTCACAGGTCCTCAACTGGCAGCTTCATTAAATAGTACCCGCAAAACGCCAGTGTCAACGTCTACAGTGAAGAGGCTACTCCAGGATTCTGGCCTTCAGGGCAGAGTGGCAAAGAAAAAGCCATATCTGAGACTGGCTAATAAATGGAAAAGATTAATATGGGCAAAAGCACACAGACATTGGACAGTGGAAGATTGGAAAAAAGTGTTATGGCAGACGAATCGAAGTTTGAGGTGTTTGGATCACACAGAAGAACATTTGTGAGATGCAGAACAACTGAAAAGATGCTGGAAGAGTGCCTGACGCCATCTGTCAAGCATGGTGGAGGTAATGTGATGGTCTGGGGTTGCTTTGGTGCTTGTAAAGTGGGAGATTTGTACAAGGTAAAAGGGATTTTGAATAAGGAAGGCTATCACTCCATTTTGCAACGCCATGCCATACCCTGTGGACAGCGCTTGATTTGAGCCAATTTCATCCTACAACAGTACAATGACCCAAAGCACACCTCCAAATTATGCAAGAACTATTTAGGGAAGAAGCAGGCAGCTGGTATTCTATCTGTAATGGAGTGGCCAGCGCAGTCACCAGATCTCAACCCCAAAGAGCTGTTGTGGGAGCAGCTTGACCGTATGGTACGCAAGAAGTGCCCATCAAGCCAATCCAACTTGTAAGAGGGGCTTCTGGAAGCATGGGGTGAATTTTCTCCCGATTACCTCAGCAAATTAACAGCTAGAATGCCAAATGTCTGCAATGCTGTAATTGCTGCAAATGGAGCATTCTTTGACGAAAGCAAAGTTTGAAGGAGAAAATTATTATTTCAAATAAAAATCATTATTTCTAAACCTGTCAATGTCTTGACTATATTTTCTAGTCATTTTGCAACTCATTTGATAAATATAAGTGTGAGTTTTCATGGAAAACACAAAATTGTCTGGGTGACCCCAAACTTTTGAACGGTAGTGTATATATATATATATATATATATATATATATATATATATATATAAAATTGTGTGAGCCCACCTGCCACAACAAGACGACCTCTATGAGATGGGAAGCTACACTGCACATACACCCCGAACTGGGACTAAACCTGTAATGGTGGGGGTAGGGAAACAGACAAGTGAGCCCTAATCTACCCGCCACTCAGTCCCTGCCTACTTGCAATGGCCCGCCCTAGGCGACGGGGTACAACTGGGCGACGGTCCCTACGCTCAGTAAGTGCACAACAGACAAACAGACAAGGGTACACAGAAGCTAAGGGAAATGGGGCAGTTGCCCACGGCAACACCGTGAGCAACAAGAGTGGTGAACGAGCTGAGTCAAAGCAGGAGTGTACGAGGTACCAAACACAGAGCAGGAGAGTAGTGAACAAGCCGAGTCAAACCAGGAGAGGACGAAGTACCAAACGCAGAGCAGTAGAGTAGTCAGTAAGCCAGAGTCAATATGAAGCAGGGTGAAATAGTTCAAGAAGCTGCAGCAGGGCCAGGAAACCAAACGAGAAGAATCACAAGCAAGGAGGAACAGGAAAGGCAGGTATAAATAGACAGAGGGCGGGAGCTAGCTCCGTCTGGCAGGCTGTGATAAGCTCTCCCACTCCTAAGCCTGCCATCCTGAGTGGTGGAAGATGGAGTCAGTCTCACAGACATAGAAGCAGGTGCAGACTGATTACCTATGGGTGTTGACACAGAAGCTGTGTCTGGCAGATCCTTTACAGTACCCCCCCCCTTTTATGAGGGGCCACCGGACCCTTTCTAGGTGGACCTGGTTTGTTGGGGAAACGAAGGTGGAACCTCCTGACCAATACCCCAGCGTGAACATCCCGGGCGGGTACCTAAGTCCTCTCCTCAGGCCCGTATCCTCTCCAATGGACCAGGTACTGGAGGGAGCCTTGGACCATCTTGCTGTCCACAATCTTGGCCACCTCTAATTCTACCCCCTCAGGGATGAGAACGGGGACAGGAGGGTTTCTCAAGGGAGCCAAGGACGGGGAGCAGCGTTTAAGGCATGAAACACGTTGTGTACTCCAAAAGATGGGGGCAACTCCAGTCGGAAGGAGACAGGATTGAGGACTTCAATGACCTTGTACGGCCCTATAAACCGGGGAGCAAACTTCTTGGACGGGACCTTAAGGCGCAAGTTCTTTGACGATAGCCACACCAGATCCCCGACCATAAACAAGGGGTTAGCAGAACGTCTTCTATCTGCCTGAGTTTTTTGTATGCTCTGGGACGCCTCTAGGTTCTTCTGAACCTGGGCCCAGATTGTGCACAGTCCCCGATGAACGACCTCTACCTCGGGATTGTTGGAACTACCAGGTGAAACGGAGGAGAACCGTGGATTAAACCCAAAATTACAGAAAAAGGGGAGACCCCTGACGAGTTACTGACCCGGTTATTAAGGGAAAATTCGGCGAGGGGAATGAATGAGACCCAATCATATTGACAGTCAGAGATAAAACACCTTAAATATTGTTCTAGAGACTGATTAGTCCTCTCAGTTTGGCCATTAGTTTCAGGATGGAAGGCAGAGGAGAAGGACAGATCAATCTCCAACTTTTTACAGAAGACTCTCCAAAACAATGAAACAAATTGTACCCCTCTGTCAGAAACAATATTGACAGGGACCCCATGGAGACGCAGGATGTGTTTGACAAAGAAGGTAGCTAACGTCTTAGCATTGGGTAGTTTCTTGAGGGGCACAAAGTGGAACATCTTACTGAAGCGGTCTACTACAACCCACACCACCGACTTGCCTTGAGATGGAGGCAAATCGGTGATAAAATCCATGGAGATATGAGTCCAAGGTCTCTGGGGAATGGGCAAAGAACGTAGTAAGCCCACTGGTCGGGGCCTGGGAGTCTTGGACCTAGCACAAACCCCACAAGCGGCGACGTAGGCCTTAACGTCTTTAGGCAACCCAGGCCACCAATAGTTTCTGGCAATGAGGTGCTTGGTACCCAGGATGCCTGGATGACCAGATAGTGCAGAGTCATGAGTTTCCCTAAGTACCCTTAGCCGGAATTGCAGGGGAACAAACAGCTTGTTCTCAGGAAGGTTCCTGGGAGCTGAACCTTGATCAGCCGTAATTTCAGAGACTAAATCAGAATCAATAGAGGAAATGATTATACCTGGAGGCAAAATACAAGCAGGATCTTCCTCCGAAGGAGGGCTGGCCATGAAGCTACGCAACAGTGCATCAGCCTTAATATTTTTAGACCCAGCCCTATAGGTAACCAAAAAGTTGAATCTTTTAAAAAATAACGCCCATCGAGCTTGTCTCGGGTTTAGCCTCCGGGCAGATTCTAGGAAAACCAGATTCTTGTGGTCGGTAAGGACCGTTACCTGGTGCCTAGCCCCCTCCAGGAAGTGGCGCCACTCTTCAAATGCCCATTTAATGGCTAAGAGTTCGCGGTTGCCAATATCATAGTTACTCTCAGTGGGCGAAAACTTCCTGGAGAAGTAGGCACAGGGACGGAGATGGGTGAGGGACCTGGTACCCTGGGACAAGACAGCCCCAACTCCCACCTCGGACGCGACAACCTCCACGATAAATGGCTCCATTTGGTTGGGCTGAACCAGCACCGGGGCCGAGATAAAGCACTTCTTAAGGACCTCAAAAGCCTGGACAGCCTCAGGAGGCCAGTGGAGGAGATCAGCACCTTTGCGAGTGAGATCCGTAAGAGGCTTAGTGATGACCGAGTAGTCAGCAATAAATCTCCTGTAATAATTAGCGAACCCCAGGAAGCACTGTAACACCTTCAGGGAGACAGGTTGGACCCATTCCGCCACAGCCTGGACCTTGGCGGGGTCCATGCGGAATTCATGAGGAGTGAGGAATTGACCCAAAAATTGTATCTCCTGCACCCCAAACACACATTTTTTGGTCTTCGCAAACAGTTTGTTTTCCCGAAGGACCTGGAGCACCTTCCTGACATGCTCAATGTGGGAGGACCAGTCCTTGGAAAACACAAGTATGTCATCAAGGTACACTACAAGAAATACCCCCAGGTAATATCTTAAAATCTCATTTATGAAATTCTGGAAGACCGCGGGAGCATTACACAACCCAAAGGGCATGACGAGGTATTCGAAATGACCTTCGGACATGTTAAACGCAGTCTTCCACTCATCCCCCTCTTTGATGCGGATAAGGTTATACGCCCCTCGTAGATCAAACTTAGAGAACCATTGGGCCCCCTGAACCTGATTAAAGAGATCAGGAATCAAAGGAAGGGGATACTGGTTCCTTACAGTGACCTTATTCAAGTTACGGTAGTCAATGCATGGCCTAAGACCACCATCCTTCTTCCCTACGAAGAAGAAGCCAGCACCTACCGGAGAAGTAGAGGGGCGAATGTAACCCTTGGCCAGGCATTCCTGGATATACTCTCTCATTGCTTCACGTTCGGGACAAGAGAGATTAAATATACTACCCTTAGGGAACTTAGCTCCTGGTACCAAATCGATAGCGCAATCGTATTCTCTATGAGGAGGTAACACTTCGGAGGCCTCCTTAGAGAAAACATCGGCGAAGTCCTGAACAAACTCAGGTAGCGTGTTCACCTCCTCAGGGGGAGAAATAGAATTAACAGAAAAACATGACGTCAAGCATTCATTACCCCATTTGGTAAGATCCCCAGTATTCCAGTCAAACGTGGGATTATGCAACTGCAACCAGGGACTAACCCCACATATATGAATCACATACAACAACACAAATTACATATATATAAATTTTTACTCTCTTACTCACTCTTTTCATTTGCTTCTACACTTTAAATGGAAAAATCTACAGGTCTGTTTTATTTGTACATTAGGTCGGGTAGAAAATGTACTTCAAAACAAATAGTCGCAATAGGACTTTTATATAGTTTCCTTCACAAAATGTTTTTTTTTCATTTAAAGAGTCTTTGTGACCACATTATAAGTGCCCCATCTCCTACATAAGGAGATGGGCGCTATAATGTAGGTGACAGCAGTACTTTTTATTTAAAAAAAACGATCTATTTTCACCACTTTATTAGCGATTTTAGCTTTATGCTAATGAGTTTCTCAATGGACAACTGGGCGTGTTTTACTATTGACCAAGTGGGCGTTATACAGAGGAGTGTATGATGCTGATCAATCAGCATCATACACTTCTCTCCATTCATTTAGTCAAAGAACGCTTGCTCTGCTGTAACTACCACAGAAAAATTAACGACGTGTCGGGATTGTGAATAGACATCCCGTGGAATGTTTATTCACTGTCTAAACACTTCAGTATCATTCATGTGTTAGTATAAGACGGCACATAGTGATCTAAAAGGATCCCTATGCGCTGACTAAATGAATGAAGAGAAGTGTATGATGCTGATTGGTCAGCGTCATACACACCTCTGTACAACGCCCACTTGGTCAATAGTAAAACACGCCCAGTTGTCCATTGAGAAACTCATTAGCATAAAGCTAAAGTCGCTAATAAAGTGGTGAAAATAGATCGTTTTTTTAAAATAAAAAGCACTGCTGTCACCTACATTATAGCGCCCATCTCCTTATGTAGGAGATAGGGCACTTATAATGTGGTGACAGAGCCTCTTTAACATTTTAAAAGTTGGTTTAAATATTCAATAAACCTCCTTTTATATTTAACCATTCTATTAGTTTTCCTTTCATGAACAGACATTCTTTGTAGATTCTATGGTCCCAAAAAAAACAATATTACAATTTGTACAATTTATAGGATTCATAGTATCAACACATATTAATTATTGAAAATAATGCATAAAGCAAAGAGACATTTATTGCTAGTTTTAGACATTTAGTTACATAGTTACATAGTTAGTACGGCTGAAAAAAGACACATGTCCATCAAGTTCAACCAAGGGAAGGGAAAAGGGAAGGAAAAATTTCTACACATAGGAGCTAATATTTTTTTGTTCTAGGAAATTATCTAACCCTTTTTTAAAGCCATCTACTGTCCCTGCTGTGACCAGCTCCTGCGGTAGGCTATTCTATAAATTCACCGTTCTTACTGTAAAGAAGCCTTGTCGCCTCTGCAGCTTGAACCTTTTTTTCTCCAGACGGAGGGAGTGCCCCCTTGTTTTTTGAGCGGGTTTTACAAGGAACAGGATATCACCATATTTTTTGTATGTGCCATTAATATATTTATATAAGTTAATCATGTCCCCCCTTAGTCGTCTTTTTTCAAGGCTAAATAGGTTTAATTCTTTCAATCTTTCCTCATAACTTAAATTCTCCATGCCCCTTATTAGCTTCGTTGCTCTTCTTTGTATTTTTTCCAACTCCAGGGCATCCTTTCTATGAACTGGAGCCCAGAACTGAACTGCATATTCTAGATGAGGCCTCACTAATGCTTTGTAAAGTGGCATTATTACATCCCTGTCCCGCGAGTCCATGCCTCTTTTAATACACAACAATATCCTGCTGGCCTTTGAAGCAGCTGATTGACACTGCATGCTGTTATTGAGTTTATGATTTACAAGTACACCCAGATCCTTCTCAACAAGTGAATCCGCCAGTGTAGCGCCCCCTAGGACATATGATGCATGCAGGTTGTTGGTACCCAGATGCATAACTTTACATTTATCTACATTAAACTTCATTTGCCAAGTGGACGCCCAAACACTTAGTTTGTTTAAATCTGCCTGTAATTCATGAACATCTTCCATAGTCTGAACTATATTACATAGCTTGGTGTCATCTGCAAAAAAAGAAATAGTGCTATTAATCCCTTCCTCTATATCATTAATAAATAAGTTGAATAATAGTGGTCCCAGCACTGAACCCTGGGGTACACCACTTATAACCGGTGACCATTCAGAGAAGGAATCATTGACCACAACTCTCTGGATACGGTCCTTGAGCCAATTCTCAATCCAATTACAAACTATATTTTCTAAACCTATAGTCCTTAATTTACCCATTAGGCGTCTATGGGGGACAGTGTCAAATGCCTTTGCAAAGTCCAAAAACACTAAATCCACAGCGGCCCCTCTGTCTAGACTTCTGCTCACCTCTTCATAAAAACAGATTAGGTTAGTTTGACAACTTCTGTCCTTAGTAAAACCGTGCTGGCTGTCACTTATAATGCTATTTATTGTCACATAATCCTGTATATAGTCCCTCAATAGCCCCTCAAACATTTTCCCCACGATGGATGTTAAGCTTACTGGTCTATAATTACCCGGGGAAGACCTAGAGCCCTTTTTGAAAATAGGCACCACATTTGCCCTGCGCCAGTCCCTTGGCACTATACCAGTCACTAGAGATTCTCTGAATATTATGAAAAGGGGGACAGAAATAACTGAACTAAGCTCTTTAAGAATTCTAGGGTGTAACCCATCTGGTCCCGGAGCCTTGTGCACATTTATTTTATTTAATTTAGCTTGGACCATCTCTACATTCATCCAATTCAGTATATCAACTGATATATTAACAGCACTGGCACCGGCTACATCAGCTGCTCTTTCTTCTGTTGTATATACAGAGCTAAAGAACCCATTTAGTAACTCTGCCTTCTCTTTATCCCCTGTGATCAACTCCCCATTACCATTATCTAGGGGTCCTACATGGTCAGACCTTGGCTTTTTTGCATTTATATGCTTGAAGAATTTTTTAGGATTTGTTTTACTATCCTTGGCCACCTGCCTTTCATTTTGTATTTTTGCTAATTTTATTACATATTTACAGATTTTATTAAGCTCTTTATATTTTACAAAGGCTACAGCTGTACCCTCAGATTTGTATTTTTTAAATGCCCTTTTTTTGTCATGTATTGCCCCTTTCACAGAAGGTGTAAGCCATGTGGGGTTTAATTTGAGTCGTTTATACTTATTACCTGTAGGAATAAATTTTGTACTATAATAACTCAAAGTAGATTTGAAAATCTCCCATTTATCATTTGTTCCATTATTTGACATTAGTTCTTCCCAGTCTATATCCTGAATTGCAGCCCTCATCCTGGGGAAATTGGCTTTCTTAAAATTAAATGTTTTTGCCCTCCCAGCCTGCGTTTGTTTTTTACAGTATAGGTAAAATGTAACTATATTGTGATCACTGTTACCGAGGTTTTCACGAACATTGACATTCCCAACCATATCTGCATTATTAGAAATGACCAGATCCAACAGAGCTTCACCTCTAGTCGGGTCTTCCACAAACTGGCCCATAAAATTTTCCTGCAACAGGTTGAGGAAATGTCTCCTCTTTGCAGTTGAAGCCGAACCATGACACCAATTAATATCCCAGAAATTAAAATCTCCCATTATCACTACAGTACCCGCCTGTGCAGCCCGCTCCATCTGTTTATATATCTGACCTTCCATCTCCTCAGTTATATTGGGGGGTCTATAGATTACACCAAAAGTAATTTTTTCAGTGTTTACCTCCCTTTCTAGTTCCACCCACAAGGTTTCAACCTCCTCACAGTCTTCACCCACTATTGTCTCTTTCACACTCGCCTTCATATCACTTCTCACATACAGACATACACCACCACCTTTCCTATTTGTCCTGTCTTTACGAAAAAGTGTAAAACCCTGTAGATTTACAGCCCAGTCATGTGAAGAGTCCAGCCATGTTTCAGCAACACCAACTATATCTATATTTTCTTCCAGTATCAAGGCCTCCAGCTCCCCCATTTTGCTTGCTAGACTTCTGGCATTTGTGAACATACACTTTAACTTGCCTGTCAGTTTTTCACTTTTATTATCAGAAATGTGATTTGACATTAATCGGGCCTTTTTATTTACACTGATGTTTTGTAACGAAAGGATCTCCTTATCTTGTTGTCTAGTCCTCTCCCCACATTCTGTTTCTCCCCCCACCAATATAGTCTGACCCCTCTCTAACCTGGCTACCCCTTTTTTTTCTACATTGACCTCCCTCCTCAGCCCTAGTTTAAATACTCCGCCACCCCAGCTAGAATTCTCTCCCCCAGCACAGCGGACCCCCTTCCATTTAGGTGCAAATCATCTGCAGAATACAGTTTGTACCCCAATGAAAAGTCAGCCCAGTGCTCTAGGAACCCAAATCCTTCTCCTCTACACCAAGACTTCAGCCATGCATTTAACTCCCTAAGCTCCCGCTGTCTTTCCTGTGATGCGCATGGCACAGGCAGTATTCCTGAGAATACAACCTTGGAGGTCCTTCCCTTCAGCTTGTAGCCTAGTTCTTTAAAATTATTCTTAAGGCTCCTCCACCTACCATTTATTCTGTCGTTGGTACCGACATGGACCACGACAGCTGGATCATCACCAGCCCCTCCCAGCAATTTGTCCACCCGTTCGACCACATGCCGAACCCTGGCACCAGGGAGACAGCAAACCATTCGGTTGAGGTGGTCTTGGCGACAAATAATTCTATCCGTCTTCCTGATTATAGAATCTCCTACGACTATCAATTGTCTTGGCTTACCTGCATTACCATCCCGCCGACTACTAGCTGGGCTGTTCTCCCGGCTGTTAGGGAGATCAGTATCCACTAGGGCTGCCATTATAGTGTATTATTATTTTTTCAAAGTGTGATTAACTTAAGCGCCTTAACTTAATAAACAATATAAACAAAAAAGTGCAATAAGCATGAGCTTACTGAGTACAGACTGCTACAACAGGCAAGAGGTCCCTGCCCTTGAGGGCTTACGATCTTTGAGCACGGGCATAATCACAGTCGTAGCATCCCCAGAGGCAGTAGGGGACCATTTGGTGCCCGAATTATGTTACTTTATGTGGGTTGAAATAAAGTAGTGGCCTTCTACTCTTTAGGCTCAATTCACACCACATTTTTCCATACAGTTAGCCTTAAACATCTTAATGTATGCAAAACAGCATCCATAGACTTCTATTGGCCATGCATAGGCCAAAAATGCAAAAATGTTAGCTGCAGCACTGTTGAAAATAGTGACCCACAAAAAAAATTATGTTAAGGTATACATTTTTTAATAAATTAATTCTAACCCCAGACCAGACCCAAAAATCAATCCATACCCCCCAGACCAGACCCCCAAAATAAATTCAGACCCCAAAACAGACCCCTCCATTTACTTAACATTTCTTGCTCCCAGGTAAGGTACTTTTTACCTGTGGTCACCGCCGTACTGGGTTCTGACGCTGTTCAGCTGAATGGCTTCAGAATCCAGTGCTGTGGCACCCCGGAGGTGAAGAGGACTTGGTAACGAGAAGGCTGAGTAAATAGAGGAGTAACTGTGCCCTGTGTAATCTTAACTAATGGAAACGACATAGGTCCCAGTTACTATAGTAGGTCCACTTCTCAGCAACAAAAAATTTTGGCGGTGCCATCTTCATTTTTTGCTTATAGAAGCGGTGCTGGTTGCCGTGGGCCCCAATGGCTTCAGGGCCTGGTTGCATCTACTGTCCCTATAGATACGCAAACCCACTTAAGCTAGGTACCATATTATGGCTTGTTTTGTATGGTGCAATATTAGGGCACCCAAAGAAATGCATTGGGCCTTTATTATACTTCTGCATGCCTCTAATTTCATATGGAGTAAATTGGAGGCATTATGGTATGCTTCATCGGGTGCATGTGGCCGTAATATTGATGATAAAACAAGACTGCTTGAAACTGATCAGAGGACTCATGTAAACACCAGTATTTTATATGGCGCCCATACATGTGTAGACATATGCCCTTGATTGCATACAGAGGCATATTAACCCCTTCCTGACATTTGACGTATCCATACGTCATAGCCGGGTAGGGGAAGTATGGAACGGGCTCACGGAGTGAACCTGCTCCATACGATGCGGGTGTCGGCTATATATGTTACAGCCGACACTTCACAGTAACGAGCGGGATCACGCTTGAGCACGATCCGCTCGTTTAACCCGGTACATGCCACGGTCAATAGTGACCGCGGCATTTAAATCATTAGAAAGAGGGGGGACACCTCCTCTAGCAGCTCATCGCGCCCCCCCCCCCGCAATGCAATCGCAGGGTGGCGATGGTTGCTATGGCAGCCTGGGGGCCTAATGAAGACCCCCAGGTCTGCCATCTTTGTGCTCCTATTAAGCCCTGCCTCAGGGCTTAATAGAAGCCTGTCAGAAAGACGATATACTGCAATACATTAGATTGCAGTATATAGTGCAAGAGATCCAACAATTTGAAGTCGGTTTGAAGTCGGTTGAAGTCCCCTTGGGGGACTAATAAAAAAAGAATTTTTTTTTAAAATAAAGGGTTATTTTATGTAAAAAATTAATAAAATATTAAAAGTTCAAAAAACACCCATTTTCCCCCTAGAGCATTGTAAAACAAATAATAAATAAACATAATTGGTATCACCGCATCCATAAAAGTCTGAACTACTACAATATATCATTATTTAACCCGCACGGTGAACGGCGTAAAAAAAAATTGTAAACGCTAGAATCGCTATTTGTTGGTCCCCTCATCTCCCACAAAAAATGGGATAAAAAGTTATCAAAACATCGCATGTACCCCAAAATGATATCATTAAAAACTACAGCTTATCCCGCAAAAAATAAGCCCTCATACCACTTAATCGAAGGAAAAAAAAAAAAAGTTATGGCTCTCAGAATTTGGCGAAACAAGATAAATTTAATATTTTATATTTCGTTTTTTCCTTGTAAAAGTAGTAAAATATAAAAAAAAACTATATATATTTGGTATTGCCGCTATCGTATTGACCCGCAGAAAATAGTTAACATGTTGTTTTAATTGCACAGTGAATTCTGTAAAAACGAAACGCAAAAAACAGTGGAGGAATCTCTGTTTTTTTCATTTTCTACCCCGCAAATACTTTTTTTCCCGTTTCCTGGTAAATTATATGACACAATAGATGGCGCTACCAAAAACTACAACTCGTCCCACAAAAATCAAGGCCTCATAGGACTATATTGACGGAAAAATGAAAAAGTTATGACTTTTGGAAGGTGGGGAGGAAAAAACTAAAATGAAAATCTGAAAGTTTTTTATAACTGGAAGGGGTTAAGGTCTTTTCCGTGGAAATCTGTACAAATATCAACAGAAAAAAAAATATGGCTGCTTCATCGGACTCATACTTAGGGCTTATTCAGACGAACGGGATGTACGCGCGTCACACGGACCTATATTAGTCTATGGGGCCGTGCAGACAGTTGCGTGATTTTTACGCAGCGTGAGTCCGCTGTGAAAAAGTCACGACATGTCCGTTCTTTGGGCGTATTTCACGCATCACGCACCCATTGAAGTCAATGGGTGCTTGAAAAGCATGCATGCCACACGGAAGCACTTCCGTGGGACCTGCATTTTTCACGCAACAGCTGTCAAACTATGAATGAAAACAGAAAAGCACCGCGTGCTTTTCTGTTTACAAACATCCAAACGGAGTGTCATAATGATGGCGGCTGCACGAAAATCACGCAGCCGTGCATTATACGGGGCTGCCACACGGAGCAGTTAAGTGCCTTTTGCGCATGCAAAATGCCGCATTTTTTGTGTGCCCAAAACGCACACGCTCGTGTGAATCCGGCCTTACAGAGGTATTCCCTCCTAGAAACATTGTTTCTAGGGGAGAATATCTTCATTTGTGCACCAACCAACAGAGTTTGTATTGTTAGAAGGAGAGATAAAGAAACACAAGGCGTACATAGAGCATCATCATCAAGCAGAAAAAACCAGAGAGGATCCAGCGATAGTGATGTCAAAAATGGGAAAAAACTTGGTTTCCACTTTATTGAATACAAGCTGTCAGAGCTTAGAATAAAACATCAGGAGGAAAAACAAGGTGGTGATGCGGCAATAGATTAGCCTACGCGTTTCAAGCACTAGGCTGTGCTCTTAGTCATGGCTGTATCGAGTCAAGCCATGACTAAGAGCACAGCCTAGTGCTTGAAACGCGTAGGCTAATCTATTGCCGCATCACCACCTTGTTTTTCCTCCTGATGTTTTATTCTAAGCTCTGACAGCTTGTATTCAATAAAGTGGAAACCAAGTTTTTTCCCATTTTTGACATCACTATCGCTGGATCCTCTCTGGTTTTTTCTGCTATTGCTGCCGTGTGCCGTCGCGGCTGACCCGGGCGATTACTAACACAGGAGTGTCAGATCGGTGAGCTGGAGGTTTCCTCCCATTTCCCTTTTTCCTTCTATACTATTACTCATCATCATCAACTTTGGTTGAAAAAAATCGTAGTGAAATCGGTTATGCTAACCTGGCGACGTTCTGCTAGGAGCACAACGACCTGTAGCATTTGTCAATGTTGCTGATCTGCAGCCTGGAATCCATTCAGGGACAAATTGTTCTCATCAATGCAAAAGATATAAGAAGGCGGAAACTTTGATATTTATCCTGGTGCTGCTTATCATCCTTGGTAGTTTTGAATTTATTATAAAATCAAATAAAAAGCAATTGGAAATAAAATAGATTTTTTCTTTTTCGATGTGGTTAAAAGACCAAGGACTTTATTACGTGTAAAATCAATGTAACAGGACCGGTTTCTTTATCAGGCAAAACACATTAAGAGTTTGCCCCAGTAAGTGGCTATATATTGGATATTATAATAAATTAAAAACTACCGAGGACAACAAGCAGCGCCAGGATAAATATCCAAATTTCTTCCTTTTTATATCCTAAACAGAGTCTGTATGGCAGCACACAGACGCCAAACGGCTGCATACAACATTGCACATTGCACATGAGCCCTTTAGGCTGTGTTCACACATTGTGGTCAATTTGCCTTTTTTTGCTACGATTTTCCCAAAATCACAGCAAAATGGGACCGAGACTTGTGAACCCAATCTTACTCCAGTTTTACAGCTGAGACAAATTAATAACTCATTGCCTCAGATGCAGTTCTTTTGCAACCTGGTTTAGCATTTTTTTTAATGCAAAAATATAAATTGTAATAGAAAAGACAAGTACATTTGATATCATATTAACATAGACATCTATTTATACCCAAATAAATTGCTTTGCTTGTTACTGATTGTAACAATTAGGCTATATAGCAGTACATAACAGTTTTTTCCCCCCTACAAGGCATAGTAAATCATAACTATTATTTTATACCTCCTACACAAAATTCATGGCATGCTGTCAATTTTCAAATAATAGAATTCAATTACAAGACATGGAGTATTTCTAATTCTAGATTTTAGACGTATATTTTGCCCAAGCTCCAAGACCACCAAGAATGTTCCCTTGCTGTTTGCAAGGAACATCTGACAAATAAACAAAATAAAAATCTGCAAAGCAATAAATTCCAGGAAATGCAAACTCCAGATGATTTGGAAAATGTTTAGAGCAATGGGATTATTCTTAACAAAATAGAGATAGACATCCTGCATAGAAACAAATATTGAGAAATCATTATTTATGTAATTGAAGGTGCCATTGTAAAACCAATCTCCATTTCATGTATAATGAAAGCACAGTTTGACAACTGTTGAAAATATTTAAAAGCGTTTAACAGCACAGAACAAACATATTATTTGTCGCTCACTAAAAAGAACCGATAAAAGCACACTAGCCCATTTTCAAAATACCGCTGGCTTTAAGAAGCAGTCATACCAAACAACAGAGAAGACAGCCCAAATTTAGACACCAGAGATAAATACAGGGTCGACATCAGGAAAGTATGGGCCCCTCATAACCGGGGGGAAGGCAACAGAAAGTGGCCGGAGGGGGGCAGAGTTGAAAAGAAAACTGGCAGGGGCTCTGTGGAGAAGCAGGGTAGAGGCCGTAGGTGGGCAGGGGCTATGACAGGGGGCAAGGGGGAGAGACTAGGTGGCAGAGCTCTTTGGGGGGAGGAGAGAGCTGGGGGAACGGAAAGAGTCAGGGGTGGGAAGGGCAGAGGCACAGCCAGGTTGTCCTGCACCTGGGGCAAAGATTCAGTATGGTGCCCCCCCAACTTCTTTCCTGACATCTCCTTCTCCCTCGCCATGTTTGCTTTATCTACCAATCAATGACGCCTCCCCCCCTGTAGATAGTGTCACACACCCCCTCGTGTAGTTAGTGCCACACATCCTCCTGTAGATAATGCCAAACACCCCCTGGTATATAGTGCCATACACCCCAACTTGTGGATAAAGCCACACAGCCCTTCCTTGTTGATAATGACACACACCCCCTCTGCAGATAGTGTCACACCCCCCCCCCCTTTAGGTAGCGCTACACATCCCTCCCTATAAAAAGCGCAATTGGGGCTCCCTCTAGGAGCTCTGGCCGGGGATTCCTCTCCAGGAGGAGCCCCTGACGTCACTGTCCATATATGGACAGGGCCGTCAGGGGCTCCAACTAGGAGCGGAAAACCCGGCCAGAGCATCGTCAATCTGACAGGTGGGCAGGGCCTTTATGGGGGCCAAGGTGGAAACAGTGTGTGCGCCGTGGTTCTGTGAGGGTGTAGGCGTGGCAACATGAATCATTGCACTGGAGCTGATGCCTGTACATATCACAGTCACTCACAAAGATACAGCTCTGGCTGCTGCTTCAGGCTTCTGTAGGCTCTAATATCTCAACCACTGCATGCCTGGACGATGTTTCCTCTCCAACTCACATGTGGCACCCACATCATTTGTGTAAACCCCAGACCAGAAACCTAAAATAATTCAAACCCCAGACCAGACCACTAAATTAATTCAGACCCTATACCTTCTAAATTAATTTAGACACCTAATTTAGACCCCAGACCAGATACCTAAATTAATTCAGACCCCAGACCAGACACCAAATTTTTTTTTAAATTCAGACCAGACCCCTACGTACATACCGCTCCCAGTTCCTGATGCTGGGGCCCTGCTCACAAGCTCCTGACGCTTAGTCCTTGCTCACAATATCCTGATGCTAGCCAGCATCAGGTTGTTGTTTTTGTCAGCGCATATAACCTTGTGAGCAAGGCCCGAGCAGTAGGTACTTTGGAAAGAGGAACGGGTCCCATTACACTGCAGAGCCTGTTCATATCTCCACAGTAACTACTGCTGGATCCTTGCTCACAAGTTCTAAAGATAGTAAAGTAACATACGGTGGGGCCTTATCAGCAGTACCAGCCATACCACCATGATGATGTTCCTGGTCAAATGTAAAAAAAATAATGACTCCCTGGTTCCAGGGACTAAGGTCAGATTTACACAGGGAATATATGGGCACACTGGGCTGCTGCAATATTTTACCACAGAGACCAGATGTGCAAAATTAGAGGATATAAATTTAGCTAACCATTAAATGCTGCTGGTGTGGATGTAAACTTTTTATTTAAAGGGGTTGTCCCGGCCTTAAAAATATAATATTCATTGTATAAATCATAAAAAATTAACAATGTTTTCCATTTACATGCTGTTAAAAATACGATCCAGTGAAAACTTATGACATTATTTACTACTTGCTTACATAGTATGTAAGGGAAGGAGCAGAGCCTCTGCAGTAGCCTAGCAGTATAGCCAAACCTCCCAACATTTGCAAATCTCCATTCGCAGGAAATTTTAGGCCCCACACCTGATCCACACAGGTCCACAAAACCTCCCAGAAACATCCATTTTGGTGCTCATTTGCGCAAACCTGTTCCTTTTAACCCCTTACCGCACCGGGATGCACCTGTACATCCTGTATTGCAGTGCTTTAAGGCACTGGAACGTACCGTTGCGTCCTGGCTAAAAACTGTCACCCTGTCAAAGGACAGGGTGACAGAACTGTGCTGTCAACATTTATGACAGTTGATCGGCACAGTAAGATGGCAGGGGACCAATCACAGCGGTCCCCGGCCAACAATTGCTGTGATTGGTGAGTCAAAGCAGACTGACCAATCACAGCTCCATGAGAATGTGTATGTGATGGCGCTGGCTCAGAAGCTGAGCCAGCGCCATCACCGCCGGGTACCGGCTGTCCAACACCCCGCTGTAACGGCCAGGACCGGAGCTAGGATCCGATCGATTAACTCCTTAGATGAAGCGATCGCTGTATCTAAGTAACTTCTAGCCTGTCGGCAGCCATGATGGTTGCCACGGGCCCGGTTGTCAGCTGTTTGTCACAGCTGACATCCTGCTCTAATGGCCAGGACCGAAGCTAGGCTCCGATCCGGCCGATTAACCCCTTAGATGGAGCTATCACTGCATCTAGGTGGTTAGATCGCACCCTATGGTTGCTATTGGCAACCATCGGCACCAGAGGGGGTGCAGATGGTTGCTATGGCAACCATAGCCTAACAATGGCTTTCTAGTACGGAAGCCTATTAGGCCCCGCCGGGAGGCGAAACCTAATAGGCTCGCTGTCAGTGAATAGCTGACAGCTCAAATACACTGCACTATGTAGGTAGTGCAGTGTATTAGAATAGCGATCAGGGCTTCATGCCTGTCCCATAGTGGGATAAAAAAAAGTTAAAAAAATTTATAAAAATGTTGTAAAAAAGTACAAAAAATTAAAGTTTCAGATTAAAAAACACTAACAGCCTTTTTTCCCATAATAAGTCTTTTATTATAGAAAAAAAAACGGAAAACATAAAAAAAGTACACATATGTGGTATCACCACGTACATAATGACCAGAGCTATAAAAATATCATGCTATTTTACCTGCACGATTAATACCGTAAAAAAATAAAATAAAAAACTATTCCAGGATCGCTGTTTTTTTAGTCACTACCCCTCGCAAAACAGAATAAAAAAAGGTATCTAAAAGTTGCATGTACCCCATAATTACACCATTAAAAACTACAGCCCGTCCCGCAAAAAACAAGCCCTCCCACAGCTCTTTTGACATAAAAATAAAAAAGTAATGGCTCAAGGAATATGGCGACACAAAAAATAAATAATTTGAAACAAAAGTGATTTTATTGTGGTATTGTGGTATGATTTTATACATCTGGTATCGTCGTAATCGTACCGAAATGCAGAATAAAGTAAAATTGTCATTCATAGCACATGGCAAACGTCATTAAAAAAAAAGAATAAAAAACATCAGAATTGCTGGTTTTTGGTCACCTTGCTTGCCAAAAAATGAAATAACAAGTGATCAAAAAAATCGCATGTGCCCCAAAATGGTATCAATGAAAACTAGAGATTGCCCCGCAACAAATAAGCTCTCACACAGCTTCGGTGGAGAAAAAATAAAAAAGTTCTGGCTCTTAGAATATGGCGATGCAAAATGTGCAAAGTGTTCCAAAAGCGGATAAGATTGTGCACCATTTCTCAGTGCAGCACCGGCCACATATCTGCAGATTATTATTTATTTACCCCATTATTATACCCTCTTATTATACCCTCATGTACCCCGCACAGCTTACATATGCCTCCACATCATAAACTGAAATACCAGCAAAACCCCAAACAAAACTACCACTAAGCAAAATCTGCGCTCCAAAAGCCAAATGGCACTCCCTCCCTTCTGAGCCCTACAGCGTGCCCAAACTGCAGTTTACGTTCACATATATGGCATCGCCATACCCGGGAGTACACGCTTAACAGTTTGAGGTATTTGTCATCAGTGGCACAAACTGGGCACAACATATTGTGCACTAAAATGTCATAGTCCTGTGGAAATTTGCAACTTTCACTTTGCACCATCCACTGAGCATTCATTTCTAATAATGAAAAAAAAACCTGTGTGGTCAAAATGCTCACTACACCCCTTAAAAAAAATACCTTGAGGGGTGCAGTTTCCATAAGGCGGGCACTACTTGGGGGTTTGTTGTACTATTTGACCCCAGAGCCATGCCATTGTGGACTAATGCTGCGAAAATCACCAAAATAGGTCTCACATGCGCCTTTCACTCCTAAGCGCTGTCATATGTCCAAGCAAATGATAAATGCTTTGAGGGGTGTAGTTTACAAAATGGGGTCACTTCTCAGGGTTTTACACTCTACTCTGGTACCTAAGGGAGCTCTGCAAATGCGACATGGCGCCCATACACCAGTCCAGCAAAATCTGCTCTCTAAAAGCCAAATGGCGCTCTTTCCATTTTAAGCTCTGCCATGTGCCAACAGCAGTTTAGGGCCACACATGGGCAGGGTATTGCCCTACATGGGAGAAATTGTGTGTTGATTTTTCTCCTATTACCCCTTGTGGGAAAAATATTTTTCCGTTTTCACTGCCTCATTCCAATACAATCTATGAAACACCTGTGGGATCAAAATGCTCACTACACCCCTAGATGATTACCCTGAGGGGTGTAGTTTCCAAAATGGAGTCACTTCTCAGGGGTTTCTACTGTACTGGTACCTCAGGGGCTCTGCAAATGCGACATGTGCCCAAAAAACAATCAACCAAAATCTACATGCCAAGTAGCACTCCTGCCATTCTGAGCCCTGCCGTGAGTCCAAACAGCAGTTTATGACCATTTATGGGGTATTGCCGTACTCAGGAGAAATAGCTTTACAATTGTTGGGGCACATTTTCTCCTTTATTCCTTCTGAAAAGGAAAAAAATGCAACATTTTAGTGGAAAGAATGTAGATTTTCATTTTCACTGCCTAATTCCAATAAAGTCAGCAAAAAAATAGTGGTGTCAAAATGCTCACTATATACCGCTAGATAAATTCCACGAGGGGTGTAGTTTCCCAAATGGGGTCACTTTTGCGGGTTTTGCACTATTTTGGCCCCTCAGGGGCTTTGCAAATGTGACATGGCGCAGCAAACCATTCCAGCAAAACTTGAGCTCCAAAAGTCAAATGGCTCTCTGTCCTTTCTCCGCCCTGTCGTGTGTCCACACAGCAGTTTATTACCACATATGGGGTATTACTGTGCTCAGAAGAGTTTGCTTTACAAATATTGGCATGCTTTATCTCCTTTAAATATTGTAAAAATGAAAAAATATTACCTAAATCTACATTTTATTAGAAAAAAATTTCAATTTCACGGCATAAGTCCCATAAATTCTGCAAAAACCGTGTGGGGTCAAAATGCTAACTATACCCCTAGAAATATTCATTGAGGGGTGTAATTTCCAAAACGGGTCACTTTTGGGGGGTTTCAAATGCGTTGGTCCCTCCAGGGCGTTGCAAACACAACATCGCACTGAAAACTATTCCAGCAAAATCTGCTCTCCAAAATCGAAATGGTGCTCCTTCCCTTGTGAGCCCTGCTGTGGGTCCAAACAGCAGTAGTTTATTACCACATATGGGGCATTGCCGTAATCAAGAGAAGATGCTTTACAAATGCTGTGGTGCTTTTTCTCATTTATTCCCTGCAAAAAGTACAAATTTCAAAGTTTTTTTTAGAAAAAAGTACATTTTCATATTTACAGACTAATGGCAATAAGTTTAGTAAAGAAACTGTGGGGTCAAAATGCTAACTAAATCCCTAGATAAAAATTTCTTGAGGGGTGTAGTTTCCAAAATAGGGTCACTTTTGGGGGGTTTCCCTGTTTTGGCACCACAAGACCTCTTCAAACCTGACATGGTATCCAAAATATATTCTAAAAAAAGGAGGCCCCAAAATCAACTAGGTGATCCTTTGCTTCTGAGGCGTGTGCTTCAGTCCAGTAGTGCACTGGGGCCATATGTGGGATATTTCTAAAAACTGCAGAATCTGGGAAAGTTGCATTTCTTTGGTAAAACTTTCTGTATTAAAGAAAAAAATGTGTTACCAATGAATTTTCGCAAAAAAAATGTAAATTTCACCTCTAAATTGCTTTAATTCCTGTGAAACGCCTAAAGGGTTAAGAAACTTTCTGAATGCTGTTTTGAATACTTTGAGGGGTGCACTTTTCAAAATGGGGTAACTTATGGGGACTTTCTAATATATAGGGCCCTCAAAGCCACTTCAGAACTGAACCGGTTTCTGAAAAAATAGCCGTTTGAAATTTTCTTGAAAAAGTGAGAAATTGCTGGTAAAGTTCTAAGCCTTAAGGCCAAAACAGGCTGTGTCCTTAAAGAGGCTCTGTCACCACATTATAAGTGCCCTATCTTGCACATAATGTGATCGGTGCTGTAATGTAGATTACAGCAGTGTTTTTTTATCTAGAAAAACGATCATTTTTGACGGAGTTATGACCTATTTTAGCTTTATGCTAATGAGTTTCTTAATGATCAACTGGGCGTGTTTTACTTTTTGACCAAGTGGGCGTTGTGGAGAGAAGTGTATGACGCTGACCAATCAGTGACCAATCAGCGTCATACACTTCTCTCCATTCACTACCAGCCAGGACATGATGTCTATTCAGAATCCTGACACTTTGCTAATGTTTGTGTGTCATTTACAGCACAGCAAGTGTAATCTCGTGAGATTATGCTGTAAATGACAGCCCAATTTGATCTCGATGTGCTGTGCTGTAAATGACACACAAACGTTAGTGAAGTGTCAGAATTCTGAATAGACATCACGTTCTGGTTGGCAGCGATGTCTATTAAGTCTCAGTACACTTGAGTAACGTTAGTGTGTGTGTATGTGGCTGCACATAGCGATGTAGCTATATTACTATGTGCTGCGTAAATGAATGGAGAGAAGTGTATGACTAAGATTGGTCACTGATTGGTCAGCATCATACTCTCCTCTGTACAACGCCCACTTGGTCAAAAAGTAAAACACGCCCAGTTGGTCATTAAGAAACTCCTTAGCAAAAAGCTAAAATAGGTCATAACTCAAACTAAATAAAAATCACTGCTGTAATCTACATTACATCGCCGATCACATTATGTAGAAGATAGGCCACTTATAATGTGGTGACAGAGCCTCTTTAAGGGGTTAAGGTCAGTTTTATGAAACAATACCACCAAAACACAGGATGGGTGGGAGGTATGGTACAGCTGATGAAACTACTTTTTTTCCTTTTGGTTTCTAATGGAGCTCATACTGTGGATGTCACACAGTAAAAACCTTCCTTACTCTGGATTCCATTTAGGGAAAGTAAGAATGGTCGATATTGTCAGGTGCCTGAGGGGAAAGGAGACAGATTCCACTGATAGACTGCCCCTGCAGCACAAATTAGAAGAACAAGGGGGATACAAGGAAGCAAAAAAATATGCTAGAAACACTGCAATTACTTCAAAACAGCTTTTAACAATATCTCAGGACTTTTGGAATTAAAATGATTCATGGGATTATCCCTTTAATTCTGCTTTTTTTGGGAAAATCATTAGCAATTGACAATATGAGACCAATCTATTAAATCTACAACACTACATCCCATGTGTTATCATTTTGTGCAAAAGGGGTGGCAATTTTAATAAGTTAAAGTGCCAGTAATCCCCCTAGACATCTAAATAATTAATTTGGGGCAATTGTGGCATAATATGTGCCAAGTTTTTTAATACACAGAGGTCAAAAGGGAAGGTGGAAAATATCCTGCAACTCAAATCACTTGGGAGTTTCATCAACCAACTTTAGGTATCACTAGAGCCAGCTTTCAGAAGACACCCAAATAATACAATCATTTAATCACAAAAAATATATATTAATTTAGTGCCCAAATAACATTGCTGCAAGATGCCCAAGTAACATTGCACATTCAATAAACTAGGGAAGCCTGTGGAACCACCTTAAGCAGTGATAAGTGATGTGGCCTGCGTATAGATTGCACAAGCTTATGGCTGGCCCTGGGTATCAAAAACCATTACAGCTATGAAAAAAAAATCTAAAAAAACTAATAAACAATATTTTACTACAAGTGACATATCAGATGTGACACAAACAAGGTGGATTTTACAGAAACCATACTCATCAGGTACATGAGCACACCCTATAAGAAGAAGAATTACATGTACAACCATAAAGGAAGAAAAAGTTCACACGTAGTGTAAATACTGTGGATTTTCTGCAACCGCAGCACAATACAGCAGCAGCAGAGTGGATGAGATTTTAACAAATCCCATCCACACGCTGGATAAATGATGAGCGGAAAAAAATCCGCAACATATCAATAGCATTTGCGTAATCGCTGCTTTTGTGTTGTGGGTTCCCCCCCCCCCGCCCCTGAATTCAATGGGAGGTAAAACCTGCAACAAATAGCAGTTGTTGTATTTTTTTGCAGCGGAAAAGCTGTGTTTCTGTCACAAAAAATGCCACTCAGCAAAAAAGTGCTTTTACACAGCGTATCCGCCCTGTGTGAACATACCCTAAATGTTTGCTGCAAACAAAACCACACAAAAATTCTGAATAAGGCTCTGTTCAAATATACATCTGTCATTTCCATTGTTCTGCTCCGTCATAGGAACAGAACAGTGAAAATGTCAGTAGTGGCAAATTCGTTAGATGACTATAATTTTGTCGGTTGGGTTTACTTCTTGGTGTCTGTCGTTTTACCGAACAAAATAGTGATGCAGGCTGCACTATTGTGTCTGGCACCTTTTACTGGATCTGTGATGGAGGCACAGACAACTGTATTTATTCAAATATAACGACAGCCCTAACACATTATAAGAATCTCCAAATGGTTTAATTAAGTATTTTATATTCTGAAAATGTATTTGAATTCCATGGATCCTATTCAATATAAAGGAAAATGTAGGACTTCTTACCACAAAAAAGTACTGTGATAAATGAATTTGTTTGCATTGAAAATACAATCACATTCACAGTTATACACAGAGGAGAAGAGAGCATTCGCCACGATTTAGCAGATTACCTTGGGGAAAGTTTGGGATTTTTAACAGATGGAACCATTTATATGTCATTCCACTAGGACACAGCTTGATGTAGAACAATATATATTAGACAATTGAGAACAATAATATTCTCTCTGTGGATGAGTTCAAATGTCTATTTGCATCATTTTCTTCCTAAAATCTATTTAAAATGTTTAACCCATGGGGTACCCGGTTCTGTTTACTATTTTCACTCACTACGTTTAATGAAGATTTATGTATATGAAAACAAAATGTAAAGTTTTATTGCTTTAGTTTTTTATTGACTTTCAATACTTAAATATATCATTTAAAGCGAACATTATTTAGCAAATTAATATAATATTTTCATCATACAATGTAATGACTAACATAGGTTTAGATCAAGTCTGATTTAGAAAATATTAGCATATATTAATATTAGCTTTGTGAAATGAAGTCAAAGTTTGTACATTAAGATAAAACTGGAAATATCGAAATCTGACAAGTTGTTAAATTTTAATTGCCATCATTTATATTTTCGGTGTCTGTTTCAAATATTCAAGGTAGTGGTGCACCCCCAATGTAGGCAGACCATGCGGTTGCTATGGGGCCCCTTGAGCTGAGAAGCTCTGTTGATTGCATCGTGCATCTCCCTGAGCTGATCCTGATCTGCTACACTAGGTAGGACTGGGAGCCTGTGAAATAAAATAAAAAAATCACAAGATTGTGTTGCTGGCCATAACCACAGCCAGCCAAAGTCTTGTGATCTTTTTAACCCCCATCTATGGGAAGTGTCCAATGGAGACAACCTCCTACTTTTTTGGCGATTAAATCGCCAAGTATGAATGCTGTTGCTAGCCAGACCATGCTGTCTCCTGTCTGTGGACGTGTTGCATGAATATATGGTTAGTGAATGAATGTTTTGGACAGGGCCGCCTACTTGTGTTGGATCATCTTCTCTAGGGTGAGCCTTGAAATTTTGGGCGCAAAGTTACTTCTGTGGCTGGCACTTATGTGTAAAACTATGTGGCTGGTACTTTTTGGGGCAAACTATGTGGCTGGTTCTTTTGGGGGAAAACTATGCGGCTGATACCTTTGTGGACAAACTAGTTGGCTGGTACTTATCGGGGGAAATTGTGGCTGGTACTTATGGGGCAAACTATGTGGCTGGCGCTTGGCAAACTATGCTACTGGCACTTATTGGGGCAAACTATGTGGCTGGTATTTATAGGGGTAAATTATGTGGCTGGCGAAAATAGGTCAAATTATGAGGCTGACACTAATGGGGCAATTTGTCTGTTACATATGGGGCAAAGTTAACTATCTGACAGGCACTGATGGGGCAAACTATGTGACTGGTACTAGAGGGTCAAATGTGGCTGGCACTAATGGGGCAAACTATGTGGCTGTTATTTAACATTAAAAAAAACAAACATTTTTCACCCCTAACTTTTTTTTGTTGTACATTATTTTTTAAAATTGTATATAGTTACAACAACTGTTATTGTTGTGGGGGGTGTCCCAATTCTGACTTTCGCAATGAGGCCTTGTGATTTCTTTGCATGCAGCTGAGTCAAAAAGTGCAGTACATTCAGGGCGTAGCTAAAGGCTCATCGGCCCCAATGCAAAGGTTCTTCTTGGGGCCCCCCCAAAAAAACTTCTCATGGCCGATGGTCCGCATCTTTCAGCTGCATCGCTGGGTCTCCTAAGTGACCC
The DNA here is from genome assembly GCF_050947455.1 of Rhinoderma darwinii. NCBI lineage: Eukaryota > Metazoa > Chordata > Amphibia > Anura > Rhinodermatidae > Rhinoderma > Rhinoderma darwinii. Next base: position 152,103,317 of record NC_134688.1, on the reverse strand, counting down.
AGCAATGCAGAACTGGCAGCCAGGGGCGTCACTAAGGTCTTAAAACGGCAGGGGAAATAGCCCCAATACATATACTCCCCAAAAAATGTGTGTGTGTGTGTGTGTGTGTGTATATATGAGACAGCATATCTATAGCACTACGACCCTATAGCTATGGATAGGATTAGATAGGATTAGATACAGTGGCTCAGCAGACAGTATCACACATGATAGGATTAGATATAGGGCCCAGCTGGCTGACATTTCGGCTCCAGCGCTGGACCCAGGAAAGGTAAGAATAATAATTGTTTTGCTTTTTTATGTGTTACTAATTATTTTTGTGTTTTTGTTTTTTTATAAATTCAGTTGTTGGATTATGTCGGATTTGAGGACTACTTCGATAATGGTGTTTTTTTTATTCTCAATAAAATATTTTTTCAATGTCTTTGATTAATTTTTTTAAACTTTATTACTACCACCTTAGTAATGGCCACTGGCTGATTGACAGCATCCACTACTAAGGCGGGGCTTAATGTTAGACATGAAGAGGCTAGCACTAACCCCCATTATTACCCCGGTACCCACCGCCACCAGGATTACCGGGAAGAGCCAGGTATGATCCAGTACCCGATCATCTGTAGTGATGGAGGGGCACTGGCGTGGCTGCAAGTATCTTTAGGCTGGGAAAGGCCAAAAGCAGTGACCCTTCTCACCCTAGTAATGCAAGCCTTCTGCTGCTATGCTGTATCTGGCTGGTTATAAAAAATGGGGGAACCCCGCATCGTTCTTTCAAATTATTTATTTATTTTTTAGAACAGTTTTGGAACATTTTTCATAACCAGCCAGATACAACAAAGCAGCAGACTAGTATTACCAGGGTGGGAAGGCCTACTGTGTTTGACAGGGTTCCGTTGTTTTGGCGGAGTCAATAGCCAGTCTATACTATAGTTACTATAGTAACAGGGGCCTGTGTAGTTTATTACATAGGCCCCAGTTACTACAATAACTTTTCATTGATGTGGTGTGGGGAGCCGTGGGCCCCCTGTCTTCGGGGCCTGGTCGCTGCAATGGCGCCTGCTGCGACCCCTATAGTTACGTGAGTACATTAACACTGGCAAGGCTCTGCAGTAGCACTTGCACGGTGCATCTTCTCTAGTGCACTTCAAGGTAGTATAGACAGGGAAACATAAAATTGTTGAAATCTTAGCTATCTCAGCTATTATTTCTAAGCTTTGGAAATGCTTAAGTAGGGTAATGTCTGATACACAAGGTGTCTACAATAAATTAAGTTGCAAAAAGAATGTTGTTGTATGGATTTGCACTATGTTTTTATGTATATTCATATACAGCTTTAGTCTGGCCACATAGAGCCTAATTAAAAGGCATAATATGACAACTGGACTTGTTTTTTACAGCACACAGATTTTTCCAACGTGTTGCAGGATAAAGGGGAAAAAAGAAAGAGACACAGCAAAGGAGTGGGGTTAATCCGCATGTTAGATATTCATTTAAATATCCTAAATCCTACATAAAGCCTTGCAACATGATATGTGTGATCACATTGGGCCTGTCATTGAAAAGGAAAAGTTTACTGAAATTATAAGATATGTTATATATATAATAGATTTGACAGAACACCAACAATACAATGATACAATGCTAGATACAACCAATAGAGGGAGTAGTTCTTTATACAGAAGCTGGCTGCTGCATAACACTATAGGTGCTTGGACTGACACGGCCTAAAGAATCTCCACATAGGTCAGTGTTCACGTGATGGTAGTAAGGGAGGATTGGTCTATGTTTTCACAAAATGTGAATATTCTGGTTCTGACTAGGAATTTAATTTAAAACTATCCACCAGTGAGTACTTAAAAACAGTGTAAATACTGTGACAATAAGTAGAATATATTAAATAAAAGCTAGTTATTTTTTTTAATTATGTTTTCTCTTACAACACTCTGCAGCTTCTCACACCCTTTGTATTTACAGGTCTAAGGACTGCTTATATAAAACAGCTTGTTTAGCCTATTCAACTGAATCTCAGAAAACCCCTTCAACTGGAAGATAGCATTAAAGAATTGTCCGCCAATAAAATATTACATTACATTAGGGTGCATTCACACACGCCAGATTGTGTTGCAGAAATCCGTTCCATTCATCTGAATCTGGTTGTTTCTGCAGCAGGTGTATGGATTGTTGCACATTTCCTAGCAATGAATGGAACTAATTTTACGTTGCATAAATTTCTGCTAGAAAATCTGCCATGTGTGACTAAACCCTTAGATCACGCAAAATGTAAAATATATTCGTTTTTTTATTCCCTTCCCAGAATGTTCACCTAATGTGTCCAATGCTTGTAAGAAAAATTTGCTTGTAGAGCACCCATTTTTACTTGCTGCTCTGCACAATTATGGGAATAAATCTGCCATCTGGGTACAAGAGGATCTGGGCAGAGGGACTGACATAACAAGTGTGTAACAGCAATATCAGTATATGTGGAAATTGGTATGGGTGCGGCTGTAATGTATATAAATATTTAGTGTATAAAATATTTATATGCATAAGTAGAAAACTGACAAAGGGGTTTGTTTTAACTTAACAACTTCTTTATATATATCCTGTTAGGGCATATAGACGCTATAGATGGGGATCTTTCACTCGGGAACCCCCACTAGGAACAAGAGTTGAGGGCCACTGCAAACATTGGCTCCCATTCTGGCAGAGTCACTGACACCATGTATTACATGGTTGCCCTTTCATTTGATAATACTAGATGAGAAGCTGCAAGGACACCCACCCATGATTACAGCTGATCGGCAGGGTAGCAGCTCAATTCTGAGAAGGACCTTCAATGGACGCCGGGCTGTCTTTCCATAAATGGTATGGGCACTGATCACATCCCTATCTCTGTCTCTGCCCTTGTATGCCACAATCAGTATTATTCACAAAATATTAGGTATAAAAAAAGCTGGTGCCCCACTCCTGATTACGTGGACATAGTGGTAATTCTCATCATGATAAAACTACTGCCTTGCAATCAAGCATTGTCACATGTCTCCAATGTGTTAAAGATAGAAGTAGAGGCCCCTCTCTTACCAGGCAGGAATTGTACTGAAGAAGGGTATTCAACAGATCAATAGAGCTTTACGCACAACATATTCGCTTCTGGTATGTCTCTAGCTGACAATCAGCACATCCTTTAGTATTGCAATGTCAATAAGGTTATCAGGCTGATTAGGTGATAAATGCTCATCAAAGAGGTGTAAGACGGGTTTTAATTAGATCAAAATAGAATAAAAGATTTTGTCATTATTGTGTACTTGTAAGTAACAAGTATATGATAGAACAAGCTAGCCTTCCAAATGGAAAACCAGAATGGGGCTATCAAAATAAGTTCATTTTAGAGAAGGAAACAATTGCAGACACTGTTTCAATGAAAACAAACATTGTCCCTAGTAAGAAATATGCGTGATAAATAACACGAGGCATTAATTTAATGGAAAATGATTCAATATTTATTACTTTCCTTGGCAAAATAAATTAAAACACATTCATTGTCTGGAGCTCATGACTCATAGTATCTACTCCGCTGTGTTCAGGATTCTGCAAACAATACAACATTCATAATATTAAACCATTAGGTGAATGTCCATCTTTTAACACCATGTCGTTTTTAGGCCCAACATTCTGTGCTGATTAATTTCTTAATATATATTTATAGAGGATGGAACTCTGTTTTCTGATACAGAGCTCCAAATCCCCTGCATAGACATAAAAAGATAAAATTCTGCAACCACTAGAGGGACTTAGAAGGTTTACTTCATACTGTGTCATTTTTTAGTTCAATGTATTAACAGTATGTACTAAACTCCCAAGCTCCTATTAGTGGTGGCAGAAATGTATTATTTCACACTCTGGGGTAATTTATCAACCTTTCTATGCCAGTTTTCTGACATAATAAAATAGCAACAAGTCCCAAAAGTCACAATTTTACTCTGCTCTCTACACATTTTGAAAAAGGGGACGAGTCTTACAAAAAAGGGGACAGGGCCAGAGTGACTTGATAAATACATTATAACTAACGCCAGAAAACTAGTGTAAATTATAACGAAAATCTACGCCAGCTCTAAGCCCAGGCCCTGTATTTCGCTTCCCCAGATCAGACTACGCCCCCATGTCAGACACACCAGAACATTAAAAAGGTATACATTTATTAATAACAATAAGACAACAAAGATATTAAAATACAGAGATGGTTACCACAGTATAGATGGACACCAAACAATGACACACGAGATTGAGATATAAGCTGAGGAGAGAAATTAATATGGAATGAATCACAGCATTCAACTGCATGTAAATATATGAGGCCACATAGAGCCAAAGCATAACGCTCCCCACCAATACGTCAAGATCTTAAAATAGAGGGTACATGACAATACCCACTTTGATTAGTAAAGATGTAGTTGTCCAGTAGAATAGATAAAAAAAATACCTATAACTATAACCGCATATAACAATGCATTTGAACAACTTACCCATCATGTGGGAAACACTGTCTGGCGTCACACCCCGACTCACGTTTCGGCAGGTAGCCTTCGTCTGGGGGTGGTGCCAGAGAGTCGAAATGAGCCATTTAACTAGCAGTGAGCCAATCCGCAGTAAGGGAACTCACCTGTAATTACAAAAATTTGATGGTAATCACAATGCGGAACTACACTGCTAAGCACAGTGGCCCAGTCCAGCATGTCAACATCCGGGGGCGTGTGCCGAAATCGTCAGAGCACGTAACGAAATTCATCACGTGTCCCACTGCACGACCCAGCCATGGAGGTCAAGTCCTGGACTAGGCCACCGCGCATGCGCGAGCCAACGCTACAACGAGGGGCAAGTACAGTGACGTGTGCATGTCACTCCGGAAGATCACATGATTCAGGTAAGTGCAAATACCTCACTGAGCGGAATGAAGAATACAAAGATAAATTGTGCAATATATAATTTAACCCCTTAGTGTCTAAGCCTGTTTTGGCCTTGTGGACACAGCCGATTTTTGCAAATCTGACATGTGTTACTTTATGTGGTAATAACTCCGGAATGCTTTTACCTATCCAAGCGATTCTGAGATTGTTTTCTCGTCACATGTTGTACTTTATGATACTGAAAAATTTGGTCGTTAAATTCAATATTTATTTGTAAAAAACACCAAAATTTTGAGAAAATTTGCAAAAATCTGCATTTTTCTAAATTATAATGTATCTGCTTGTAAAACAGATAGTAATACCACACAAAATATTTACTAGTTAACATTTCCTATATGTCTACTTTATATTTGCATTGTTTTTTGAATGACCTTTTATTTTTCTAGGACGTTACAAGGCTTAGAACTTTAGCTGCAATTTCTCGCATTTTCAAGAAAATTTCAAAAGGCTATTTTTTCAGGAACCAGTTCAGTTCTGAAGTGGCTTTGAGGGCCTTATATATTAGAAAGTCCCCATAAATCACCCCATTTTAAAAACTGCAGACCTCAAAGTATTCAAAACAGCATTCAGAAATTATTTTAACCCTTTAGGCATTTCACAGGAAATAAAGCAAAGTAGAGGTGAAATTTACAAATTTAAATATTTTTTTTACGAAATTCATTTGTATTACAGTTTTTTCTGTAACACAGAAGGTTTTACGAGAGAAACGCAACTCAATACTTATTGCCCAGATTCTGCAGTTTTTAGAAATATCCCACGTTTCCCTAGTGTCCTAATGGACTGAAACACCAGCCTCAGAAGCAACGGAGCACCTAGTGGATTTTGGGGCCTCTATTTTATTAGAATATATTTTAGGCACCATGTCAGGTTTGAAGAGGTCTTGTGGTAGCAAAACAGTGAAAACCCCCCAAAAGTGACCCCATTTTGGAACTACACCCCTCAAGGAATTTTTCATGAGGTATAGTTAAAATTTTTAGCCCACAGGTTTTTTGCTAAATTTATTGGAACTGGTCTGTGAAAATGAAAATCTACTTTTTTTTCTGAAAAAACATACGATGTTTTAGTTTTTACAAGGAATAAAGGAGAAAAAGCACCCCAACATTTGTAAAGCAATTTCTCCCGATTACGGCAATACCCCATATGTGGTAATAAACTGCTGTTTGGACCCACGGCAGGGCTCAGAAGGGAACGAGAGCCATTTGGATTTTGGAGCGCAGATTTTGCTGGAATGGTTTTCGGTGCCATGTCGTGTTTGCAAAGCCCTGGAGCGACCATAACAGTGGAAACTCCCCAAAAGTGACCCCATTTTGGAAACTACACCCGTCAAGGAATTTTCTAGGGGCATAGTTTGCATTTTGACCCTACACGTTTTTTGCTGAATTTATGGGAATTATGCCGTGAAATTGAAAATCTAAATTTTTTCTAATAAAATGTTGTTTTAGCTCAGATTTTTTCATTTTTACAATAGATAAAGGAGAAAAAACACCCCCATATTTGTAAAGCAAACTCTTCTGAGCACAGCAATACCCCATATGTGGTAATAAACTGCTGTTTGGACACATGGCGGAAGTTAGAAAGGACGGAGCGCCATTTGACTTTTGGAGCTCAAGTTTTGCTGGAATGGTTTGCGGCCCCATGTCACATTTGCAAAGCCACTGAGGGGCCAAAATAGTGCAAACCTGGCAAAAGTGACCCCATTTGGGAAACTATATCCCTCGTGGAATTTATCTAGCGGTATAGTGAGCATTTTGACCCCACAGTTTTTTTTACTGAATTATTGGGATTATGCAGTGAAAATGAAAATCTACATTCTTTCCACTAAAATGTTGAATGTTTTTCATTTTCACAAGGAATAAAGGAGAAAAAGTGCCCCAACAATTGTAAAGCAATTTCTCCTGAGTACGGCAATACCCCATATGTGGTCATAAACTGCTGCTTGTATAAACCGCAGGGCTCAGAATGGCAGGAGTGCTACTTGGCATGTAGATTTTGGTTGATTGTTTTTTGGGCGCCATGTCGCATTTGCAGAGCCCCTGAGGTACCCGTACAGTAGAAACCCCTGAGAATTGACTCCATTTTGGAAACTTTACCCTTCAGGGTAATCATCTAGGGGTGTACTGATCATTTTGATGCCACTAGTGTTTCATAGATTGGATTAGAATGAGGCAGTGAAAATGAAAAATTATTTTTTTTCCCAAAAATATGTCGTTTTGCACCCAATTTTTTTTTCCACAAGGGGTAATAGGAGAAAAAAACAACACATAATTTGTTACCCAATTTCTCCCTAGTATGGCAATACCACATGTGTGGCTCAAAACTGCTGTTTGGGCACATGGCAGAGCTCAAAATGGAAGGAGTGCCATGTGGCATTTGCAGAGCTCCCTTAGGTACCAGAGTAGAGTGTAAAACCATGAGAAGTGACCCCATTTTGTAAACTACACCCCTCAAGGCATGTATCATTTGCCAGGACATACGACAGGGCTTATGAGTGAAAGGCGCATGTGAGACCTATTTTGGTGATTTTCACAGCATTAGCCCACAATGGCAGGGCTCTGGGGTCAAATAGTAAAACAAACCCCCAAGTAGTGACCCCCATTTTGGAAACTGCACCCCTGAAGGCATTTTATTAAGGGGTGTAGTGAGCATTTTGACCACACAGGGGTTTATTTTCTATTAGAAGTGAACGCTCAGCGGATGGTGCAAAGTGAAAATTGCAAATTTCCACAGGTTTTAGTGCACAATATTTTGTGCCCAGTTTGTGCCACTGAAGACAAATACTTCAAACTGTTAAGCGAGTTCTCCCGGGTATGGCGATGCCATACATGTGGAAGTAAACTGCTGCTTGGGCACACTGCAGGGCTCAGAAGGGAGGTAGCGCCATTTGGCTTTTGGAGCGCAGATTTTGCTTAGTGGTAATTTTTGGGGGGGTTTTGCTGGTATTTCAGTTTATGATGTGGGGGCATATGGAAGCTGTGCGGAGTATCAGAGTATATCAGGGCATAATAAGAGGGTATAATAATTGGGTAAATAAATAATTATCCACAGATGTATGGCCTGTGTCGCACTGATAAATGGTGCCAGATCTTATCCGCTTTTGGACACTGCACATTTTGCGTCGCCATATTCTGAGAGCCAGAACTTCTTTATTTTTTCTCCACCGGAGCTGGGTGAGGGCTTATTTGTTGCGGGACAATCTGTAGATTTCATTAGTACCATTTTGGGGTACTTGCGATTTTTTGATCACTTTGTATTTCATTTTTTTGGCAAGCAAGGTGACCAAAAACCTGCAATTCTGATGTGTTTTATTATTATTTTTTTTTTACGGCATTCGCCATGCGCTATGAATGACAATTTTACTTTATTCTGCGGGCCGGTACGATTACGGCGATACCATATGTATATAATTTCTCTTATGCTTTGCAGCGTCTACACGATAAAATCACTTTTGTTTCAAATAATTAATTTTTTGTGTCACCATATTCTGAGAGCCATAACTTTTTTATTTTTCCGTCAAAAAAACTGTGGGCATGCTTGTTTTTTGCGGAACGGGCTGAAGTTTTTAATGGTATAATTTTGGGGTACATACAACTTTTAGATCCCTTTTTTTGTGAGGGGTTGTGACTAACAAACAGCGATTCTGGAATAGTTTTTTATTTATTTTTTTTACGGTGTTCACCATACGGGTAAAATAGCATGATATTTTTATATTTTGGGTCGATACGGACGCGGGGATACCACATATGTGTACTTTTTTTATGTTTTTTGTTTTTTTCCGATAATAAAAGACTTATTATAGGAAAAAAGGCTGTTATAGTGTTTTTTTAACATGAAACTTATTTTTTTTTACTTTTTTACAACATTTTTATTAACTTGTTTTAACTTTTTTTGTGTCCCACTACGGAACTTGAAGACATGAAGCCCTGATCTCTATTCTAATACACTGCACTACCTACATAGTGCAGTGTATTAGAGCTGTCAGCTATTCACTGACAGCAAGCCTATTAGGCATCGCCTCCCGGCGGGGCCTAATAGTCTTCCGTACTAGGAAGTGATTGTTAGGCTACGTTGCCATAGCAACCATCGGAACACCCGCGGGTGCCGATGGTTGTCATTAGCAACCATAGGGTGCGATCTAAGGGGTTAATCGGCCGGATCGGAGCCTAGCTCTGGTCCTGGCCGTTAGGGCACGATGTCAGCTGTGACAAACAGCTGACACCCGCGCCCGTGGCAACCATCGTGGTTGCCGACAGGCTACAAGACACTTTGATGCATTGATCGCGTTGATCGATGCATCGAAGGAGTTAATCGGCCGGATCGGAGCCTAGCTGATATCAGCGGTGATAGCGCTGGCTCAGCTTCTGAGCCAGCGCCATCACATACACACGTCATGGAGCTGTGATTGGTCAGTCTGCTTTGACTGACCAATCACAGCGATCGCCGGCAGGAGACCGCTGTGAATGGTCCCCTGCCGTCTTACTGTGCCGGTCAACTGTCATAAACAGTTGACGGCACAGTTCTGTCACCTTGTCCTTTGACAGGGTGCCAGTTTTTAGCCAGGACACACCGGTACGTCCCTGTGCCTAAAAGCACTTCAATGCAGGACATACCGGTGCGTCCTGGTGCGTTAAGGGGTTAAAGAAACAGCATGTCAATTATACCATCAATATTTTATGAAAGAGAAAAAAAAAAAGAAAAAGAAACAATGCACGTAAAAATCTGTCCCTATCCTTTCCCTAAAACCAAGCAAATATTTAGAACGTTTTACAAAAGATATGTAAGAAATATATGAAAATCAAAATTTCCCAAAATTGCATAGAATTATTTCATGAAATAATGTGCAAATTATGTACATAAAATATAAAACAAAAATAATCCATATAAGTGAATATATAAGAATATCAAAGTGTAAAAAAAGGAAAAATACTTGTTATATTTGTTATTATTTTTTATGTTTTTTATTTTTATTATTAATGCTGTGAAAATGGTGATCATAGAATATAAACCATTATTGGAACCCAAAGGTGAAGTTGCAAAAGACTTGTGGGGTACTCGGAAGAAATTGCTTTACAAATTTTGAAGTGCTTTTTTTCCTTTAGTCCTTGTGGAAATGAAAAAAAAAATTAGGTAAACCTACATTTTCTTTGAAAAAAATTTAGATTTTAATTATTTCGGCCTACTTCCAATAATTTCTGCAGTGAACCTGTGGGGTCAAAATGCTCACTATACCCCTAGATAATTTCCTTGAGGTGTGTAGTTTCCCAAATGGGGTCACTTTTGGGGGATCTCCACTGTTTTGGCACCGCAAGAGCCCTTCAAACCTAACATGGTGCCTAAAATATATTCTAATAAAAAGAAGGCCCCAAAATCCTCTAGGTGCTCCTTTGCTTCTGAGGCCGGTGCTTTATTCTATTACCACACTAGTGCCACATGTGGGATATTTCCTAAATCTTCAGAACCTGCGCAATAAATATTGAGCATTTCTCTGGTAAAACGTTTTGTGTTACAAAAAAAAAATGGTTTAAAAATGAATTTCTACAAAAAAAAAAAAATGAAATTTGTAAACTTTTTCAATGCTGTTTTGAATATTTTGAGCGGTGACGTTTTTAAAATGGGGTGACTTATTGGGGGTTTCTAATATATAAGACCCACAAAGCCACTTCAGAACTGAACTGGTCCCTGTAAAAATAGCCTTTTGAAATTTTATTGAAAATGTGAGAAATTGATGCTAAAGTTGTAAGCCTTGTAACGTCCTAGAAAAATAAAAAGTTGTTCAAAAACTACGCCAATCTAATGTAGACATATGGGGGATGTTAATTAGCAACAATTGTGTGTGGTATAACTGCCTGTCTTACAAGCAGAGACATTTAAATTTAGAAAAATGCAAATTTTTGCAATTTTTTTGCTAAATTTTGGTGTTTTTCACAATTAAATACTGAATGTATCGAGCAAATTTTGCCAGTAACATAAAGTCCAATGTGTCACTCTAAAACTATTCCAGAATCGCTTGGATAGGTAAAAGCATTCCGAAGTTATTACCACATAAATTGAAACATGTCAGATTTGAAAAATGAGACTCTGTCAGAAGGTCAAATGTGGCCAAAGAGAGAAGGGGTTAATGACCAAGCAATTTTTAAAGTTTTTCCATCATCGCATTCAAAGAGCTATAATATTTTTCCGTCGCCTCTGCAGATTGAACCTTTTTTTCTCCAGAGGGAGTGTCCCCTTGTTTTTTGAGGGGCTTTTACATGGAACATGATTTCACCATATTTTTTGTATGTGCCATTCATATATTTATATACGTTAATCATGTCCCCCCTTAGTCGTCGCTTTTCAAGGCTAAATAGGTTTCATCCTTTCCTCATAACTTAGATTCTCCTTGCCCCTGGTCAGACAGCCTGAGTCTGTCAACCTGCATCGGCTCTTCAGGGACAATAACCGAAGTATGTAGCAGAGGTCTCTGGTACCTAGGCCCCAGTCTGTAGGACCTTTTTTCCCACAAACTTCCTGGGCGTGTTCTTGGAACCTCATGTCGATCCGTGTAGCCAGAAGAATTAGGGCATCCAAGGAAGATTGAAGATTTCGGGCCGCCAGCTTATCTTTGATTTGAGGAGCTAATACTTGCCAGAAGGTTGCCACCAAGGACTCGTTATTACAGGCAATATCTGCTGCCAAAGTACGGAACTGGATAGCGTACTCTCCTACTGTCGACTCCCTTTGGCGGAGAGTGAGAAGTGAAGCAGCTGCAGAAGATGTTCGGCCGGGTTCTTCAAACACAGTGAGAAAAATTTCCAGGAATAGCTGTAGATTGCAAGATTCCGGCCCCTCACGTTCCCAGATAGAGTTCGCCCAATCCAGAGCATTGCCAGAGAGGAGGGAGACAATAAAGGTAACCTTGGTAAGATCAGAGGGGAAGAGGCGTGCGTGCAACTGGAAGTGGATCTTGCACTGGTTGGGAAAGCCCCTACAGGTTGTTGCATCTCCATTGTAATGAGGTGGAAGTGGCAACGAAATTCCGGGCCCAGAACTGAGTGGAGTGCTGGCAGGCAGTGACGTAGGTGGGGCAGCAACAGAAGCAAGATCCAAGCGTGTGGCAATAGCATTGACCACTAGCAGAAGCTGATCCTGGCATGCTCGGAGATCTCGCATATCTGCTTGCATCAGATTGAACACAAAAGTCATCTCAGACAATTGACATGAACACAGTAGTCGTCTCAGACAATTGACTTGAACACAGAAGTTATCTCGGACAAATGGACTCAGATACTGGACACGGGATACGGGATACAGGATACAGCTAAGAAACCATTTGCATGACAAACACTGGGGAAACACAACATTGCTCCTGCCAAGTGGAAGTGGGCAGGGTTACTTTTAAAGTCATGTGTATGCTGGGATTGGGTTGGGGTGAATTTCCTGGTGCGCGCGCTGGCCCTTTAGGACCAGGACGAGCATGCGCACCCTAAAGGCAATAGCAGGAGGAGAGAACAGTGTGTGCGGGTGTCTCTGTGGGAGGAGACGCCGACCAGGATCCAGAGATCTGCGGTTGCGGCTGCCGGTAGGTGGGATAAGCCGGTGGTCAGCGACTGCGGGCATGATAGATAGATAGATAGATAGATAGATAGATAGATAGATAGATAGATAGATAGATAGATAGATGAAAGAGTGAGAGTAGACAGACAGAGAGAGAGAGAGAGAGAGAGAGAGGGAGGGAGGGAGGGAGAGAGAGAGAGAGAGAGAGACAGAGAGAGAGAGAGAGATAGACAGACAGACAGACAGACAGACAGACAGATAGATAGATAGATAGATAGATAGATAGATAGATAGATAGATAGATAGATAGATAGATAGATAGATAGATAGATAGATAGATAGAAGAAAGAGTGAGAGTAGATAGACAGACAGACAGACAGACAGACAGACAGACAGACAGACAGATAGATAGATAGATAGATAGATAGATAGATAGATAGATAGATAGATAGATAGATAGATGATAGATAGATAGATAGATAGATAGATAGATAGATAGATAGATAGATAGATAGATAGATAGATAGATAGATAGAACAAAGAGTGAGAGATGATAGATAGATAGATAGATAGATAGACAGACAGACAGACAGACAGACAGATAGATAGATAGATAGATAGATAGATAGATAGATAGATAGATAGATAGATAGATAGATAGATAGATAGATAGATAGATAGATAGATGAAAGAGTGAGAGTAGACAGACAGAGAGAGAGAGAGAGGGGGAGGGAGAGAGAGAGAGAGAGAGAGAGAGAGAGAGAGAGAGAGAGATAGATAGATAGATGATAGATAGATAGATAGATAGATAGATAGATAGATAGATAGATAGATAGATAGATAGATAGATAGATAGATAGATAGATAGATAGATAGATAGATACTGTAGGTAGAACAAAGAGTTAGAGATGATAGATAGATAGATAGATAGATAGATAGATAGATAGATAGATAGATAGATAGACAGACAGACAGACAGACAGACAGACAGACAGACAGACAGACAGACAGACAGACAGATAGATAGATAGATAGATAGATAGATAGATAGATAGATAGATAGATAGATAGATAGATAGATAGATAGATAGATAGATAGATAGATTTTTATTAAACAGGGGTAGGAGTTCATGCATATTTATTTTTGGTATGTAAACAACAAACTCTAAACTTTCTGAAAACAGCTGTGCTATGTATCGCACCATAAATTAGAACTGCTCTAGTGTATAGATTTTAAATGAGAAAACATATGCTTCTCTACTCGGTACAGGAAAAACAACTGCCACGTTTAAATGTTTAATGTTATTTTTGGAAGAGGAGCTTGTAGCAGAAAGTACATGGAAGTCACTGAGGCCTGTCCACTTGAAGGGCTCAAAGTGTTTCCTGAACAGTCCTTCTTCACTCATCACCTCAGACAGCTATTATTAAAATGTGTGACTGGGGCCTTAGCTACACAATCAGCCTGTCAATTACCTTTTGCCCTGTTCTCAAAAGAAAGCTGAGAAGAATAAAACTCCTCAGCTGGGGGTTTTGCTAATTCAACTATGTGACCCGCTCTTTGCTTTCAAAATCAAATAAATGGTGCCTGTCTCTCGATTGGTTCCAACAATAGTAACTGAAGGTGTAGGTGTTTCCGCTGCAGGGAATCTTTGCCACAGTCTGCTGAACCAGAACTGAATTTACTGATGAAGTTAATAGCTATCTTATTCATTAAAAATAAATATATTTGCACCACAGGAATGTGAAAAGGAAAGAAAAAAGAAAGGGAGCAAGGAAGAAAATAATATTCTGCATCATAATCAGTCAATATATATATATATATATATATATATATATATATATATATATATATATATAGCAGTAAATAGGCAGCACTCACAAAGGCTTATGGTGAAAAATGTGGGTGCTTTATTGACCCCAAAAGTGCGACGTTTCGGCTCATGCAACCTGAGACTTTCTCAAGCAATTCCCTAAGGCTTGCACCCCCTTTCATTTAAGCCTGTGCTGCTAGATTAAATTTATTTATGCTTGATAAAGGTCCTACTGTAGGACAGAAACGTCGCTGTTTGTTGGCTGAATAAACCACTTTATTTTCACCACTTTGAGTGCTGCAAGATTTCTATTTTTATATACTACCTAGTCCTTGGATCTGGATGGCTTGCTTGGCACCTATACATTTTCTCTAGAGAGTGCTGCTGTTTTCTTTTGCTATATATATATATATATATATATATATATATATATATATATATACACATACATACATACATACATATATATATGTTTTATATACAACAGAAAGAGTGATAATAGATAAATAAGCTATACATAAAAAACATATATATATATATATTTTATAATATAATATAATATAACAAAGTCTTCAACCTTCTGACAAGTCCTAAGTGTCTACGTTGACAAGTGTTCCATCGAATTAAAAAAAAAAATGAATTAGGACAAGTTTTGAAACTTTCCGTCCTTCCATGTTCCTGACATCTGCTGAAGACATCCTGTGCTGTCTGGTTTATCTTTGTTTGTGACAGGGAAGACTAACAGGTCAGCACGAAATATTCCCTGAATAACTTCCTGTGTTATTTGTTCACTTGCTGAGCGGACTGTCCATCATACAAACACTTCTCCTGGCAGTCACTTTCATTTGAATTTGACTGACCGAGGAAGCCTGAGTTATTTGTAAAGAACAACAAGGCCTTTCATTCATAATTTCAGTGGGGGCACTAGTGCTAATGATGGGAGTTTGAATAAATTGGAACTGTGGTATTCAGGGCAGGAAGAAGCCCACTGACTATCAAATAAGAGAAAAGGGGGTGTAGGTGAAAGTGCTCTGTGAGAAAGCAAACAATGGAAATGGGATCACACATGTATTTGAATACAAATCAGCCTCTTCTAAGGTGATACAATGCTAACAAGACGGACACAGGAAGAAGAGTCTAACACTACCACATACTTGTCTTCACTTTTACTCATGTTTCCGCTTGCTACTTCAATACCCTCTATTTACATAATAAATACACCATGTATACATAAAGTTAAGAAATGCTGAAATTAATTAATGACCAATCCCTGCTGCAAAAAGAATATTTAACCTTTTATTCCTAATTCTACAATATTACAGAGGATTGTCAAAGGGGCTCACATTAAGTCATTAATTATTGTTTTTTTGCCCCCAAACTACGAAGCACCTGCTCCCAATGCACACACTACCCCAATAGTGAGCCCGGATTTTTGTTCTGGAATTTCTCACAGGCTACATGCACAATACAGAATAATTATAAAAAAGTGCTAATATTGATATTTGCTGCAACTGTGTGCAAAGGCGCATTAAGTATAAAGACCAACATCTATACACTGGTATTGTAACTAGCACATAGGTTACAAAAGGGTGAAAAGCAAGGGTGAAACAGGAGGGAGTGCTCTGGACTCATGGGGACAGAAGGTTAAAGTAGTTTTCTGAGACTGAAATATAAAAACATTGATGGCCTATCCTTAGGATAGCCATTCATTTGAATGGGACTGAGCTGCAGTACTAGGAACAGCCACTGAAGCATCCCAGATATTGTATAAAAAATAAACAAAATGTAAGTTACAAACTCCTATCATTCATATTAATTGTATAGGTTTCCATCCAGATAAATTAAATGTTTAAATTATTTAGCCGGAAAAAAACCTTTACATTTTCCTTGGCAAACATTCTAATATTTATTAGGACAGTCCGATGGCCCCCTGATGCCTCCTGTCACATAAAGGTGCCGACAACTTAGATTTACTGTCCATTTATATTCTTTCTTCTCAAGATAAGCATTACCAGGTGTGTTTAGTTACCTGTTTATCTCTTTTTCCCAATCTAAATACCATTCATGTTTTACTCAGCAAAATTGGCTGATACTGTGTCGGTTGAACAATCGTTTAGAGTTATCTCCGGTCTTTGGCCGCATAAGGACTTTTAGGCTGGATTCACACAGAAAATCTGTGCAGAAAATCTGAAGTGAGCTACGCTGTTTCCGTAATTCATGATCGGGAGTCACACGATTCAGCTACAACACAGACCAGTAGAATGGGGCTTAAGGGGCCCTGTACTAGAGATAGGTGCGGGTCGCAGAGGTGGGACCCGCATCTATCTTACATTACATAATGTAAATCAATCCTGCATTTTGGCATGACAATCAACAGGATGAATAATAGTCACATCTGTAAAAACATGTGTATAGCTAGATCTAATAGAACCAGCCAAACTGGTTTAGAGGCACATGCTGATCTGTGAGAGCAGTCAGATGATTACCGCTTGGTACTGGTATTATTCAGCCATCTTTCATTTTTACTGACACAGTGATCAAACAAAAATCATAGCTGTGAATTTTTTTTCCAGCCCAACCAGGAGGGGTTTAAAGCCCCCTGCACATGACCGTGCCTGTAATCACCATGCCGCTGATGGCCGCCGACAGCCACCCACATTTGCGGGCCATGCTCCCGTTATAAAGTATGGGAGCATGATCCGTAAAAACTAAAAAATAGGACATGTCATATCTTTTGTGGAGCCTTTCTACGGCACGGATACCTTCCCGTAGCTATATGGGAAGGTGTCCGTGGGCAATAGAAATGAATGGGTCCGTAATTACAGTCCGTAGTTACAGACCGTAAGTACAGATGAATTCTATGGTCATGTGCATGGGGCCTTAGACTGTATACCCACTTGTCGTTTTTGCTCGTGTTTTCAGTGCATTTATAAAAAAATTCAAAAAACTTTGGTAAAGACCATAGCTGTAACGTCCATGGCCGCGGGCTGTCGGGTTTACTCACCTCCCGTGAACGCTGGTCCCCATCTCCATCCTAGGAGACGCCAGCACTCACTTCTGCTCCGGTCTGATGTGTCCCGTTTCCAAAGGAAATCGTCATCATCATCAACTGCCACGATTTCCTGGTCTATAAGAAGGCCCCAGGCCTTCTGATCCTTGTCTGAGCGTTGTTAGTTTTCCCAGTCTGTCTTGCAAATGGTCCCTTAGTGTTTCCCGTTCCAGTTTTTACCCGTGCCTTGTTACCTGTTCCTGTTTCCCGTGCTGTGCCTTTAGTATCGAGTCGTGCCACGTCCTGTGTCATCTGCCACGTCCGGAGGAATGCGCCACATCCTGTGTCATCTGCCACATCCAGAGGAATCCGCCACATCCTGTGTCATCTGCCACATCCAGAGGAATCCGCCACGTCCTGTGTCATCTGCCACGTCCGGAGGAATCCACCACGTCTGGCGCAACCTGCGGCACCTGTGTTATCCGCTACGTTTGGCGTTATCTGCTGCACCAATCTCCATCAGTGCCAGAGCTGCGGCCACTGTCTGGACTATCCAGGTACCCTTGTGTGGGACATTGTATTGCTGGGGTTTCCTGTTGTTTGGCCAGCTGCCGCCCCGCTACGACGGTACGGCTAAGTGGGTCCACTAACCCGCTACGTGACAGTACGCTCAGGCCATGGACCCCACTGGTCAACCTGAGACTTTGACAACACAAGCGATGCTGGCCTAGATGGAGGATCTCCAGTCACGACAAGACCAACTCCTCCTGTCGGTGAACGCCATTGCCCATCGGCTGCTTGCTCCAACCACAGTCATCACTGCACCCATTCCTGCTGATCCGAGGTCCTGCAGGGGATTTTTGAATCAGTGCCTGATCCACTTCAGATTACATGCCAGGTCCTTCTCTTCGGATGACATAAGGATCGCCTTCATCATCTCTCTCCTTACTGGCAAAGCCCTGGCATGGGCTAATCCTCTGTGGGAACATCAGGGACCAGAGACCCGTGAGTTGCAGTGCTTCTTACAGACCTTCCGTTCGATCTTTGAGGAACCTGGGAGAGTTTCTTCGGCTGCTGCATCCTTGCTGACCCTACATCAGGGAGACCACTCCATGGGCGAGTATGCCATTCAGTTTCATATCCTGGCTGCTGAATTGACCTGGAATAACTTGGCTTTGGTGGCTACATTCTGGCAGGGACTGTCTTCAGGGATCAAGGACGAGCTGGCTGCTCGCAATCTGCCATCTACTCTGGACGATCTTATCCTACTCGCCTCCCGGGTTGACATGAGGATCCGGGAGCGTTCCCAAGAGGTTCTCCGGGAGAGAGAACTTCCTAGGCTGGATTCTACTTTTCAGCAATCCTCCTCAGTCGTCCTACCAGAGGATCCTATGCAGAGTAACTATGTCAAATTGTCTGCCCAGAAGAGACAATGCAGACGCACTTCTGGACTTTGTCTGTATTGCGGCCTCAGAGGCCATATTGTGCGCCTGTGTCCCCAGAGGCCAGAAAGACCCCGTTGCCTAGGACTGATTGGAGGGACAACCCTAGATTGAGTGGTACCTAATAAAGCATTCTGTTCCAAGCTGACTATTACTGTGACCCTAGTATCCGGCTAGAGGACGCATCAAGTTTCTGCCTATCTTGATTCTGGTTCTGCTGCAAACTTCATCCAGAAAGAGCTTGTGGATCATCTTCAGTTGCCCACAGTCCCCCTAGAGATGTCTTTGGCTATTGCCTCAGTTAATAGACTGCCTCTGCCTGATCCCATCGTTTCTAAAACCAAGCCGTTGAAGCTCCAGGTTGGAGTCCTTCATTTTGAACTAATTTCTTTCCTTGTTTTGCCCAAGGCCATTAACCCTGTTCTACTGGGCCTGCCTTGGCTTCGACTACATGCCCCAGTCCTGGACTGGAATTCTGGAGAGGTTCTCCAATGGGGCTCCAAGTGCCATGGTCATTGTCTGTTGCAGATCCATCCTGTCAAGCCTCCTCTGCCTCAGTCATTGGCGGGACTGCCTCCCCAGTTTGCTCAGTATGTGTAACGTCCATGGCCGCGGGCCGTCGGGTTTACTCACCCCTCGACACCCGCAGCCATGGATCTGTGAGCGCTGGTCCCTGTTTCCTTCCCAGGAGATACCAGCGCTCACTTCCGCTCCGTCCTGCTGTGTCCCGTAGGGTGCGCGCGCTCGCGCACGGCCTTAGAGGGCCAGCGCGCGCACAAATTATTCGTCATCATCATCAACTGCCCTGATTTCCTGGTCTATAAGAAGGCCCCAGGCCTTCTGATCCTTGCCTGAGCGTTGTTAGTCTATCTCGCAAATGGTCCCTTAGTGTTTCCCGTTCCAGCTGTTACCCGTGCCCTGTTACCCGTTCTTGTATTCCGTATTGTTCTAGTTCCTGTGCCTACCTGCGTTGGAGTAGTGTCTTCTGCCACGTCCAGTGTCGTCTGCCACGTCCAGTGTCTTCTGCCACGTCCAGTGTCGTTTCCCCCGTCCAGTGTCTTCTGCCACGTCCAGTGTCTTCTGCCACGTCCAGTGTCCTATGCTTCATCGGATACTGCCCGCCCGCCATCCGTGCTGAAGCCGCAGCCACCGTCCGGACTCTTTCAGGTACCCAAGCATTACTGTCTGCCATTGACTTTCGTATAGACTGTGACCTGGTCAGCTGCCTCCCCGCTACGGCGGAGCGGCCTAGTGGGTCCACATACCCTGTGTCCGTGACAGTACGCTCAGGCCATGGAACCCGCTGGCCAGCCCAAGACCGCAGTACAGAAGATTCAGACAGAGATGCAGGACCTACGCACACGTCAGGATCAACTCCTTGAGGCGGTGAATTCTATCCTGGTCCGCCTGGATCTACTCGCTGTTCCACCTCCGGTTCTTCCTCCTGAAGCTGTTGCTGTGCCACTGCCTGTTGCTCCTCCTGTTTGTTCCGGATCCACAGTTCCTCTGCCTCTTCCTCCTCGCTACAACGGTGACCCCAGAGAATGTAGAGGATTTCTCAATCAATGCACGGTGCATTTTAGGCTACGGCCTCATCTCTTCCCCTCTGAGGAGGCCAAAGTGGCGTTCATTATCTCCCTCCTCGCTGGCAAGGCCCTCGCATGGGCGAACCCAATTTTGGAGCAACAAGGACCTGTATCAGCGGACCTAGCCTTGTTCCTGCAGTCCTTTCGTGCCGTGTTCGAGGAGCCGGGTCGAACATCCTCTGCTGCAGCCACTCTGTTGACCCTCAAGCAAGAAGGCTCCACAGTAGGGGAGTATGCTATCTCCTTCCGTACCCTAGCAGCCGAGCTGGCATGGAACAATAAGGCACTGGTGGCGACCTTCTGGCAGGGACTGTCCTCTCACATCAAGGACGAACTGGCAGCCCGCGACCTTCCTTCTACCTTGGATGCCCTCATCCTGTTAGCCACCCGGGTTGATGTGAGAATCCGGGAGCGCTCTCAAGAGGTTCGTCAGGAGAGCCGGGTCCACAGACCAGCACCCTCTGTCCATAGACCACTATTGTCCACTCCTAGTGCGCTACCTGAAGAACCCATGCAGGTAGACAGAATCCGGTTATCTGAACAGGAGAAGCAGCGCAGACGCTCCTCTGGACTTTGTATGTATTGTGGCCTCAAGGGTAATTTTGTGCGCCAATGCCCACAGAAACCGGGTAACTCCAGTACCTAGGGTTGATTGGAGAGGCAACTCTAGGTGGAACGTCTCCAAACGTTAAAATCTCTTCCAGATTATCGATTCCTGTGGCCATCATCACCGGAGAGACATCACATCCTTCCTCCGCCTATCTTGACTCTGGAGCGGCTGCTAATTTTATCCAGCAGGATCTAGTGGATCGGTTTCGTTTATCCACAGTCCATCTGGAGAGACCCCTGGCAGTTGCCTCTGTGAATGGTCTACCATTGCCTGATCCGATCATGCTAATCACAGAGCCGTTGACACTACGGGTCGAAAGTCTTCACTCAGAACAGATCACCTTCCTGGTACTACCTAAGGCTATCAATCCTATCCTGCTGGGTCTGCCATGGCTCCGTCTACACGCCCCGACACTTGACTGGAATTCTGGAGAGGTTCTTCAATGGGGTTCCAGATGCCATAGCCATTGCCTGTCACAAGTCCGTCCTGTTGTGCCCCCTCTGCCTCAGTCACTTTCCGGCCTACCATCTCAATATGCCAGTTTTGCGGATGTCTTTTGCAAACGAGAGGCTGAGACATTTCCTCCACATCGGAATTATGACTGTCCCATTAAACTGGTTCCCAATTGCTTCTCTTCCCCGTGGACGAGTATATCCTCTCTCCTTGCCAGAGACTTTATCGATGTCAGCCTATATCAAGGAGAACATGGAGAGGGGTTTTATTCGAAAATCTTCCTCCCCGGCCGGGGCAGGCTTCTTCTTCGTTAAAAAGAGAGATGGATCTCTTCGACCCTGCATTGACTACCGTGGTCTCAATCAGATCACGGTCAAGAACAAATACCCATTGCCACTTATTTCCGAGCTCTTCGATCGCATACGAGGAGCCAAAAATTTTTCTAAGCTAGATCTGTGGGGGGCCTATAATCTAATCCGGATTCGCCGGGGTGACGAATGGAAGACGGCATTTAACACCCGCGATGGGCACTACGAATACCTAGTGATGCCCTTCGGACTGTGTAACGCTCCCGCAGTATTTCAGGAGTTCGTTAATGATATCTTCCGAGATCTCCTCTATATGTGTGTTGTAGTTTATCTCGATGATATTTTAATTTTCTCCCTAGATCTGATGACCCATCGGAGGCATGTTCGTCAAGTTCTTCTGCGACTAAGAGAGAATCGCTTGTATGCCAAATTGAAAAAAGTGCACCTTTGAAAAGAGGTCTTTGCCCTTCCTGGGCTACGTCATCTCGGATCAAGGCCTTAAGATGGACCCTGAGAAACTAAAGTCCGTCCTGAAATGGCCACGTCCTCAAGGCCTAAGGGCCATACAACGTTTCCTGGGATTCGCCAATTTCTACCGGCAGTTTATTCCGAACTTTTCTTCTCTGACGGCTCCCATCTCTACCCTTACCAAGAAGGGTATGAACGCCAAGGTGTGGACCCCAGAGGCAGAGTCCGCATTCATTAGCCTCAAGAAAGCCTTCACTTCAGCTTCAATCCTCCATCACCCTGGCGTATCTCGGCAGTTCTCACTAGAAGTGGACGCTTCCTCGGTTGGTGCAGGTGCACTTCTGTTCCAGAGGAGCTCCAAAGGAAAGGCAGTAGTATGTGGCTACTACTCAAGACTGTTTTCTTCTGCTGAGCGCAATTATTCCATTGGAGATCGGGAGCTACTGGCTATCAAATTGGCCCTGGAGGAGTGGAGACATCTTCTAGAAGGCGCAGCTCATCCCATCCTGATCTTCACCGACCACAAGAACCTTACCTACCTTCAGTCCGCTCAAAAACGGAATCCTCATCAAGCCAGGTGGTCGCTGTTCTTCACCCGTTTTCAATTTCTGCTCCACTACCATCCCGCTGACAAGAATGTGACGGCCGATGCCCTGTCCAGATCATTTGAGATGGAAGACACGGTGGAGTCCCTTCAGACTATCATAGACCCATCCTGCGTTGTCACCGCCAATCCTCTGCAGCTTAGAAATATCCCTCCGGGGAGAACTTTTGTTCGGTTGGCAGACAGAAAAAGAATTCTCCGCTGGGGACACAGTTCTAAATTAGCTGGGCACGCTGGTGTCCGTAAAACCCAAGACCTGATTGCTCGTCACTTTTGGTGGCCCACGCTACCTAAAGATGTTCTGGACTTTGTCTCTGCTTGCACGGTGTGTGCCTCTAACAAAGTGACTCACTCCAAGCCTGCCGGCCTGCTTCAACCTCTGCCTGTACCCATTGCCCCCTTGCAGCACATCGCTATGGACTTCGTCACAGACCTTCCTCTCTCAGCAGGATGCAACACCATCTGGGTGGTGGTGGACCGGTTCTCTAAGATGGCACATTTTATCCCGCTGACCGGCCTACGTTCTGCTCCCCGACTGGCGAGTCTCTTCATTCAGCACATCTTTCGCTTGCATGGCTTGCCTCTTCACATTGTCTCCGACCAGGGGGTTCAGTTTACCTCTAAGTTCTGGAGAGCCCTCTGTATACTCCTGGATGTGAGTTTGGACTTTTCCTCTGCCTATCACCCCCAATCCAATGGGCAAGTTGAGAGGATCAACCAGATCATGGAAAATTATCTCCGCCACTTCATCTCTTCACAGCACGATAACTGGGTACAGCTTCTTCCATGGGCCGAGTTTTCATATAACAACCACACACGTGAGTCCACCACCTCCACTCCGTTTCACATCGTGTACAGTCAACATCCCAGAGTCCCTCTTCCTGTGTCGACTTCATCTCAGGCACCCGCTGCTGACTCTGCATATGGGGACTTCCTGCAAATCTGGCAACAGACCCGGTCCTCTATTTTGCTGGCGGTAGATCGCATGAAGCGAAAGGCAGATACTAAGAGAAGAGAGCCGCCTCATTTTCTTCCGGGGACTAATGTCTGGCTGTCCTCTCGGAACATTCGCTTGAGGGTACTCTCATACAAGTTCGCTCCCAGGTTCCTTGGTCCTTTCGAAATTCTGCTACAAATCAACCCTGTCTCCTAAAAACTGCGGCTGCCTCCTACCCTCAGAATCCCTAACTCCTTCCATGTGTCCCTCTTGAAACCAGTGGTCCTGAACCGCTACAGCAAGACTTCTAGTTCCACAGTTGCTCCCAGCGGCCCTTCTGATGTATTCGGGGTAAAGGAGATCCTGGACTGCAAGAGGGTAGGAGGAAGGACTTTCTATTTGGTGGACTAGAAAGGGTTTGGTCCGGAGGAGAGGTCCTGGAAGCCAGAATAGAACCTCAGTGCTCCTGCTCTCATTAAAAAATTCCTCTCCCGCTCTGGTCCCAAGAAAAGGGGGCGTACGTGGGGGAATACTGTAACGTCCATGGCCGCGGGCCATCGGGTTTACTCACCCCCAGCCATGGATCCGTGAGCGCTGGTCCCTGTCTCCTTCCCAGGAGACGCCAGAGCTCACTTCCGCACCGTCCTGCTGTGTCCCATAGGGTGCGCGCGCTCACTCGCGCACAGCCTTAAAGGGCCAGCGCGCACAAATTATTCGTCATCATCATCAACTGCCCTAATTTCCTGGTCTATAAGAAGGCCCCAGGCCTTCTGATCCTTGCCTGAGCGTTGTTAGTCTATCCCAGTCTGTCTCGCAAATGGTCCCTTAGTGTTTCCCGTTCCAGCTGTTATCCGTGCCCTGTTACCCGTTCCTGTATTCCGTATTGTTCTAGTTCCTGTGCCTACCTGCGTTGGAGTAGTGCCTTCTGACACGTCCAGTGTCGTCTGCCACGTCCAGTGTTGTTTGCCACGTCCAGTGTCTTCTGCTACATCCAGTGTCGTCTGCCACGTCCAGTGTCTTCTGCCATGTCCAGTGTCTTCTGCCACGTTCAGTGTCTTCTGCCACGTCCAGTGTCTTATGCTTCATCGGATACTGCCCGCCACGTCTGGTGCGACCTGCCGCACCAGCCTCCATCCGTGCTGAAGCCGCAGCCACCGTCCGGACTATTTCAGGTACCCAAGCGTTACTGTCTGCCATTGACTTTCATATAGACTGTGACCTGGTCAGCTGCCTCCCCGCTACGGCGGAGCGGCCTAGTGGTTCCACATACCCTGTGTCCGTGACAGTATGCAGATGTTTTCAGCAAAAGTGAGGCTGAGACACTGCCTCCACATCGGACTTATGACTGCCCCATTGAGCTGGTTCCTAATGCCTCTCTCCCCCGTGGTCGAGTATATCCGCTCTCCTTGCCGGAGTCTTTATCCATGTAGGCCTATATCAAGGAGAACATGGAGAGGGGTTTCATACGAAAGTCTTCCTCCCCGGCCGGGGCTGGATTCTTCTTCGTTAAAAAGAAGGACGGATCCCTTCGACCCTGCATTGACTACCGTGGTCTCAACCAGATCACGGTCAAGAACAAATACCCGTTGCCACTTATATCTGAGCTGTTTGATCGCATACGAGGAGCCAAAGTTTTTTCTAAGCTAGACCTGCGGGAGGCTTATAATCTAGTCCGGATTCGCCAGGGTAATGAATGGAAGACGGCATTTAACACCCGGGACGGGCACTACGAATACCTAGTGATGCCCTTCAGACTGTGTAATGCTCCCGCAGTGTTTCAGGAGTTCGTTAATTATATCTTCCGAGATCTCCTCTATGTCTATGTTGTTTTTTATCACGATGATATTTTGATTTTCTCCCCAGATCCGACAACTTATCGGAGGCATGTCCTTCAGGTTCTACTACGATTAAGGGAGAATCACTTATACGCCAAGCTGGAGAAGTGCGTCTTTGAGAAGAGTTCTCTGCCCTTCCTGGGCTACATCATCTCGGATCAAGGCCTCAAGGTGGACCCTGAGAAAGTGAAAGCTGTCCTGGAGTGGCCACGTCCTCAAGGCATAAGGGCCATACAGCGGTTCCTGGGATTCGCCAATTTCTACCGGCAGTTTGTTCCTAACTTCTCTTCTCTGATGGCTCTCATCTCTACCCTTACCAAGAAGGGTGTGAACGCCAAGGTGTGGACTCCAGAGGCAGAGCCCACATTTATTAGCCTCAAGAAAGCCTTCACTTCAGCTTCGATCCTCCATCATCCTGACGTATTTCGGCAGTTCTCACTGGAATTGGACGCTTCTTCTGTTGGTGCAGGTGCACTTCTGTTCCAGAGGATCTCCAAAGGAAAGGCAGTAGTATGTGGCTACTACTCAAGACTTTTTTCTTCTGCTGAGCGCAATTACTCTATTGGAGATCTGGAGCTGATGGCCATCAAATTGGCTCTGGAGGAGTGGAGACATCTTCTAGAGGGCGCTGCTCACCCCATCCTGATCTTCACCGACCACAAAAACCTTACCTACCTTCAGTCTGCACAACGACTGAATCCCCGTCAAGCCAGGTGGTCGCTGTTCTTCACCCGTTTACAGTTTGTGCTCCACTAATGTCCCCCGGACAAGAATGTGAGGGCCGATGCCCTGTCCAGATCATTTGAGATGGAAGACACGGTGGAGTCCCTTCAGACTATCATAGACCCGTCCTGCATTGTCACTGCTAATCCTCTACAGGTTAGAAACATCCCTCCTGGGAGGACTTTTGTTCGGTTGGCAGACAGGAGAAGAATTCTTTGCTGGGAACACAGTTCTAAACTGGCTGGGCACACTGGTGTCCGTAAAACCCGAGACCTGATTGCTCGTCACTTCTGGTGGCCTACGCTACCTAACGATGTTCTGGACTTTGTCTCTTCTTGCACGGTGTGTGCCTCTAACAAAGTGACTCACTCCAAGCCTGCCGGCCTGCTTCAACCTCTGCCTGTACCCAATGCCCCCTGGCAGCACATTGCGATGGACTTTGTCACAGACCTTCCCCCTCAGCAGGATGCAACATTGTCTGGATGGTGGTGGACCGGTTCTCTAAGATGGCACATTTTATCCCGCTGACCGGCCTAACTTCTGCTCCTCGACTGGCGAGTCTCTTCATTCAGCACATCTTTCATTTGCATGGCTTGGCCTTTCAGATTGTGTCCGACCGAGGGGTTCAATTTACCTCAAAGTTCTTGAGAGCCCTCTGTAAACTCCTGGATGTGAGATTGGAGTTTTCCTCAGTTTATCACCCCCAGTCCAATGGGCAAGTTGAGAGGGTCAACCAGATCATGGAGAAATATCTCCGCCACTTCATCTCTTCACAGCATGATAACTGGGTACAGCTTCTTCCATGGGCTGAGTTCTCATACAAGAAACCACACAAGTGAATCCACCACTTCCACTCCATTTCACATTGTGTGCAGTCAACATCCTAGAGTCCCTCTCCCAGTGTCGAACACATCTCAGGTACCCGCTGCTGACTCTGCTTATGGGGACTTTTTGCAAATCTGGCAACAGACCCGGTCCTCTATTTTACTGGCAGTCGATCGCATGAAGCAAAAAATAAGATACTAGGAGAGAGCCGCCACAGTATCTTCCGGGGACTAAAGTCTGGCTGTCCTCTCGGAACATTCACTTGATGGTACCCTCATATAAGTTTGCTCCCAGGTTCCTTGGTCCTTTCGAGATTCTGCAACAAATCAACCCTGCCTCCTACCCTCAGAATCCCCAACTCCTTTCATGTGTCCCTCCTGAAGCCAGTGGTCCTGAACCGCTACAGCAAGACTTCTAGTTCCACAGTTGCTCCCAGCGGTTCTTCTGATATATTCGAGGTGAGGGAGATCCTGGACTGCAAGAGGGTAGGAGGAAGGACTTTCTATTTGGTGGACTGGAGAGTGTTTGGTCCTGAGGAGAGGTCCTGGGAGCCAGAAGAGAACCTCAGTGCCCCTGCCCTTATTAAGAAATTCCTCTCTCGCTCTGGCCCCAAGAAGAGGGGGCGTAAGAGGGGGGATACTGTAGCGTCCATGACCACGGGCCGTCTGGTTTATTCACCTTCCAACGCCTGCGCTCACATCCGCTTCGGTCTGCTGTTTCCCTAGAGTCTATGGAGGGATGCGTGAAGCGTGAAAGAATAGGACATATCCTATTTTCTCACGGACCCTTCACACGGTCCGTTGAAACAACAGCCGTGTGAATGGCCACATTGAATTATATAGGTCCGTGTGATGGCCGATATTTCAACGGCCGTGATACGGACGTTTAACACGTTCGTGTGAATAAGGCCTAAGAAGTCATCTCATTATCATCACAGGCAGGATTACAATCAACCGTAACGCCTCTATTATGAAGGTAGAGGCAGATAACATAGGATCCACTATTGAGAATACGTGATGGACACAGCTCACCACCTCCCCATTCCTGCACTGTGATTTCTAAAAGCCCAAAGAGCATGCCCACGACACTTTGGTAAGGCAAGAAGGCCGCTCCCTAAAATCATGTACAAAAACGACTAAACTACTGATAAATAATAACAGATTAGAAGAAAAGAAATTAATATAGAAGATAAAACATTTCCTTTAGATGCTATAGCCATAGGAAGACAAATATCTCACTGAAAGCAATGGTCAGAAGCCATGAATGTTCTCTTTTCTAAATTGCTTTCTACCATGGGAAATTCTTATTATTATACTCCACATACCCGGTTGTTATTTGGCCTGTACTGGAAGCTCATCTCAAACTTTGCAGATAAATTAATAGATGTAGTATATACTTTATCTGTTGAGTAATTTTCAGTTTAGATCCACTATGCTCACGCATTGATTTTACCATTTCACTCTGGCAGCCATTCATAACCTTTTGCCTTTTACTAACATCATAGAACAGTTATCCCTCTTCTATGACCTAACTCTCATCCCAATCAACATATCAGGCAATAAATCTGTACTTTGTATGGCGAGCTTTACGGAGCGTGACAGTTTGATTAAAGAGAATCTCAGGTAACTTCATGTAATAGTGAAGTAGTGCCCACTGTGACATAGACTCTTCTTCTCCTGGCACATATAAAGGTTGGAATATGGCTTTCAGACCATTACCCTTGCTATAAATAATCAACATCTTGTAAGAAGTTGGACAGTCTATTCACTGCATATGAGCACAAGTTAGTGTGCAGGTACAGTAAAGAAAATAAAAAATTCCTTATGTAATGTAGGTCTGTCTCCTGTTTATAACTCTTTGATATATACTGATCTCCGTTATTTGGAGCTCCCATGTTACAGCAAGAGTAGCGTACAATGGAATTATTAGTCCGCTTTGAAAATATGGATATCAAAATGTTTTCTATGGTATCAGATTATTTTTAAAAGAAAAACTCAGGCAAGAAATCCCACAAAGTTTCCGCCTGTAATTCTTCACCAGAGAGTCCTTCAAACTTCTTGTTTGTATTATTTGGAAGATTTTAAAAAAGCAAACCAATTATTTTACATAACTTTTAGGGTGAATTCCATAGCAGCAGATTTTATTGTAGAAATTTCTGACTCTAAGGGCCCATGCCCACAAACGTGCTTTTGTGGCCGCAATTCCCCCGAAAATCCACGGGAGAACTGCGGCCCCATTCATTCCTATGGGGCCATGCACACGAACGTGGTTTTCACGGTCCGTGCATGGCCCGGGAGTCCAGGCTCATTGAAAATAATGGCCGCGCCCACTTGCATGTCCCGCGATTTGCGGGCGGCTCGCGGCTGACAGTCCGCTGCCGGCCAACCCGAAAATCACGGCCGTGCACATGGCTACGGTCGTGTGCATGAGGCCTAAATTGAAATTGTATAAATACTAATGCTTGTTGCAGAAACAAACCCATTCAGAGGAATGAAACAGATTTTCAGACGCAATAATTGCTGCGACTTGTGTGAATCCACCCTTAAAGAGGCTCTTTCACCAGATTATAAGTGTAGATAACAGCAGTGGTTTTTATTTTGAAAAACGATCAGTTTTGAGCAAGAAATGTACAATTTTAGATTTATGCTAATTAGTTTCTTAATAGACAACTGGGCGTGTTTTTACTTTTTTACCAACTGGGTGTTGTAAAGAGAAGTGTATGACGCTGACCAATCAGCGTCATACATTTCTCTCCATTCATTTCTAGCAGTACTCGCAAGAAGATCATGCTGTGCTGTCACATACTCCCACATTAACTTTACCGTAGTGTCTTGAGAGTGAATAGACATTGCCTCCAGCCAGGACGCGATGTCTATTCACACTCTCGACACTTTGGTAAAGTTTCTGTGAATGACAGAATGATCTTGCGAGATCACACAGTGCTGTGTGAGTAAGTCCCCAAGAAATTTTACTGAAGTGTCGGGAGTGTGAATAGACATTGCATCCTGGCTGAAAGCGATGTCTATTCACTCTCAAGACACTTCAGTAAAGTTAATGTGGGAGTATGTGACTGCACAGCGTGATCTGGCGAGAACACGCTGTGCTGTGATTACTGCTAAAAATGAATGGAGAGAAGTGTATGACGCTGATTGGTCAGCGTCATACACTTCTCTTTACAACGCCCAGTTGGTAAAAAAGTAAAAACTCGCCCAGTTGTCTATTAAGAAAGTAATTAGCATAAATCTAAAATGCTGCATAACTTGCTCAAAATGTATTGTTTTTCAAAATAAAAACCACTGTTGTTTTCTACATTACAGCACCGATCAGATTATGTAGGAGATAGGGCATTTATAATCTGGTGACAGAGGCTAGGGCTACTAATTGAATTTTATTATTGATTGACTAAAGTCTAAAAGATTGTATACAACCTTATGTTTTATTTTAGACTGCAGCTTTACTCAATAGGTTAAATCAGAAAATCTCTGTGTAGCCCAAGATTTAAGGTCTAAGGGTTCTCCTATATGGCCGGATGTGGGCCGTCTAAATGAGTGTCAATCAACGAGGCAGCTCGTTGATCGGCGCTCATTTGGTCCTTTCTCAAGGAGCTATGAATGGGGTCAAACACTCGTTACTACG
Organism: Rhinoderma darwinii; assembly: GCF_050947455.1. Lineage (NCBI taxonomy): Eukaryota > Metazoa > Chordata > Amphibia > Anura > Rhinodermatidae > Rhinoderma > Rhinoderma darwinii. The sequence goes on along the minus strand of NC_134688.1, from coordinate 152,072,599 downwards.
ATTCCTCGTACCCATACATTTATAACATGTCAACAGCAGATCCCCCTATTTACAGCGTTTGCCCGTTCATCTGCTGATCGCTGCCCTGTTTACACAGGGCAATGATCGGGAACGAGTATTCAGGGACAAACTGACAAAGATCTGTGGTTAAACAGAGGAAAGTGGCATATCTTAAGAGAAACAACTTATCAGTGTTACTTATACAACTGAGAGCTCAACTTCCTCTTGATATCAACATTGACTTGTCAGAGTAAATTAACAGTCATGTGTATTTCTATTAACCCTTTCCCAGTCAATCCACCAGCGATTTACGTCAGGAAAGGTTATTTACATATGGCGCCCGCTCAGAAGCAGAGCAGGCACCATTGCCACCGGGTCTCTGCTGTGTTGCACAGCAGGGACCCAGCGACAATGCTTGCAATCAGTAAAAATTTCTGATCGCAAGCATTTAACCCCTCAGATGCCGGTGTCAGATGTGACCACCGGCATCTGAGGGGTTTTTACTGCCACATCGGGGCTGGTCATGGGCTCCCGTGCGGCGAGATCGCAGGAACCGGTGTATTCCCCTAGCAGCTGGGAGCCTTGTGAACACTCCCAACCCTGCTATAGGAAGATTGCTATTGAGACCTGCCTATGGCAGGTCTTAATAGCAATGCACTGATTTTGACATAGACTGCAATATGTGCATTTCATCCATGTCGCCGCTGCAGCCAATCACAGGCTGTAGTGGCGGTCACGCACGTCACGTGACCGCCTCTGCAGCCAATCACAGGCTGCAGCGGCCTCTGCAGCCAATCACAGGCTGCCGCGGCCTCTGCAGCCAATCACAGGCTGCAGCGGCCTCTGCAGACAATCACAGGGTTTGTTTGTAATCGGTTACCGTAGAGACACACATTGTGTTTTTAACTGGGCGTGTTTATGTGTATGACGCTGCGCAATCAGTGACCAGTCAGCGACATACACTCCTCAACATCTGCACGCTCCTCTCCTGAAATATTCTGTGCTGCTGTGAACTCTGCTCTTACCATTACGTAGCTCTCAGTCTGTTACCTCTCCTCCACTCCTGTCCTCAATAACACCTTCACATGATTGGCAAGTCACCACCCCGCACAAGATCCACACACTCATCTCCTGAAATACTCTGTGCTGCCTTAAACTCTGTGGACAGGTCAGGATTCTGTTTCTTTTAAATGCTGCTGGGGAACCCGCTCGATCCACTATATAAGGCTACGCCTCCATCCTCTTCTGCCCCAGTCACTCATTCCCGAGCACTGTAAACTTTCAGATTGGTTGCGCTGTGAATATTCGGAAAACGTGATTGGTTTATGTGCAGGGTAATGAACATACAGATAAGCAGTAGAAGACTGAATTCAATGAAATGCTCAGCCCTTAGTCAGTCTTCTACTGCTTGTCTGTATGTTCATTAAATAACAGCAGGGGCAAGAATGAGGACTAAAATCTGTATGGGGACCCTAAACTTTCTAGGCTTACCTTGATATGCACTCGTTTTGGTATGTTTTGGCCACTGCAGTAAGAAGGCAGATGGTATACAGTAGTGATTCCAATCGCACACTGCTGCACAAGGCCATATAGCTTAAATGTAGGGTGTCCTTGTTTGTTTTTTCCACTTTAACTTGGGAGAATGAATGCTAGGAGTCTAAAACTCATGACTAATAGTTCTACAGCAGCTAAGGGACCACAAGATGCATTCTTCTTCTTGTATTCCTTTCCTGAGTGTTGCTCTTCCTTACAACAATACACACATACACAGCTTTGGGACAGGTCCAACTACATTATTCATTTCACTATTTTGAATAACTTGGCAGAAAGAAGTTGTTTTGTAAAGGTGAAATAGGAAACTAGCAATTGAAACACACGTTACACGTTCGTCTGCATTCCACCAATCTTTCCAAATCTGTCCTCAGGACTCATATTATAATTAAAGGTTAAGGCTAGAAAACGAATCCATGTTGTAGCATTCACTATTTCTCTGCGTATTTGGTAGAGCTTTGTCGTGCAGTTGTGCTGTTAGTTTTTTTTCTTTTTGTGAATAGCGTATTTTTCTTAAACCAGAAACCTGAATCATTCACTGTAAAGACCCATTTAGATTGTGTCGATAATCGGCTGAAATGGCGATTGTAAGATTGCTCGTCCCAGATCATTGGCTCTTGTAAACATCGCAGCGATCAGTCAACAAATGAGCATTAATTATGCAGAATAAAAAATAATTGTTGTAAACAGGGGATATGCTGCCTGCTGTCATTATGTATGGGGACTAAGTTTATGTTGGCCTGTGTAAAAAAAACTGTGGCAAAAACTACATGTCAATATGAGTAATGTGATTGACAGACGTTTTCTTATTTATTTTTTAATGAAAGAAGCAGATCAGGGACATTTTTCTAGAACTTCTATGTTTTTTGTTTGACCCACATTTTTTGCTTACTGAAGTTAATATGGGGGAAAAAACCCTGCAAAGAACTGACAGATAAAGCACCAAAGTGGTATAAAAACCTGTTTTTCAAGTTTAAAATATGATTTTTACAAAGCGTCAAACCACTGCAAAAATGCAGAAAATGCCAAAGGTGAGCATATCCCCCTGGCACCGCAGCTAGTTTTGATTTTTCATTTTAGTTCTTTCATCCACTCCTTCCAGGAGCCATAACTTTATTTCCCCTCTGTCTAAATTAGATGTATGAGGGCTGCTTTTTTTGGAACGAGTTGTATTTTTTAATGCCATTATATACCACATAATGTACTGAAAAATATAAACAAAAATTTGTGGCTTAGAATGCAAAAAAATTCTGCCACTGTTTTTTTGAGTTTTATTTTATGGCGTTCACCGTGCGGTAAAAATAACTTTATTCTGTGGCACAATAAAATTATAATTACACCAAATTGATATCGTTTTTCTTACTACTTCTACAAAATAAAAACAATTTATTAAAAAAAATTGTCGCCATATTCTGAGACACATAACTTTTTTAATTTTCTGGCACTGGAGCTGTATCAGGGCTTGTTTTTTGCGGGGAGAACTGTAGTTCTTATTGCCACCATTTTGGGTTACATACAACTTTTTGATCACTTTTTAGTGTCTTTTTTTGGGAAGCGTGTTGAATAAATGTTATAATTTGTATAATAAAAGTTATACAATATTAAAATATACTTTCTGTTGCAATTCCTTGCGATTTTTAAGATCCCTGCTAGGCGGTCATTCAATAGGAATCCTTATTGTTCACTTCCAGGGGATAGAATCTGTCCTGGTCATGTGATGGACACACAGGTGCTCGGCTTGTGAAAAGACACAGCTCTGATAACTGTAGTTTAACTATAACGAGCCATGCACACCAGGCCAGCCTTAGGATAGATGGCGCCCCGTGCTAAATGATCTTTTGGCACTCCACTCCCATCATATAAAAAATGCCCCATAAATAAGTATAATGCCCCCCACAGTATAATGCCCTATATAGTGCCCCCACACAGTATAATTCCCCTTTAGTGCCCCCATACAGTATAATATTTAATAATATAATATATTATAACCCCTTCAAGGACACAGTATATTGTCCTCTAATTGTGCCAACACAGTAGTATGCCCCCTAAGTGCCACACACAGTAAATTGCCTCTTGTAGTGCCGCTACACAGTATAATGTCCGCATACTGGCCTCCACACAGTATAACCCCTCCCCTGGCTGCCACAAACAGCCCCCCCCTTGTAGATAATGCCCCCCTGTAGATTGTGCCATACAGCCTCCCTTCAGACAGTGCCATAATCTCCCACCTCCTCCTTGTAGAGAGTGCCATATATCCCCCACCTCCCCCTTGTAGATCATGCCATACAGATCCAACCTCCCCCATGTAGACAGTGCCATACAGTCCCCCCTCTCCCTTGTAGACAGCACCCCCAAACAAAAACAAAACAAGTACTCACCTAGGCACCACGACGAACTGAGCTGCTCCATGACGGGATCCTTGCGTAGGCCGGCGTGATCCTGTAGCCTAGTACTGAGTTTCCTAACCTTTTCAGACTCAAGGCACCCCTGGAAAAAAAAAACCCTCAGGGTACTCCTACCAAAAATTGTTTACAGAAAGACAGAAAACGGCTAAAAACAAGCACTACACTCTTAGGGTATGTTCACACAGCGTTTTTTGTAAGGCAGAAAAAAATCTGTTCCTGAAGGATTTTTGAGGAAGATTTATTTGACGGGTTTTTTTTTTGCATTTTTTTTAACCCGTGGAAGCTAATGCAAAAGACATAGGCAAAAAGCACCCTAACGAGCACTGCAGGTATTTTCTGCCTCCTATTAATTTCAATTGGAGGTAGAGGTGGAAACCACTTAAAGACCATCAGCCCCCCCACTCACAGTAAAATGACCATCAGCCTCCACTCCAACTAAAATGACCATCAGCCTCCACTCACAGATTCCCCCTGTAGATAGTGGCACACATCCCCCTGTAGATAGTGTCACACAGCCCTCTTGTAGGTAGTGCCACATAGCCCACATGTAGGTAGTGCCACACAGCCCCCTGTAGGTAGTGTCACACAGCCCCCTTGTAGGTAGTGCCACACAGCCCCCTTGTAGGTAGTGCCACATAGCCCACATGTAGGTAGTGCCACACAGCCCCCATGTAGGTAGTGCCACACAGCCCCCATGTAGGTAGTGCCACACAGCCCCCATGTAGGTAGTACCACACAGCCCCATGTAGGTAGTGCCACACAGCCCCCATGTAGGTAGTGCCAGACACCCCCTTGTTAGGTAGTGCCACAGAGCCCTCTTGTAGATAGCACCCCCCTTCCACTGTAGCTCCCTGAAGGAGCGGAATCCTGTGGCCGGGGATTCCGCTCCTGGATGGAGCGCTTGATATCGACAATGCTGTGGACGGGGATTCCGCTTCAGGAGTTGCCCCTGATGTGACTGTCCATATATGGACAGTGGATAGGGGATGCATGTCTTTTGTAGGACAAACTATAGGCCGTTGTTTTTTTTGGGGGGGGTCTGTATGGCGTAATCTACAGAGGGGGCTGTATGGCGTTATCTACAGAGGGGGTCTGTATGGCGTTATCTACAGAGGGGGTCTGTATGGCGTTATCTACAGAGGGGGCTGTATGGTGTTATCTACAGGGGGGGCTGTATGGCGTTATCTACAGAGGGGCTGTATGGCGTTATCTACAGAGGGGGTCTGTATGGCGTTATCTACAGAGGGGGCTGTATGGCGTTATCTACAGGGGGGGCTGTATGGCGTTATCTACAGAGGGGCTGTATGGCGTTATCTACAGAGGGGGTCTGTATGGCGTTATCTACAGAGGGGGCTGTATGGTGTTATCTACAGAGGGGGCTGTATGGCGTTATCTACAGAGGGGGCTGTATGGCGTTATCTACAGGGGGCTGTGTATGGTGCTATCTATAGGGGGCGCTGTGTGGTGGAATCTATAGGGAGGCACTATCTACAAGGGGGGGGGTTGTGTGATACCCAGCAGAGGGGGGGGGGGGCCCCAGTCAAAAGTTTGCTATGGGGCCCAGTCTTTCCTAGTTACGCCCCTGGTGAGATACCTCCCTGCTCTGCTATAGTATTCAATAGTATCTGCATCCTAAGGATGCAGATACTATTGAATGTGGCGTCACTACCAGTGTAGCAGCCACTGCGGCTGCTAGCGGCGCCGCCGGCCCGGGCGCCCACATGCTCGTTGTGGCTGATACAGCGGTAGCAACGCCACTGAGAGAAGAAGCAGGGAAGGGAACAAGCAGGAGAATGGAGCCAGCGCAGCGCCCCCTTCCTCCTGCTGGAGTGATGTGCCATGTGCAATGGCACAAGTCGCACACCCCTAAGGCTGGCCCTGCGTGCACATGTGTATCCATCACATGACCAGGACATTTTTATCTACTGAAAGTAAACGAAGAACGTTGAATGAATGACATCAAACAGAGATCATTTTTATTTCACAAACAATCTTACAAACCGTTATCTTAAAATCATTATCATAGGTACCAATAATGGCTCTGTTGTTGCTCCATATAAAAAGAATGTATCACCAGAAAATGACATATTTAAATAAAAATGTATTTTAAAATGTGTTTTTTTTGTTTGTTTTTTAGTTTTTATGTAATCATTCATATAAAAAATATTGCAATTTTAGCACCAGTGTCTGGAGCACACACAATAGGTTTGACATAATCTGTTTACTGCAGCAGTTTTCATTCAGGTTTGCTGTGTAGACTGGGTCAATGTCAGCCCATTATCAAACGATAGCTGGGATTTGATGATATTGTACTGCTTCAGGTCCAGATAAGACAGGATAGTAATATTATACACATATACACAGACTCTGTATGCAGCTCCCTTGCTACTTTGTGGTCTATGGAGCAGAGGTGTGTACGCAATTTTTTCCTAGAGACTGTATAAGGGTATGTTCACACACAGTGGTTTCAGACGTAATTCAGGCGTTTTACGCCTCGAATTACACCTGAAAAAACGCCCCTAATATGCCTACAAACATCTGCCCATTGCTTTCAATGGGAATTACGATGTACTGTTCCCACGAGCCTTCATATTACGTGTTGCTGTCAAAATACAGCGCGTAAAATGACGGCTCGTCAAAAGAAGTGCAGGACACTTCTTGGGACGTTTTTGGAGGCGTTTTTCATTGACTCCATTGAAAAACAGCTCCAAAAAGGCTGTAAAAAACGCAGCGAAAAACGCGAGTTGTTAAAAAAACGTCTGAAAATCAGGAGCTGTTTTCACCTGAAAACAGCTCAGAATTTTCAGATGTATTTTGCGTTTGCGTGTGAACATATCCTTAGTCTCTTGACATGTTTCTGTCCATTAACACGCATTCATTGCAACTGCCATAAAGCACAAACACCTGCTACACTGTCATGACACATATCAGTTCTGTATTATCTGTATAGACAGTGCAACAGGTCTGTGTGCTTTATGGCTGTTGCAATATCGCTAGGAAGGAAGTTTTAAAAATAAAACATAATTAGCTACAACATTTACAAAATAATAAACACATTGGGCAGAATTATCAATTCATTTTAGCCAGTTTATGAAGCCCCATCTCAGCTTTTTCCAACACATTCGAAAAAGTGGATGGGAATTTATATCCACAGGGTGGCACTCATTTATCAAGTTTTTATGACACTTTTATAAATTAAAAAAAGTGGTAGAAAACTATTTCAAGTCCAACCTGCCATTGTTTAAAGCCTCGTGCCATATTGATCAATGTGTGTGCCCTGTTTGATTAACATGGTGTATGTTCCACTGGAGGAGAGAGCAATCTCCCTCATTATTATTTTTCTAAATTTAATGTATTAGGGTATGTGCACACACTATTTACGGACATAATTCGGACGTTTTAGCCCCGAATTACGTCCGAAAATGTGCCACAATAGCGTCGGCAAACATCTGCCCATTCATTTGAATGGGTCTTACGATGTTCTGTTCAGAAAGTAATTTTTTTTACGCCCCGCTGTCAAAAGGCGGGGCGTAAAAAGACGCCCGCGTCAAAGAAGTGTCCTGTCACTTCTTTGGACGTAATTGGAGCCGTTATTCATTGACTCCAATAAAAAGCAACGCTAATTACGTCCGTAATGGACGCGGCATTCAAGCGCCTGCACATGCCGTTATGGCTGAAATGACGGGGCTGTTTTCTCCTGAAAACAGCCCCGTAATTTCGGCCGTTACGGACGCTGTAGTGTGAACATACCCTTAATCTCAAATTAAGTACGTGACGCCTTCCCTTAATGCCCTTTTAAATTAAATGTTTACTTGCACCTATGTGCAACATGTTCACAGTTTTTATACTAAGCCCAAAGTATCAATTGATGCATCAAGAAACATTATCTTTACTCAGACACATATAAAAAAAAGACTAAATAATTATGTGACTGAATTAGAAGATAACAAGATATCTACAGCCTAAGGCCTTATTCACACGAACGTATAATACGTCCGTGTCATGTTAATGAATGGGGCCGTTCAGACTGTCAGTGAATTTCACGCAGCGTATGTGCGCTGCGTGAAACTCATGACATGTCCTATATTTGCCAGTGTTTCGCGCTGCACGCACCCATTGAAGTCAATGGGTGCGTGCAAATCGCGCAAGCACTTCCCGCTGCCGCGCGTGATGCGCGCTACAGTAGTAAAAACTATGAATGAACACAGAAAAGCACCACGTGCTTTTCTTTTTGGAAACAGAAAACCAGAGTGTCATCATGATGCCGGCTGCGCGAAAATTACGCAGCCGTGCACCATATGCTGATGCCACACGGACCTGTTGCGCGCGCACAATGCAGCGTTTTTTGCGCGCGCAATACGGACAGGTCCGTGTGAATAAGGCCTAAGTTTCACTTCATGTTAAAACATTTAAAAACATTTTTTTATGTAAAAGCTTTACCACATTGGTTTTAGCATGAAAAAACATCTTACTTGCGAAACTATCCAGAAAATAAAGCTGACCCATTCAGTGTTCTGTCATCAAATGATTCGTATACCAAACAAACATCATTTGTAATGCTACATTGCTGATCCATGATATCCGCGAGAGAAGGATATATTCTGTCTCCTGCATCTATCATTTTTCCGCTCCCAGCTCATTTATCACAAAGTAGTGCAATACAACTTTATATTTGGTGACACATAAACAAGCCTTGAGAAAAAGAAATCACACAATTTGCTAAGTGCAATGACTGAAACAATGTGTCAGTGCTGATAAATGTCAAGGGCTTGCTGTGTAGGTGCTTTCCATGATCTCTCGGTTAGTCTGTACTTTATTTTCTAAACTACCAAATGTTTTACCATAACAACATAATTCTGATGTGAAAAATCTCCTTTATATTTACTCATACACAACAAATATACTACAAATAACCACCATGATCCATTGTAAGCCATAGAATTGTGAAACATAGTTTTAGACAACACGTGCTGACTCTTTCTTTGATATTTATTATCTCCTAAGTGACCCAAAGATGCAGCACTAGGAGCCAGGGGCATCACTAAGGTCTTAAAACGTCAGGTGAGACAGCATATCTACAGCACTATGACCCTATAGCTATGGATAGGATTAGATACAGTGGCTCAGCAGACTTTATCACATATGATAGGGTTAGATATAGGGCCCAGCTCCCTAAGATTGCGGCTCCAACGCTGGACCCAGGAAAGGTAAGATAATAATGGCTTTGCTTTTTTTATGTTTTATGATTTTTTTTCTGTGTGTTTGTGTTTTTTAGCAGGTTCGATTGTTGGACTACTTTGGATTCGGGGATTTCTTCGATGACGGTAATTTTTTTATTCTCAATAAAATGGTTAACGAGGGTTGTGTGGGGGTTTTTTATTTCAATAAAATATTTCTTCTACGTTCTAGTATTTTTTTAAACTTTATTGCTGCCGCCTTAGTAATGGCCGATTGACAGCGTCCATTTCTACGGCGGGGCTTAATGTTAGCCAGTGAAAAGGCTAGCACTAACTCCCATTATTACCCGGTACCAGCCGCCAACTGGGGTACTGGGAAGGGCCCTGTGAAATCCAGTACCTGACCATTAGTAGTGATGGTCGGGCACTGGGGCGGCCGCAGTCTGGTATTAGTAGAATGGGAAAGGCCAGAAACTTTAACGCTTCCCATCCTGGTTATGTTAGCCTGCTGCTGCTATGTTTTATGTGTCCGGTTAAAAAAAATGGGGGGACCCCACATGGTTTTTTCCAATTATTTTTTTATTTTTATTTTTTTAAGATGATGTGGTGTCCCCCGAATTTTTCATAACCAGCCAGATACAACAGGCTAGAATTACCAGGGTGGGAAACTCCACTATATTTGGCCTCTTCCAGCCCAATAATACCAGTCTGCGGCTCTTCCCGATACCCCTGGTCAAGTTTAACCCCTTCAGGACTGAGCCTGTTTTGGCCTTCAGGACGAAGCCGATTTTTCAAATCTGACATGTGTCACTTTATGTGGTAATAACTCCGGAATGCTTTTGCCTATCCAAGTGATTCTGAGATTGTTTTCTCGTGACATATTGTACTTTATGTTAGGGAAAAAATTTGATCGATAAATATTTATTTGTAAAAAACACCAAGATTTAGAGAAAATTAGCAAAAAATAGCATTTTTCTAAATTTAAATGTATCTACTTGTAAAACAGATAGTAATACCACACAAAATACTTACTAGTTTATATTTCCCATAGGTCTACTTTATGTTTGCATCATTTTTTGAACATTCTTTTATTTTTCTAGGACGTTACAAGGCTAAGAACTATAGCAGCAATTTCTCACATTTTCAAGAAAATTTCAAAAGCCTATTTTTTCAGGGACCAGTTCAGTTCTGAAGTGGCTTTGAGGGCCCTATATATTAGAATGTCCCCATAAATCACCCCATTTTGAAAACTGCACCCCTCAAAGTATTCAAAACAGCATTCAGAAAGTGTTTTAACCCTTTAGGTGTTTCACAGGAATTAAAGAAACGTAGAGGTGAAATTTACAAATTTAATATTTTATTTCGAAAATTCATTTGTAATAAATTTTTTCTGTACCACGGAAGGTTTTACTCAAGAAATGCAACTCAATATTTATTGCCCAGATTCTTCCATTTTTAGAAATATCCCACATGTGGCCCTAGTGCGGTAATGGACTGAAACACAGGCCTCAGAAGCAAAAGAGCACCTAGTGGATTTTGGGGCCTCCAATATATTTTAGGCACCATGTCAGGTTTGAAGAGGTCTTGTGGTGCCAAAACAGTGGAAACCCCCCAAAAGTGACCCCATTTTGGAAACTATACCCCTCAAGGAATTTATCTATGGTTATAGTTAGGATTTTGAACCCACAGTTTTTTTTGCTAAATTTATTTGAATTAGTATGTGAGGATGAAAATCTGCTTTTTTTGTGAAAAAACTTAGAAATTGTTAATTTTTGCAAGGAATAAAGTAGAAAAAACACCCAAACATATGTAAAGCAATTTCTTCCGATTATAGCAATACCCCATATGTGGTAATAAATTGCTGTTTGGACCCACAGCAGGCCTCAGAAGAGAAGGAGCACCATTTGGATTTTGGATTTCTGATTTTGTTGGAATAGTTTTCAGTGCCGTGTCGCGTTTGCAATGCACTGGAGGGATGAAAACCGTGGAAACCCCCCAATAGTGACCCCATTTTGGAAAGTACACCCCTGAAGCAATTAATAGGAATTAATAGGAATCAATAGCATTTTGACCCCACAGTTGTTTTGCTGAATTCATTGGAATTAGTCTGTAAAGGTAAAAATCTACTTTTTTTCTGTAAGAACTTTAATTTTTAGAAGGAATAAAGGAGAAAAAGCACCGCAACATTTGTAATACAATTTCTCCTGATTATGTAAATACCCCATATGTGGTAATAAACTGCTGTTTAGACCCACACCGGGGCTTAGAAGGGAAGCAGCGCTATTTGGCTTTTGGAGCTCAAATTTAGCTGGAATAGTTTTTGGGTGTCATGTCGAATTTGCAAAGCCCCTGAGAGACCGAAACAGTGGAAGCCCCCCAAAAGTAACCCCATTTGGGAAACTACACCACTTAAGGAATCTATCTAGGGCTATAGTGAGCATTTAGGCCCCACACGTCTTTTGCAGAATTTATTAGAATTAGGCTGTGAAAATTAATATCAACATTATTTCCACTAAAATGTTGCATTTTTTCAATTTCACAAAGAATAAAGGAGAAAATGCACCCCAACATTTGTAAAGCAATTTCTCCCGAGTACGGCTATACCCCACATGTGTTTTTTTTTTCATTAGAAAGTAATTAACCCTTTCCGAACTGAACCATGTTTTGCTTTTTCTTTTTCGTTTTTCCTCCCCGCTTTCCGAGAGCCACAACTTTTTTATTTTTCCGTCAATAGAGTGGTGTGAGGGCTTATTTTTTGTGGGTCGAGCTGTTGTTTTTATTGGTACCATTTTTTGGTACATAAGACTTTTTGAGCACTTTTTATTAAATTTTTTTGGTAGAGCGAAGGTGACCAAAAAACTGTGATTTTGCCGTTTAAAATTCTTTATTTTTCATGGCGTTCACCGTGTGAGTTCAATAATGGTATATTGTAATAGCTTGGACTTTTACGGACGCAGCGATACCTTGTTTGTGTATTTTTTTACATTACTTTAGAGAAAAAATGTGAAAAGGGTTTCTTTTTGGACTTTAAATATTTATTTAATTTTTTCCACTAATAATAACTATTTACTTTTGTTTTTACACATTTTATTAGTCCCCCTAGGAGACTTGGACCAGCAATCATTAGATCACTGGTAGAATACACTGCAATACTAATGTATTGCAGTATATTGTCATTTTTACAGGCTCCTGTAACAGCGTGTTCGCTGTTTCTGTCCGTTAGTCCCGGGTATCAGCTGTAATACACAGCTGACACCCGCAGCGTATGGCGCGGGCTCAGCGCGTGAGACGCTCCATATATCACCCCCACACCACGACATGCTATTAAGTCATGGTGCGCGTTTAATGCGCAGCGGATGGTGCAGAGTGAAAATTAAAATTTTCCACTGATGTGCCATTTTAGTGCACTATATGTTGTGCCCAGTTTGTGCCACAAATACCTCATAAAATTTTAACCGGGTTCTAAAGGGTATGGCGATGCCATATTGGTGGACGTAAACGGCTGTTTGGGCACGCTGTAGGGCTCAGAAGGGAGGAACGCCATTTGGCTTTTGGAGCGCAGATTTTGCTTGGTAGTAGCTCTGGCGTTTTGCTGGTATTTCAGTTTATAATGTGGGGGCAAATGTAGACTGGGCAGAGTACATCAGGGGCATAATAAGAGGGTATAATAATGCGGTACATAAATAATAATCTGCAGATATGTGGCCTTTGTGGCACTTAGAAATGGCGCCTGATCTTATCCGCTTTTGGAACACTGCACATTTTGCATCGCCATATTCTGGGAGCCAGAACTTTTTTTATTTTTTATTTTTTCACCACTGGAGCCGAGTGAGGGCTTATTTTTTGCGGGACAATGTGTAGATTTTATTAGTACCATTTTGGGGTACATGCCATTTTTTTATCACTTTTTATTCCATTTTTCGGCAAGCCAGGTGGCCAAAAACCATCAATTCTGACAATGATTTTTATTTATTTTTTACAGCGTTCACCCTGGGCTATAAATGACAATTATATTTTATTCTGCGGGTCGGTACGATTACGGCAATACCATATTGTTCTGCAGCGTTTGCGCAATAAAATAACTTATTTAGAAAATAATTTATTTTTTGTGTCACCATATTCTGAGAGCCATAAGTTTTTTATTTTTCAGTCAAAAAAGCTGTGTAAGGGCTTGTTTTTTGTGGGACGGGTTGTAGTTTGTATCGGTACTATATCATGCAACTTTTTTTATCACTTTTTATTGTTTATTTTGGGAGGGGTGGTGACCAAAAAATAGTGATTCTGGCATTGTTTTTCGTTTATTTTATTTGCGGTGTTCACCGTACGGGAAAAATAATGCCAAATATGTGTACTTTTTTTTTACGTGTTCATTTTTTTTCCTATAATAAAAGACTTATTATAGGAAAAAAAGCAGTTCTTGTTTATATCACTTATAACTTTTATTTTTACACTTTTTTTAAAACATCTTTATTCTTTTTTTTACTTTTTTCACTTGTCCCACTAGGGGACACTTACACTTGCAGCTTCGATCGCTGCTGGAATACATTACACTACACACGTAGTGTAATGCATTCCAACTGTCATTGTGACGTAACAGTCACACTGACAGGAAGCCTACGACGACCACCCTCCGGGTGGTCCTCATAGGCTTCTGTACATGGCAGCCCGGAAGCCATTGTCTGGCGTCCGGTTGCCATGGGTACCATCGCCAGCCCCCGTGATTTCACATGGGGGCTGCCGATCGGCACTAAACACCTTAATTGTGGCGTTCAAAATCGAACGCCGCAATTAAGGGGTTAACTGCCGAAATCAGTGGCGATGGGCCACTGATCAGCAACGGGGAATGCAGGGCAGACTCCCTGCACAGTTAACCGCCGCTGCGGTGTAGCGCCGCGCGGCGGTTAACTGTCAAAGCACTGACGTTATTGCACGTCAAGGTGCGCGAAGTGACTGCTCACATTGACGTGCATTAACGTCAAGGTGCGGGAAGGGGTTAAAAAAAATAGAAGAGAAATAGAAAAGACATAGAAAACATATTTTATTAAAATAAAAAAAAACATACAACCCTTTCAATCAACATAAAAAGCCATCATCTAAGTAGTCCTCAAATCCAACGTAGTCCAACAACCGAACCTGTAAAAAATGCACAAACACAAAAAAAATATTAGTAACACATGAGGTAGGCTTAGATACAGGGCCGCAGCAGACAGTAATCTTACACAGTATAAGCTTACTGTCTGCTGGGGTGGTAGGCTACTATGTGGTAGGCTTAGATACAGGGCCCATCAGAAAAGATCACACAAGGGCCATGTATCTAAGCCTACCACCGTGTGTGATCCTGTCTGATGGGCCCTGTATCTAAGCCTACCACATGATAGGCTTAGATACAGGGCCCAGCAGACAGTAATGTTATACTTACCCTCCTCTTTTGCTCCGTACACAGCAGAGGGTCTGACACCATCCAGTGTTGCGACGTCGTGCGCGGCACACAGCGTCGTGATGTCATGACATCAAAGACATCGGGAACTCCACTGCGCTTGGGAACGAGGAGGGTAAGTATACTGTTACTATGGTAACAGGGGCCTGTGTAGTGTATTAGACGTGGTGTGGTGGGCCATTGGCTCTCATGGCTTCGGGGCCTGGTCACAATTGCGATCGCTGAGACCCCTATAGCTATGTCACAGTTTATGGCTGGAACCATGCTTTGACATGAGGAAAATAGTATTGTAAAGCTTTCTTTAACTCGTTAACTCACAATGATGTGCATGTACATCATGGGAGGTAGAGAGTAGTATGCAGCAGTCTCAGAAGTTGAGACCGCTCTATAAGAAGTGGGTGTCAGCGGACACCTCCTCAAACAGCCAGAATCATGGGGGGCCAATGCGTTTTCATGGCCGCCGGGGGCCTACTGATAGCACCCAGGACCGCATGTTAGTCTTTCTATTAAGCCCTTTCAGAGGCAGGGGCAGGGCTCAATAGGAGACCATTCATTGTATTGCAGTGTATTGTACAAGTGATCGAATAATTGCATGTTCAAGTCCCCTAGTGCCACTAAAAAATGTTTGAAAAATGAGGTTAATAAAGTTTTTTACAATATACAATACAATTCTATATTTAAAGTTTAAAAAAAAACACGATATTGGCATGTCAGTAAAAATCTGAACTATTAAAATATAATGTATTTATGCCATACAGTAGGATACAGTGGGATAAAAAAAAAAGTGATCAAAAAGCGATCAAAAAGTCGTATGTATCACAAAACGGTACCAATAAATGCTACAGCTAACCACGCAAAAACCCTTGCAGCCCTTACACAGCTCTGTACATGGAAAAAAAATTAAAAGGGTTGTTTAGGCAGTAGGTGGTTTTTCATACTAATGACCTATCCACAGGAAAGGTCATCAGTATATAATTGGTGGGGGTCCGACACCTAGACTCCGCAACGCTCAGCTGTATTTTATTTTTTTTAAATGACGTGGTGTCCACCGCATTTTTCATAACCAGCCAGATACAACATAGAAGCAGCAGGCTAGAATTACCAGGGTGGGAAGGCCCACTATTTTGATCCTTTTCCAGCCGAATAATACCAGTCTGCGGCTCTTCCCGGTACCCCTGGTCAAGTTTAAAAAAAATACAAAGACATAGAAAAAATATTTTATTAAAATAAAAAAAAAACACAAAACCCTTTCAATCAAAATAAAAAAGCCGTCATCTAAGTAGTTCTCAAATCCGACGTAGTCCAACAACCGAACCTGTAAAAAAAGCACAAACACAAAAAATAAATATTAGTAACACATGAGGTAGGCTTAGATACAGGGCCCCAGCAGACAGTAATCTTACACAGTATAAGCTTGCTGTCGGCTGGGGCCCTGTATCTAAGCCTACCATGTGGTAGGCTTAGATACAAGGCCCAGCAGACAGGATCACACTTAAGCCGTGCACCGGAAGCCGGAGGCTCTGTACGCTGTATTTCGGACATCCTGGGTTACTGCAGCTCTGCTCCTATTCACTTGAATAGGAGTAGAGCTGCAGTACTGCCGAAACAGCTAATCAGTGTGGGGTCCGGATGTCGGACCCCCACCGATCATATACTGATGACCTATCCTATTGATAGGTCAACAATATGAAAAACTGTGCCATGTCTGAACAACCCTTTTAAGGCTTTCAAAATATAGGGAATAAAGATTAGGGATGCACGATGCATCGAAACTTCGATACCGTGCATCCCCAAACGGTTCGATACCGTTATTTCATGTATTTCGATGTATAGTACGTATTCAGTATAGTAACACATGAATGTTTGAGAGCGGGGCTGCGGCTGTGTAATACAGCCACTGCCCCGCTCCTGAGTCCTGACATGTGCGCGTGGTCAGGAAGATGCGATGCGGCCGGCGCTGCACCAATGAGCGGCGGCACTGAAGACAGAACATGGCGGACGCACTGCAAAACACCCCCATGTTCTGTTCTCAGTACCTGAACCACCGCTCATTAGTGCAGCGCCGGCTGCATCACCTCAGTCTGACCGTGCACACACTTCCTGTCAGGAGCGAGGCAATGACTGTATCACACAGCCGCAGCCCCGCTCTATAACGGCAGAGATCAGAGAAACCTCTCATCTCCGCCGCTATTCTCCTGAATGCGGACTGCAGCATTCAGGAGAAAATGAGAAGGGTGGATGCCCCTTGAATCGCGTCACAGGGAATTCCTGTGACGCGATTGGGGGACATACCATATATGGGCAGACAGCCCAGGGTCTATTGTAGGACCCCAGGGCTGTCTGACCATATTTCCTGTTAGGGCATACTTAGGTATGTCCTAACAACTGCCTGTGTACTATCCGTACACAGGCTAATGTACTGGAATATAGATATATGCCAGTACATTAAAGTTTAAAAAATAAAGTAAAAACATAAAGTAATGTTAAATTTAAAAAAATACACATACACCTTTTTTACAATAAACATTAAAATAAGTCTCAATACAGAAAATATACACACATTCAGTATTGGCGCGGCCATAATAACCTGCACAACTATTTTTTTGCATCATTTATGATGTGTACGCTGTAAAAAAATAAAATAAAAACTGCTTTCTATCACTTATTAGGCCTCATGCACACGACCGTAGCCATGTGCACGGCCGTGATTTTCGGGTCGGCCGGCAGCAGAGTGTCAGCCGCGAGCCGCCCGCAAATAGCAGGCCATGCACATGAGCGTGGCCATTATTTTCAATGAGCCCGGACCGCAGAAGACGGCCGTAATAAGACATGTCCGTTCTTTGTGCGGTGTGGGATCCCGGGCCATGCACGGCCCGTAAAAACTACGGTCGCGTGCATGGCCCCATAGGAATTAATGGGGCCCGCAATTCTCCCGTGGATTTTCGGGGGAATTGCGGCTGTAAAAGAACGTTCGTGTGCATGGGGCCTTATTGTGGGGCACAAGGTGTTATGAATTTACCTCCATGTGCCTCACATTAATAGTAATTAACCCCATCATGTACCTTACATATTAACCCATTATGACTGAGAAACATGATGGGGTTAATTACTATTAATATGAGGCACGTGGAGGTTAAATTCATCATCACACCACGCGCCTCACATCAGAAAATTGATTTTTTTTCTTTTATTATGGTTGGCAAAGTATCGAATTGGTATCGAAATCGCAATACTAAACGAAGTATCGGTATCGAAGTCCAAATTCTGGTATCGTGACATCCCTAATAGAGATGAGCACATTTTCTTGAAATTAGTTTGGTCGAACCAGCCGTGAGATTCAATTTGGTCCGAATAAATTTGTTGTGAATCGAAAATGCCCCGGTAGCTCTGAAAAGAAGTGTATGACACTCTGAGGTCTTCTTAACTGTATTCAACCCCTTTCAACCTCTTCAATGCCAAGAAACCATCAGTCTTGACAAAGTGACAGCAACATATATGGCAACGGGTAAATGGATGGTAGCCTGTGGTAACACACAGCCTGTTTAAAAACACACTGCAATGTTGGATTTTTTTATGCTTTTTAAAATTAAAAAAATGGTCCAAAAATGGTGGTAGATGCTGACTGCCATTTATACACACACGGTGGTATCAGAAGAAGCAATGGCGGATCATCACTAGGGCGTTTTGGGCGTTATGGGAAATTCGTGACAAATTTGATTAGTGTAGAATCGATTCACTTATCTCTAAGGCTATGTTCACACGGAATATTTTGACGAGTTTTTTGACGCGGAAACCGCGTCACAAAACTCGTCAAAAACGGCCCGAAAATGCCTCCCATTGATTTCAATGGGAGGCGTCGGCGTCTTTTTCCCGCGAGCAGTAAAACTGCCTGGCGGGAAAAAGAAGCGACATGCCCTATCTTCGGGCGTTTCCGCCTCTGACCTCCCATTGACTTCAATGGGAGGCAGAGAAAACGTATTTCGCTGTGTTTTATGCCCGCGGCGCTCAATGGCCGCGGGCGAAAAACGCTGCGAAAAACGCTGTGAAAAACGCTGCGAAAAACTCCACGAAAATCGGCGTGCAGGGAGAGGAAAATCTGCCTCAAACTTCCAAACGGAATTTTGAGGCAGATATTCCTCCTGCAAAATACTCCGTGTGAACATAGTGGCGACACAAAGCAAATGTTTTTATAACAAACTTTTTGTTTTTGTAAAAGTAGTAAACATAAAACAAACGATATAAATTTGACCCACAGAATAGAGGAATTTGTAAACAACTGAGCCTTGTGGTATGTATTCATTGACACATCAGACTGTGTCTGCCCTGTCCCCAGTGTGTATCTAATAAAATATATTGCCATTATAAATTCCTCATTGTGACATCATCCAAAACTTCAGTAAATTAAGTATTTTAAGTATTTTCATATCCCATAAGTGATGGGGCAGCACACTGTCAGCATTGTTACCATGCAAATCCCACCACAAGTCTGCATAAAGCTTGTATGCTCTCCCTGTGCCTACATGGGTCTCCTCCGGGTACCCCAGCCTCCCCCACACCCAAAAGCAATAGTGACATAAAAATAGGGAAATTAGATTATGAGCCCCTCAGGGACCAATGTGCATGGTGGAAATGTATGTACAGTGCTGCAGAATATGTTGGCAACACTATATAAGCAACCGGAGATAAAAAAGAAAACATGTTTTATGTATGTTTGTAGCATCTCTCATGCCTTTATGGCACTTCTTTTTTTTTTTGCCAAAAACGCTGTGTCCAGACATTAGTTTAAAGTCTATAGTGAAATATGAAAATGTCTACATACAGAGCATTTTGTTTTTTGGCATTTTTGTAGAATTTTTTGGGTTATCTGCATTTTTATCACAGTGTAGCATGTTCTAGATATGGCGTTTTTTTCCTGGCGTTTTTCCCCATAGGTTACATTGCATACATGCTGTGGGGTGAATAAACTTCTAGTTCTACTTTACTTTGGAGTGTTGCGGTTTTCTTTTCTTTAAGCAAATTTAAAAAAAAACACTAAAAATGCTTTAAACAAATGGCGTCACATTTTAAAACACAGAGAAAAAAAGTTTGTTTGACGGAGGCCTTACTGCTATGGGCACCGTGTGTAACTGGTGATCAAAAACTCCATCCGCCCACTTCACACACAGATCTATTTATGGCATTTGAAACTGCATGAAAAAATGCATTTTAAAACGCCAACTATTTGCAAAATGCAACAGCGTTCTTTATGGCATTTTTGGTGGTGTTCTTTATTTAGTGTGATTTTGTACATACTTTTTTTTTTGTTGTTTTTTAACACGGACAATTTGAGTTTTTTCATTTTTGTTTTTTCCTCCCTGCCTTCCAAAAGCTATGGCCAAAAAACTGCAATTATGCCATTTTTTTTTGGGGGGGGGGGGGTTGTTTTTACCAAATCCATCAGGCGGTAAAATCTACAGATTCACCTTATTCTACAGGTTGATTCAATTACGGTGATACCAAATTGATATGTTTTGTTTTATGTTTTACCACTTTTAAAAAAAATAAAACTATTTGCTAAAAAAAAAAAAAATGCTTTGTGTCGCCATATTCTGAGAGCCATAACTATTTTATTTTTCCATCAATTTAGCAGTGTGAGTGCTTACATTTTGAGGGACGAGCTATCGTTTTCACCGATTTTGGGGTACATGTGATTTTTCGATGACTTTTTATTACATTTTTTTGGAGAGCTAATGTGACAAAAAAACAGCCAATTGCATGTTTTACTTTTTCTTTTTTTTAAGGCGTTCACCAAGCGGGTTAAACAACGCTATATTGTGATAGTTTGGACTTTTACGGACGCTGCAATACCAGCTATGTTAACTTTTCTTTTTTTTAACATTGCTTTAGGGGGAAAATGGGGAAAGGGGGGTATTTTGAACTTTTAATACTTTTTTTTTTTGGACCATAAAAAATACCTTTATTTAATTGTTTTTTTTTACTTTTTTTTTTATTAATCCCCCTAGGGGACTTCAACCAGCGATCCTTGGATCGCTTGCATGACATACTGCAATACTAATGTATTGCAGTATATCATGATTCCGGCAGGGCTTCAAAGAAGTACAAAGATGGCAGACCTGGGGGCCTTCGTTAGGAAAAAAAAAAACCATGGCGTTTTGAAAAAAAAGTGCCACTGACCATAAATCTCCAACAAAAACAGCACAAACCTAAGCTCAGTGGTGTGTAGTGCATTGTATATGTCACTATATCCTTTATTGTAACATCTGGCCGCACTAAGAAAACGCATAAAGAAACATACAAAAACGCAGCAAAGCGCTGTGTGTGAATCCAGCCTTTTGGAGAATACTAGGTTTTGTATTTTGCTATTGGAACACATTGCAAACATGGCAATATACAGTCTGTCCGGCTCTGATGATCATGTGAAAAATGACTGTGACATCTGTTTGATTGGGAGTAAACATCATGACTGATGGTATTTGCAGGCGGGTGATGCCAATGATTTAATAGCAAAGTCACAGCTACCCTATGGGCACGTTCAGACGTGGTGGAATTGCTGTTGAATTCCGCTGCGGACAGTCCACAGTGGAATTCTGCAGCAGACGTTTTTTACATTTGTTTATATTCATTTTTAGGAAAGTTAGTTCAGACGTTGCAGAAAATAACTGTGCGGAAATCAGGCTGCGGTGCAGAATTTTCCCTCCGCAGCAGCTCATGACGTTGCGGAGAAGAAGCGGAATTTCACTGCCGATTTCGGCCTTTGCAATGCAAAAACTGAAATCTGTTGCAAGTCCGCTGTGATTTCTGCAACGTCTGAATTACCTGTCAAATATGCAAATGTTGGTGCAGATTCGTTGCGTAATTACCCCAAATCTGCACCGACATTTGCAGCGGAAAAATTCTGCTATGTCTGAACTAAATTCTATATGGGCAGGATTTTTTAACCCCTTAATTAGCATTTAGAGTGCAAATGTAGTTTACACTCGGATCTCATAATACAATAAGCTGGTCTTTTAGTTTACAGGAAGAGAGTGGCTTTCTCAATTTTGTGTATCTGTCTGAATAAAACCTAATCACACTAAATAGGTGTTCCCAAATCTATGACTACTAGGACACCCTGAGAGATATCAGAATCACACCTTGGAGGAGAAACAGCCTTCAGGGCTGTTGGGATGCAAATGCACATACTGTCGGCAGCCCCATGTAAAGTATCGATAGACATCGTCTATGAGCGGTCCACTGACACTTATATTCTGGTTATAGCTCCTGTAGGACAATGATGGAGAAGCCAAATTCCCTCCAGCCTTGTACTTTAAGGGTATATTTACAGAAGTCGTTTATCCAGTGCCTGTTTAGTAAAATACAAAATGTACCATTTTACAAAAAAATAAAACATTTTCAATTGCCTTTTTTTGTCTTGTTTTTACCAAAACTAAGCAACACAATAAGTGTGTGAAGGAGACCTAATGTAATTAATTTGAGTATAGAAATGTACTTGGCTTAGAAATATTCAGAAACACTTTCTAAGTGATCACAGACATAAATGTTTCCCAAAGACTAGTTCATCTGCCAATAATGTAATGTCTATGAGGACTGTCAGACTCTTTCTTAATGTCTTTTGTTGGGAAAAAAACAAAAATTGATGATTAATTTGGATTTGTCATGACTGATCCCATTGTTTCGCAATAAAAATTAGTGCTAGAGGTCCCTAGCCGTTGTTTAACTCTCAAGGCGCTATCGAATTATCATGGTCACCATGGTATTGGTGGAATTGAACATTATAATTGACACCCAATAACTTTTTCACTGATTAGTCTTTTTTAATCTATTGGCAACTTTTCCCTCAAGGCAACCGTAGAACCGTGCCGGGAATTATGGAGCATGTCCTACTTTTTGTTTTTTACGTGCCGTGCTCCCATACCTTATATGGGAGCACGGCACGAAAATGCGGCCTGCGGCTGACGGCGGCCGGCCGTGCCCGCAACCACGGGCCGTGATTACGGGCACAGCCGTGTGCATGAAGCCGTAACAGACAAAAATTGAGACACAAAGCTAAAAGTTGATACGTCTACTTCACTGAAGTTCTAAGCCCCCGTTAAGCCTTCAGGTGACACGGTTGTTGTTATGTCCCTCGGTTCCCGACAACATGACCAAAGAATAATTGGATGCATTTAAGATTTTTATTTAGATGCATGTGCTTTATAATAGATTGATGGCAAATCGGACATTATAAAAGGGTTTGTTTTTTTCTCTGTACTGGATCGGATGATTTTTGGCTGTTCATGGTTGTAAATGTTTGTAATGCTATAAGCCAAAGGTACCTTCAGAAAGTGCTGGACTGGGACTGAAACTGAAATTCAGCCCTGGCATATATATATATATATATATATAAAATAGTTATGGCTGGGCCGGGTATTACAGCTCAATGATACCGGACACAGCCGCTACTAAAAGTAGAGAGCTGTGCTGGTAAACAATGAAGGAAACACGGCTCTTATTTAGCCCCCCGCTGTGCAGTGAGCTGCAACACTGAACCACTGTGAAGGGAACCCTTCAATTTTAGGATAATATGTGCCCTCTGCAGCGACGCTGAGGGCCTAGGTACTCGGGGAGGGAGGATACTGGGCTGCCTGACACTGCACAGTGCACTCGCTGCAATACACAGACTACTACAGTCAGTGACCGCTCCGGCTGCTGGGGAGGAAGAGGAAAATTACCCGTTACGGACACCGGCTAATCTGGCATTTGCCAGCATTGCCAGATGGGCAGTCCAGCCTTCAGAAGATCAATTTTCACGTCTATGACCAGCTTTAATCTATGTAGATTTACATCAACACATATAACATGTATGGTAGATTTTCATATGTCATTTACTAATAAATTTATATATCAACATATTGCGCTATATAAAATAGCCGAAGCATGCAAGAAAAAACGGTTGTGCAATATTTATGAATAAAAAACAAAATTTCCTGGGCCAACTTTTGATCTCTTCAATATTCCTTTCTGCTAACAGAAATAGGTCATTTCAGATGGACACAAGCAATGTGACATGTTATACACCATTTCTGTAAACTAAATAATATCTCATTGGCTATGCCGTGTGCACAGATCCTGGACAGTGGCACTCAGAGTCCCTTTGACTCTATAATGGAGCATCCATAGAAACATGGCAGCCTTTTTTGTGTCAGATTGCGAGTGATGAAGGACTCATAGTCTGCCATAGGTGCAATAATACGACTCTGTAATACTCCGAGCTTGTACAAAGCCGTAATACGCTTGTGTGCTTGAGTCCTAAATGCCCCATACTTACAACAGGCTGAAACCATCATAGTTGCTTCACACAGACAGCTTTATAGGATGTACAATAGGGTTAGGTAACATTTTGAGGAAAATGGTGCACACAAAAAAAAAGTCGAGGGTGAAATCCACAACAAAATCTTGAAGAGATCTGTGGCAGAATACAGCATGTATGTAAAACTGCAGAATGCCCCCAAATAGGCACAGATTTTATTTTTTGTAGCTTGTGAATGGAGTTTTGTAAAACAAATAGGACAGGACCTATGGTAGGACGTTAACAGAGCTGTTTTAGGTGATAAGCATGGACATGGAGCTGAAGTTCTGATATATGTTATAAAGGACTCATTCACAACCTATCAAATAACCAGAATGATCCTATGCCCTCATCATATTAATTGTACCAAGACGAAAAGAAATAAAAAAACGATAGAAAAGAGAGAATGTTTCAGGTTCATGCTCTCAGAACTGAAGATTTAGGGTATGTGCACACACACTAATTACGTCCGTAATTGACGGACGTATTTCGGCCGCAAGTAGTGGACCGAACGCAGTGCAGGGAGCCGGGCTCCAAGCATCATACTTATGTACGATGCTAGGAGTCCCTGCCTCTCCGTGGAACTACTGTCCCGTACTGAAAACATGATTACAGTACAGGACAGTTGTCCTGCAGCGAGGCAGGGACTCCTAGCATCTTACATAAGTATGATGCTAGGAGCTCGGCTCCTTGCACTGTGTTAGGTCCGGGACTTGCGGCCGAAATACGTCCGTCAATTACGGACGTAATTAGTGTGTGTGCACATACCCTTAGGGTATGTTCACACGGCGGGGGTCCGTAACGGCTGAAATTACGGGGATGTTTCAGCCTGAAAACATCCCCGTAATTTCAGCCGTACCGGCATGTGCAGGCGCTTGAACGCCGCGTCAATTACGGCCGTAATTAGCGCTGCTATTCATTGGAGTCAATGAATAGCGGCTCCAATTACGGCCAAAGAAGTGACAGGTCACTTCTTTGACGCGGGCGTCTAGTTACGCGCCGTCATTTGACAGCGGCGCGTAAATATACGCCTCGTGTGAACAGACAAACGTCTGCCCATTGCTTTCAATGGGCAGATGTTTGTCAGCGCTATTGAGGCGCTATTTTCAGACGTAATTCGGGGCCAAAACGCCCGAATTACGTCCGTAAATAGGCCGTGTGAACATACCCTTACTCTGCCAGTCCAAACTGTGACGAGATCAGGAGGAAACAAAGCTGTTTACTCAATAAATGGGTATTACTGAGAAAGTACTGAGTGCGCACTTGTTCCCATCTGGGATTCAGGAGTCGTTTTATCTCACATCCCCCACCTTCACACTTGTACACAGTCACACTCTGGAATACACTGTCACATAGAATTCAATTACAGAATGAAATCTGGGCATTCGTTGATTTAAACTAATTAACACTGGCATATACAAAATCATAATAGTACACAAAGCATAATACTAAAAAATGTAAATAAATAGCAGAACTATAACTAAGGATAGTTACTATATATACGTAATATAAATCAATGAATAAATTCAATATGGTGTATTAGTGATATATCACTAATATACAGTCACAGTTCAATAGCAAATCAAACTCGTTGTGTATCATATATTGTGTGGGGGAAGGGTGAAAGATACTTTGCACGTTGCTCTGGAAGTAAAAGTGTTACAAAGAAACCAAGTTGTATACCATTCCATTCACATGCAGAAGAGAGTAATCCCCAACCCTTTCCGGCAGTGAAAGGGTTAGCAGACGTTCAGGAAGTATCTCTTGCAGCATTTCCGAAAGGGGTGGAGTAGAGGGTGATCTCACCCTCCATGTTAGTGGCTCTATAGCCTGGAATGCATTCCCCACATGCCCGCTTCATGAGTGTAATAAATAATGCGCTCTAGCTCCCCCTAGCGGCAAAACAACGAGACACAGTCTCACAGGATGACTTCCATTGACACTTGCTGGGGAGGAAGGGAGGTCGCATATTAAACTTCACACCATTTCCTGCGCTTTCTTCTGGGGCCTTTGTTATGTTATGTGAATGACAGTGAAGGGATGCTGGGTGTAGTAATCCTGGCTCTGGGATGCTAAAATACACAGAGGAGTGAATGGTAATTGTTACGTTTAAAGGGGTAGATTCATTGTGTGCAACATGGTACCGGCTTTCAGTGTAGCAGATTAAATTGAAGTATGTTATATAATGTTATATATTTTATATAGTTTTTCTAAGCTTATTTTGGGGGGTCCCTTAGGAAAATGTAACTTTAGGGGTCTTCCTGCTGGGGAAAACAAAGCACGATGAGCTGTGTACATGGAGCCTGTATGTAGGAACCGTATTACGGCACCATATTATGGAGGTATTCTCCCTTCAATGCCTCTATGGAAGAATACCTCCATACCGATGAATACCTCTGTTCAAATCTGCGTTGGATACTCTGTTAGGAGCCTACGTCGCCGATTTTGTCGTTTTTGCTGAACATAATAGCGTTCCGGGGTTCCGTCGGAGGTTTCAGTCGATAGCGTTATTGATTCTGTCGTTAAAATGGAAACCTGCCGGAATGGTGACGAACGGAAACCATTAACAATGTTTCAGTCACCATTGATATCAATAATTATATATATAATATATAATGTACTTGTATATACTATTACTGATCCTGTCAGAGCTGTGCACTGGTGACACAGGACAGGGGTGGGGTAATAATATAATATATAATGTACTTGTATATACTATTACTTATCCTGTCAGTGCTGTGTACTGGTGACACAGGACAGGGTGGGGTAATAATATAATATATAATGTACTTGTATATACTATTACTGATCCTGTCAGAGCTGTGTACTGGTGACACAGGACAGGGGTGGGGTAATAATATAATATATAATGTACTTGTATATACTATTACTGATCCTGTCAGTGCTGTGTACTGGTGACACAGGACAGGGGTGGGGTAATAATATAATATATAATGTACTTGTATATACTATTACTTATCCTGTCAGTGCTGTGTACTGGTGACACAGGACAGGGGTGGGGTAATAATATAATATATAATGTACTTGTATATACTATTACTGATCCTGTCAGAGCTGTGTACTGGTGACACAGGACAGGGGTGGGGTAATAATATAATATATAATGTACTTGTATATACTATTACTTATCCTGTCAGAGCTGTGTACTGGTGACACAGGACAGGGGTGGGGTAATAATATAATATATAATGTACTTGTATATACTATTACTTATCCTGTCAGTGCTGTGCACTGGTGACACAGGACAGGGGTGGGGTAATAATATAATATATAATGTACTTGTATATACTATTACTTATCCTGTCAGTGCTGTGTACTGGTGACACAGGACAGGGGTGGGGTAATAATATAATATATAATGTACTTGTATATACTATTACTTATCCTGTCAGTGCTGTGCACTGGTGACACAGGACAGGGGTGGGGTAATAATATAATATATAATGTACTTGTATATACTATTACTGATCCTGTCAGAGCTGTGTACTGGTGACTCAGGACAGGGTGGGGTAATAATATAATATATAATGTACTTGTATATACTATTACTGATCCTGTCAGAGCTGTGTACTGGTGACACAGGACAGGGGTGGGGTAATAATATAATATATAATGTACTTGTATATACTATTACTGATCCTGTCAGAGCTGTGTACTGGTGACACAGGACAGGGGTGGGGTAATAATATAATATATAATGTACTTGTATATACTATTACTTATCCTGTCAGAGCTGTGTACTGGTGACACAGGACAGGGGTGGGGTAATAATATAATATATAATGTACTTGTATATACTATTACTGATCCTGTCAGAGCTGTGTACTGGTGACACAGGACAGGGGTGGGGTAATAATATAATATATAATGTACTTGTATATACTATTACTTATCCTGTCAGTGCTGTGTACTGGTGACACAGGACAGGGGTGGGGTAATAATATAATATATAATGTACTTGTATATACTATTACTGATCCTGTCAGAGCTGTGTACTGGTGACACAGGACAGGGGTGGGGTAATAATATAATATATAATGTACTTGTATATACTATTACTGATCCTGTCAGTGCTGTGTACTGGTGACACAGGACAGGGGTGGGGTAATAATATAATATATAATGTACTTGTATATACTATTACTGATCCTGTCAGTGCTGTGTACTGGTGACACAGGACAGGGGTGGGGTAATAATATAATATATAATGTACTTGTATATACTATTACTTATCCTGTCAGTGCTGTGTACTGGTGACACAGGACAGGGGTGGGGTAATAATATAATATATAATGTACTTGTATATACTATTACTTATCCTGTCAGAGCTGTGTACTGGTGACACAGGACAGGGGTGGGGTAATAATATAATATATAATGTACTTGTATATACTATTACTTATCCTGTCAGAGCTGTGTACTGGTGACACAGGACAGGGGTGGGGTAATAATATAATATATAATGTACTTGTATATACTATTACTTATCCTGTCAGAGCTGTGTACTGGTGACACAGGACAGGGGTGGGGTAATAATATAATATATAATGTACTTGTATATACTATTACTGATCCTGTCAGTGCTGTGTACTGGTGACACAGGACAGGGGTGGGGTAATAATATAATATATAATGTACTTGTATATACTATTACTGATCCTGTCAGAGCTGTGTACTGGTGACACAGGACAGGGGTGGGGTAATAATATAATATATATTGTACTTGTATATACTATTACTTATCCTGTCAGTGCTGTGTACTGGTGACACAGGACAGGGGAGGGGTAATAATATAATATATAATGTACTTGTATATACTATTACTTATCCTGTCAGAGCTGTGTACTGGTGACACAGGACAGGGGTGGGGTAATAATATAATATATAATGTACTTGTATATACTATTACTGATCCTGTCAGTGCTGTGTACTGGTGACACAGGACAGGGGTGGGGTAATAATATAATATATAATGTACTTGTATATACTATTACTGATCCTGTCAGAGCTGTGTACTGGTGACACAGGACAGGGGTGGGGTAATAATATAATATATAATGTACTTGTATATACTATTACTTATCCTGTCAGAGCTGTGTACTGGTGACACAGGACAGGGGTGGGGTAATAATATAATATATAATGTACTTGTATATACTATTACTTATCCTGTCAGTGCTGTGTACTGGTGACACAGGACAGGGGTGGGGTAATAATATAATATATAATGTACTTGTATATACTATTACTGATCCTGTCAGTGCTGTGTACTGGTGACACAGGACAGGGTGGGGTAATAATATAATATATAATGTACTTGTATATACTATTACTGATCCTGTCAGTGCTGTGTACTGGTGACACAGGACAGGGGTGGGGTAATAATATAATATATAATGTACTTGTATATACTATTACTGATCCTGTCAGTGCTGTGTACTGGTGACACAGGACAGGGGTGGGGTAATAATATAATATATAATGTACTTGTATATACTAT
The DNA here is from genome assembly GCF_050947455.1 of Rhinoderma darwinii. NCBI lineage: Eukaryota > Metazoa > Chordata > Amphibia > Anura > Rhinodermatidae > Rhinoderma > Rhinoderma darwinii. The sequence continues at coordinate 152,043,180 of NC_134688.1, read as the reverse complement.
TACTGATCCTGTCAGTGCTGTGTACTGGTGACACAGGACAGGGGTGGGATAATATTATAATATATAATGTACTTGTATATACTATTACTTATCCTGTCAGAGCTGTGTACTGGTGACACAGGACAGGGGTGGGGTAATAATATCATATATAATGTACTTGTATATACTATTACTGATCCTGTCAGAGCTGTGTACTGGTGACACAGTACAGGGGTGGGGTAATAATATAATATATAATGTACTTGTATATACTATTACTTATCCTGTCAGAGCTGTGTACTGGTGACACAGGACAGGGGTGGGGTAATAATATAATATATAATGTACTTGTATATACTATTACTTATCCTGTCAGAGCTGTGTACTGGTGACACAGGACAGGGGTGGGGTAATAATATAATATATAATGTACTTGTATATACTATTACTTATCCTGTCAGAGCTGTGTACTGGTGACACAGGACAGGGTGGGGTAATAATATAATATATAATGTACTTGTATATACTATTACTGATCCTGTCAGAGCTGTGTACTGGTGACACAGGACAGGGGTGGGGTAATAATATAATATATAATGTACTTGTATATACTATTACTTATCCTGTCAGTGCTGTGTACTGGTGACACAGGACAGGGAGGGGTAATAATATAATATATAATGTACTTGTATATACTATTACTGATCCTGTCAGTGCTGTGTACTGGTGACACAGGACAGGGGTGGGGTAATAATATAATATATAATGTACTTGTATATACTATTACTGATCCTGTCAGAGCTGTGTACTGGTGACACAGTACAGGGGTGGGGTAATAATATAATATATAATGTACTTGTATATACTATTACTTATCCTGTCAGAGCTGTGTACTGGTGACACAGGACAGGGGTGGGGTAATAATATAATATATAATGTACTTGTATATACTATTACTTATCCTGTCAGAGCTGTGTACTGGTGACACAGGACAGGGGTGGGGTAATAATATAATATATAATGTACTTGTATATACTATTACTGATCCTGTCAGTGCTGTGTACTGGTGACACAGGACAGGGGTGGGGTAATAATATAATATATAATGTACTTGTATATACTATTACTGATCCTGTCAGAGCTGTGTACTGGTGACACAGGACTGGGGTGGGGTAATAATATAATATATAATGTACTTGTATATACTATTACTTATCCTGTCAGTGCTGTGTACTGGTGACACAGGACAGGGGTGGGGTAATAATATAATATATAATGTACTTGTATATACTATTACTTATCCTGTCAGAGCTGTGTACTGGTGACACAGGACAGGGGTGGGGTAATAATATAATATATAATGTACTTGTATATACTATTACTGATCCTGTCAGAGCTGTGTACTGGTGACACAGGACAGGGGTGGGGTAATAATATAATATATAATGTACTTGTATATACTATTACTGATCCTGTCAGAGCTGTGTACTGGTGACACAGGACAGGGGTGGGGTAATAATATAATATATAATGTACTTGTATATACTATTACTTCTCCTGTCAGAGCTGTGTACTGGTGACACAGGACAGGTGTGGGGTAATAACATAATATATAATGTACTTGTATATACTATTACTTACCTGTCAGTGCTGTGTACTGGTGACACAGGACAGGGGTGGGGTAATAATATAATATATAATGTACTTGTATATACTATTACTGATCCTGTCAGTGCTGTGTACTGGTGACACAGGACAGGGGTGGGGTAATAATATAATATATAATGTACTTGTATATACTATTACTTATCCTGTCAGTGCTGTGTACTGGTGACACAGGACAGGGGTGGGGTAATAATATAATATATAATGTACTTGTATATACTATTACTGATCCTGTCAGTGCTGTGTACTGGTGACACAGGACAGGGGTGGGGTAATAATATAATATATAATGTACTTGTATATACTATTACTGATCCTGTCAGTGCTGTGTACTGGTGACACAGGACAGGGGTGGGGTAATAATATAATATATAATGTACTTGTATATACTATTACTGATCCTGTCAGAGCTGTGTACTGGTGACACAGGACAGGGGTGGGGTAATAATATAATATATAATGTACTTGTATATACTATTACTTATCCTGTCAGAGCTGTGTACTGGTGACACAGGACAGGGGTGGGGTAATAATATAATATATAATGTACTTGTATATACTATTACTTATCCTGTCAGAGCTGTGTACTGGTGACACAGGACAGGGTGGGGTAATAATATAATATATAATGTACTTGTATATACTATTACTGATCCTGTCAGAGCTGTGTACTGGTGACACAGGACAGGGGTGGGGTAATAATATAATATATAATGTACTTGTATATACTATTACTTATCCTGTCAGTGCTGTGTACTGGTGACACAGGACAGGGAGGGGTAATAATATAATATATAATGTACTTGTATATACTATTACTGATCCTGTCAGTGCTGTGTACTGGTGACACAGGACAGGGGTGGGGTAATAATATAATATATAATGTACTTGTATATACTATTACTGATCCTGTCAGAGCTGTGTACTGGTGACACAGTACAGGGGTGGGGTAATAATATAATATATAATGTACTTGTATATACTATTACTTATCCTGTCAGAGCTGTGTACTGGTGACACAGGACAGGGGTGGGGTAATAATATAATATATAATGTACTTGTATATACTATTACTTATCCTGTCAGAGCTGTGTACTGGTGACACAGGACAGGGGTGGGGTAATAATATAATATATAATGTACTTGTATATACTATTACTGATCCTGTCAGTGCTGTGTACTGGTGACACAGGACAGGGGTGGGGTAATAATATAATATATAATGTACTTGTATATACTATTACTGATCCTGTCAGAGCTGTGTACTGGTGACACAGGACTGGGGTGGGGTAATAATATAATATATAATGTACTTGTATATACTATTACTTATCCTGTCAGTGCTGTGTACTGGTGACACAGGACAGGGGTGGGGTAATAATATAATATATAATGTACTTGTATATACTATTACTTATCCTGTCAGAGCTGTGTACTGGTGACACAGGACAGGGGTGGGGTAATAATATAATATATAATGTACTTGTATATACTATTACTGATCCTGTCAGAGCTGTGTACTGGTGACACAGGACAGGGGTGGGGTAATAATATAATATATAATGTACTTGTATATACTATTACTGATCCTGTCAGAGCTGTGTACTGGTGACACAGGACAGGGGTGGGGTAATAATATAATATATAATGTACTTGTATATACTATTACTTCTCCTGTCAGAGCTGTGTACTGGTGACACAGGACAGGTGTGGGGTAATAACATAATATATAATGTACTTGTATATACTATTACTTACCTGTCAGTGCTGTGTACTGGTGACACAGGACAGGGGTGGGGTAATAATATAATATATAATGTACTTGTATATACTATTACTGATCCTGTCAGTGCTGTGTACTGGTGACACAGGACAGGGGTGGGGTAATAATATAATATATAATGTACTTGTATATACTATTACTTATCCTGTCAGTGCTGTGTACTGGTGACACAGGACAGGGGTGGGGTAATAATATAATATATAATGTACTTGTATATACTATTACTGATCCTGTCAGTGCTGTGTACTGGTGACACAGGACAGGGGTGGGGTAATAATATAATATATAATGTACTTGTATATACTATTACTGATCCTGTCAGTGCTGTGTACTGGTGACACAGGACAGGGGTGGGGTAATAATATAATATATAATGTACTTGTATATACTATTACTGATCCTGTCAGAGCTGTGTACTGGTGACACAGGACTGGGGTGGGGTAATAATATAATATATAATGTACTTGTATATACTATTACTTATCCTGTCAGTGCTGTGTACTGGTGACACAGGACAGGGGTGGGGTAATAATATAATATATAATGTACTTGTATATACTATTACTTATCCTGTCAGAGCTGTGTACTGGTGACACAGGACAGGGGTGGGGTAATAATATAATATATAATGTACTTGTATATACTATTACTGATCCTGTCAGAGCTGTGTACTGGTGACACAGGACAGGGGTGGGGTAATAATATAATATATAATGTACTTGTATATACTATTACTGATCCTGTCAGAGCTGTGTACTGGTGACACAGGACAGGGGTGGGGTAATAATATAATATATAATGTACTTGTATATACTATTACTTCTCCTGTCAGAGCTGTGTACTGGTGACACAGGACAGGTGTGGGGTAATAACATAATATATAATGTACTTGTATATACTATTACTTACCTGTCAGTGCTGTGTACTGGTGACACAGGACAGGGGTGGGGTAATAATATAATATATAATGTACTTGTATATACTATTACTGATCCTGTCAGTGCTGTGTACTGGTGACACAGGACAGGGGTGGGGTAATAATATAATATATAATGTACTTGTATATACTATTACTTATCCTGTCAGTGCTGTGTACTGGTGACACAGGACAGGGGTGGGGTAATAATATAATATATAATGTACTTGTATATACTATTACTGATCCTGTCAGTGCTGTGTACTGGTGACACAGGACAGGGGTGGGGTAATAATATAATATATAATGTACTTGTATATACTATTACTTATCCTGTCAGAGCTGTGTACTGGTGACACAGGACAGGGGTGGGGTAATAATATAATATATAATGTACTTGTATATACTATTACTTCTCCTGTCAGAGCTGTGTACTGGTGACACAGGACAGGGGTGGGGTAATAATATAATATATAATGTACTTGTATATACTATTACTGATCCTGTCAGTGCTGTGTACTGGTGACACAGGATAGGGGTGGGGTAATAATATAATATATAATGTACTTGTATATACTATTACTTATCCTGTCAGTGCTGTGTACTGGTGACACAGGACAGGGGTGGGGTAATAATATAATATATAATGTACTTGTATATACTATTACTTATCCTGTCAGAGCTGTGCACTGGTGACACAGGACAGGGTGTGGTAATAATATAATATATAATGTACTTGTATATACTATTACTTATCCTGTCAGAGCTGTGTACTGGTGACACAGGACAGGGGTGGGGTAATAATATAATATATAATGTACTTGTATATACTATTACTGATCCTGTCAGAGCTGTGCACTGGTGACACAGGACAGGGGTGGGGTAATAATATAATATATAATGTACTTGTATATACTATTACTTATCCTGTCAGAGCTGTGTACTGGTGACACAGGACAGGGGTGGGGTAATAATATAATATATAATGTACTTGTATATACTATTACTGATCCTGTCAGAGCTGTGTACTGGTGACACAGGACAGGGGTGGGGTAATAATATAATATATAATGTACTTGTATATACTATTACTGATCCTGTCAGTGCTGTGTACTGGTGACACAGGACAGGGGTGGGGTAATAATATCATATATAATGTACTTGTATATACTATTACTTATCCTGTCAGTGCTGTGTACTGGTGACACAGGACAGGGGTGGGGTAATAATATAATATATAATG